>NC_049206.1:53556439-53881939 GCF_013347855.1 Anguilla anguilla | reverse complement strand
TGGAGTTAAGGCGGCGCTCCGACCTCTCTAACCCACTGAACCGGTGGACTTGTCCTCTGAATTAAGTGTCGGCAACCTCCCGTTGCCGCAGATGGTGAATTTTTTGGTTTCGTTTTTAAACGGCAGTTAACAGTGTATTAAGGCCATCGTCAGCAGCCCATGGAGAATGTATCCTGCTGGGCCGCTCTCCTTTCTAATTATTCCCCTAATCGTTTAAGTCAGCCGGAATAGGATCTGGTAGTGGACGGAACGATCGGTCTTGGCTTTATTGGGTGAAAGGATAACATTTTCTATGATTTAAACACAGGCGAGGATATAAATCCTGTAAATCTTATACGGTGAGATCTCTTTTTTCATTGATGAATGTAGAATTCAATTGGAGCCCCCGCACAAGCATTTGAAATTGCCCTCTGATCCAATTATGTTGTAAGTTATGACTGGACTACTTAATGGCGTCCAAATGGCCTACACGGCTGTAGTGAAATTCTAAATTTGTAAATCAATACGGTGTCCTGCTTGCCTGCAATCAATAGATCTCGTTAATGATAGGAAACCATTATGCTGAACGGGGGGACCATTTTTAACAATTCGAAGACAGTGCAATAAAAAGTAAATTGATGTAATTTATTCAGGTGCACATATCAATTACAGAGCTTGACATTTTCCAATGCATAGGTAAAAGCAAGCAGTCTGAAAGCAGTCTACTACTGAGACACAGTTCAGACATTGCTGAAGCTAGAGCTGACAGCATTCTACCTGTGCGTATAATGTCTTCGAATACAAACTCAACAAGCGCGAACGGCTAAAATCACACGCTAAAGCTCTGTAAAGTCTCACAGCAACATTACTAGTGTTAAATAAACACAGACCACAGTAGGGACAATATGCACTCTATTAGGGCTGATAGTACTATCAGAGTTCATGTTTCACTGAAGATGTTGCTGTGTTCTGGGTTGAACAGGAAGTAAATGACGACCTGCTGTAAATTCAAGGGCGTGGTTGTACAGCCCAGTCTAACTGAATGGACACGGACAAAGTGGACTTTGTTGAATGGATACAGTGCCGCACTGTGTTTTGCTTCCATCATATTTTGAAGGGAAACGTAAACCTGTGCAGTTATATTCCCTGTGCTTTCCTCAATGTAGAAGGAGAGCAAAACTACTGTACCACCGACAAACTATGCAGTTCTAGTTGTAGCTCTAGGCTCCAGTTTTAGTTTCTACAGTTTAGACTACAGACTTTCTCCCCTGTACAAGGTAGAGTGCCTCCTGAGTCCTTTTTTAGGACTCGTGACATTTCTGTTGTGTGTAGGTTTTATGACTCCCTGTTGTGGAAATAACCAGACTGGCTCATAACCTCGGTGACCGTAAACAGGGTTCAGCTACCACTCCTCTCTGTGTGTCTCTTGGTCATCCCAAGGACGCCCTGACCGTAGGCACTCCCGCTACAGGTGTGACTGTGGACCGAGGGCCAACCTGAGAAAGGTCTAGTTGCACAACCTCTGAACCACTGGTGGTACTGGATCCAGCACTTCTCCCATTCTGCGTGCAGTCCTGTGATTTTAAATACCATCTCCCAGTGGAGAGGACCCTGGATTAAGTTTGGATGCCTCGGGGGTTGTTTTGCCCTCAGACCTGCAGAGGAGAGCAGGTTTAAAGGCGGTGAGAATGGCTTGACAGTTGGGAGCCACACAGCAGGGTTTATTTGACGCGTTTCTAGAAGCACAAGCAGACATTTTGGACCCCAGTCTGCTTCAGCAGGCATTTGTCTGCCACCTGTGATGCTGTAGACCAGAGGTGGACAACAAGGGCCGTGTGTGTCTCTGGTTTTTATGCCAACTTCTGGCCTTAATTAGTTCATTTGCTCTCACCATTATGCCATCTGACATTTTAGCTACATTTCTTGGTGATTGCATGAACGAGAGCCAAAGACCGTTGTTGTGTCCCTGTATGAAACAATTTACTGTGATCTAATCCACGAGCGAACCCGTGTTGGTGTATACAGCCAGTTGACTCATTTAGCCAGGGTAATGGGTGGATACAAAAATCTGCATACACACTGGCCTTCCAGGACCCGGAAATGGCCACCTCTAATGTAGATACCTTGTATCTCCTGAGTACCAGGCCCAGGCTAGTGATTCACCCCCCTGGAGCTGCAGGGGGCACATAGTCGCATTCCACTGCACAAAGGACACCAGAAGCACCCCACGGTTGGCCATCGAGGGTCGAATGTGTTCCTGTCAGCCCTATCACTCTGGCTCCGTTGACCTTAACAGGAAAACACTCACTGATGCGGCCGGCGGCTCAGCTGGCCCTGCGAGGCATTCTGGGTCGTAATCGGCCCAGACAGCTGTCTGACTCACTGAGGAGCGGACGCAGAGATGCAGACGTTCCTCCACCCTCGCGGGCGCTGGTTACGCATGAATGCCCGGCAAAGCCAGTCCACCCCCCCGATCGGTCCCTAACCTTTGCCGGCATCGCTGCGGACTGAACGTTAATGGTGCCGATGCCGTGGAGGACAGAGTCCTTCTGGCTACAGGGCTTCACCGGGTGCCTGCCTGCTCATGCCCCTCACAATGATCACGGAGAGATCGCTACACTTAGTCATGATGGGTTATAAATGCTGTCTGTGATGACAAGCATATGTATAGATTGCCCACTACTGAACAGAAGTTACATAGTTATGGTTCTCTGATATACTGCTTGACCTGTCTTAAGCAGAGGAGTGAGTAGTGATAATGGTGGCTGGTATTTATTGGGGCATATTTCCTAGCCCCTAATACCATGCCTAATTTCATACTGAAGCTTCTCAGAGACTGAATATCATTATTCAGGGTGCGGTGCTAGCTAATACTTAATTGATGATGTTTTTCTCAGAAAGTTAATTTTGACATCTGGAAACTTTCCTTTTAAACTCCACACCAATCCCTCTGCGTGGCTTTAACTGAGTCTGTCGGTGCCTCGGCTTCTCTCTGCAAAACACATCCATAATTCATACCTGAGAAGGAACACTAAATGGATGTTTTGTCTGAAAGAAATGCCTCTCATCACCATCCCTCTTTTGAACATGAAAAATATTCACTAGGAATCCAGAGCAGGATTGGTAGGGATTTGGCATAATGTTTTCATTTGTTGGCTTAGTTTGTCCAATGGCAAGACCAAAGGGACCAATTAAATATCAATTAATGCAGTGGAGGTTAATAGTAGACAGGAGACACACAATTGGTTTGAACTGCAATCCAACTTGTCAGCTGCACCAACACATTTATGAGGGCTTATGTGGTACTGCTGTGCTGGCCAAATTTCAAATGATGCCGCGTGAAAAGGTAGAAATACAAAGGCAAAAAGCAGAAGACTTTGCTGGCAGTTTTAATGGCAGATGACTCAGTGAAGTCTGAAAGCCTGCTTTTCTCTCAGTTTCTAAACAATGAAGTTGGTACTTTGCACGAACCCCGACTGACACATGCGCAAGGCATTTGTGTAGATGATTCTAGGCTTCTTTTAGTAAACAAGAGTCGTGCAAAGAATACTCATTCTTTTGAGAATCTCTGGCTAGTTGTCAAGCTGACTTGCATCATCAATGGAAGAGGAAGTTTGGGGTCTTATTTATATGATGTGGCTTGGAATGCTCAATCCTACATACATACATCGCAGTACGTATGTTTTTACATATTATGCAAGTAATTGGTATTGCACATATAATAGAATTTTCTAAGATTTGACCAACATTCTCCCTTATAACCCACAAATATACGTTTTGAAGGTAGGACCGTGCCTTGTTTTTTTAGTTTCTTACTCTTTTTCCAAGTAAGGGAACTAAGCAGTTAACCTTAAGCAATTTAAGCGAGCGAATTTAAAGGTGAAATTGTGACACTGTTGTCACTCGCTGATGTCTTGCCGGTGGGGGTGAGGGCCCCGTGCCGAAGGCTCGGAGCTGCTCTATAAAGAAGGTGTGACCGTCTTTATTTTCGGGGGAAAAAAAGCCAGACCTTGCAGCGCTGACAGAAACGCGAGCTCTTCGGCGCAAAAAAAAAAACTGCATAGAGCAGTCGTCCCCCGGGGGATGTAATCACTCATAAGCTACAGGAGAGCACGTCTCCATGCCCCGACGAGCATGCACAAAGCAGCGTTTGACGAGTGCGGCGCGGTGTTCACTGCGCATGCCGCCGCCTCGCACGTCTCGCATTGTGCATTTTTGTAATTAGTCTGTGAATTCTGCTGTTTTCCCGGCTTTCGCCCAACGAGCTGAGCGTCTCTCTCTTTCTCTTGTCGGGTTCGGCCGACGGGGAGTCGTCAGGATCGTAGCGGAGTGCCAAAATGGAACAGATCCACCCGTACTTACACCACGCTAAGAATGTATACGCTAGAAAAAACGCGGCATGTTGCTTTAGCGTTAGCTGCATTACGTGCATTGCTTTGGTGGAGGAGGTGTGGTGGAACTGGAAGGCGCTTGCTTAGGTCACAGGTATTGGCCAGTCATTCAGCAGGGTGTTGTGAGAGGCGGGTCCGCAGTCTGGATGTCAGTGGCGGACGGTGTCGACCGAAAGGCTGGCCAGCAAACATCTGTCTCAGGCCCGGGCACCGTTCCAGTGCGGGACCTAATGTTGATTTCAGCATCTGTTCAGGGATGAAGCTCTGATAGCTGTCAGGACCCGTTTCTCAACAGAACGGCAAATTATATTTAATGGTCATCCGGCCACTTAGTGCCGAGCATCCACCCCCACCCCTCTGCCTTCCCTTATGGACAGTTTAAGCGTTGGATTTGGTTACCAATTAATTTTGTCAATGCAGATACATCAAAGGCCTGGCAGAGGGAGGCTTCAGTGTGCTGACAGGGCCCAATTAGGGAGCAGAGACACGGCTCGCCGACTGACTGGCCACTAAATCAGGACAGGCGGTGTAATGCATGAGGATCCCAGACTGTGCCAAAAAAGCTCCACACGCGACTCCCACAGACCGCCAAAAAAGCGCCACAAATGACTCTCATAAACTGCCAAAAAAACAGCACAAACGACACACACAATTCGCCAAAGAAGCTCAACAAACGACTCACACAAACCTTCAAAAAACCAGCACAAACGACTCGCGCAAACCGCCAAAAAAAACAGCACAAACGACAGTAACAAACCGGTGAAGAAGCTCAACAAATGACCCGCGCAAACCGCTGTTGCGAGAGTCCAGGGGACGAACGAAAGCTCCAGAGAAACGCAGCGGTTTAGTCACGCTCTGGAGAGAACCGTCTCTCCTCGCAAGCGATATCTCAATTAGGGCAACAAAAAAAAAGAAAAGAAAACATTTTATTGGTCTTTGACACTTTTTTTTTCTTTTTTTCCAGGCCGGACAAGGCTGTGTGGGTCTGAACTGGCCCTCCGGGGGGATGCTGTCTGAAGCGTGGGGGTGGTTAATGTAATGGAGAATCTGACGCTAAGCCCCTCCATCAGACAGCACCATTAAGCCGGAGCGAGCGGATGGCGGGAAGGGGTGGAGGGGGGATGTGTGTGTGTGTGTGTGTGTGTGTGTGTTGGGGGGGGGGGGGGGGGTGAGGGCGGGTTAAAATGGCAATCTAATTCAGCGAGGAGACAAAAACACTCAGAGTGCGTTCTAAGTTCAAGCTTCCCGTCCGACAGTTTTTTTTTTTCCTTCTTTTTTTGCCGGTGGTGACATTTTCACTAATTGGATGATTCAGCAGAGATTGCCTGTCAGAACCTCTGATTCACATTTAACAGTGGAAGAGGGGCTTCAGCTGGGCAGCGAACATGCAGGGCCACGCTGTGTCTTCACAGATGAAGATGAAGATAAAGTTCACAGCAAACCTGGTGCAACACAACATTTACAGAGCAGATAGGGGGAAGGGAATGGCATTGTTGGTATTTTCTTTGTAAGAAATGAAATGCACAGACTATGTCATTTCAGTCAGTATTTTCAGTATTTATGTGTAGCCTTGCTTAAAGAATGCTGTGGCTGTTTTGAAAGTTTGAGAGGTCCCCCAGGAAAAGTGTTGCCAGATACCCCCCAAAATGTTCACCCTTTAAATAATCCTCCATCTGCTGTTGACTCTGCATATTTGCACTTTTGCATTATTCACAAGTAAGCTACTATACACTTGGGGTGGGGAGTAAAACCCCAATCTGGAAACCGTGCCAATGAAGCGCCATGGCAACCAGGAGCCAACGTTTTTCCATGAACCAGACCTCCGATAATGTCGGTGTTGGTAAACGTAAAGCCTCTGTCTGTCCGCGAGCCATTTCCTGAGTGGAGGCATGTGTGGAAAACAAACAAGGAAAAATGACCTGGAGGGGCCAACGGCAACACGCCTCGCGGGGAGGAAGCGGCTTTCTGTGCAGCGCCGGAGTGATTGTCAGAAAACCAATAGCTGTCAGATAAGACCAGACAAAAAAACCGGAGGCGCAAAATCGACACACCCGCGAGAAGAATCTGTTGCTAATTGTTTTAGTTGTGCTGTCAGTCCCGAGGTGTGTGTGTGTGTGTGTGTGTATGCACTTGTTTTTATATCTGTGTGTGTGTTTTTGTGGGTGTGTGTGTTTGTGTATGTATCTGAGTAGGCTACACATTTAGGAAAATGTGTTTTCAAACCTTCGCTCCCAGTATTTTTCCGTTCCAGCGCGGAAACGGAGGAGCTCTGTATCCCGTGCCGTGCCAGTACCTGCCCGCGGAACAGAAAGGGTGGCTTGTGCGCGGTTGTTTTTCAGGTGCGGGCGGCTCCGGCTGCAGTGGATGGCAGGGGCCGATTAACCAGAGGGTCCCGCCTAACGCAATTAAACGCAGCGGCGTGCTCTGGCGCGTTTTTTGTGAGGGCTGGTTATTTTTTTCTGGGCTGCGGACTCCATCGCCGTGGTGACAGATGGGGAGAGAATGGCCGGTGTTCCCAGCTGGGTGCTCGCTCATTCTGCCTCTCTCTCTCTCTCTGTCTCTCTCTCTCTCTCTCCTCGCCCGGCCCGGTGAACAGCAAGCCAGGAGAGAGGCTCGTCACAGCCAGCCACGCGGAGAAGGCCGTTGCTGTTTTATTTATTTTTGTTCACCCCCTCCACCCCCACCCCCCACCCCCCCAAAAGAAAGCCAGACCAGGCTAATTCCAAACCAACCCACCCACCCCCGCCTCTGCTTTCCCCTGGTGGTGTCCTCTCCGGAACATTCCGCTCGCTTCTTCTTTCGGTTTTCACGTCTGCTCCCCCGTCTCTCCGGAGGAGTCGGGGAATGATTCCATCTTCCGTGTGAAGCCGGGGGAAAAGGCATCGGGGAAGAGAGAGAGAGAGAGAGGGAGGCACGGGCAAGGGAGAGCGTTCGCGTTCACCTTATAAACCACGTTCCCTCAGCTGAGGCTGTCTGACGTCCGTCACGTGACCCCGACCGCGTCGGCGCAGCATCCGAACCCGTCCTTGAGAGAGAGACAGAGAGAGAGAGAGAGGGAGAGGCATCAACGGATTTAGAAACAGAACATATGGCGCAACCTGATTAATAGAAAAGGTGTTCCTTTTTAATGAGGTGTAAAATGAGCCTGTAACGCATAGCGCCTTCCTCGCCGAAACACAACGGCAAAAAAAAAAAACCCCAACATGTTAAGCTTCGCGCCAGTTTGGCAGCGAACGGAATGTCGATAATTAGAAATAATAGGCAGCCGTCTCCATCCATTTCTCAGTCAAATATTGATGTTATTCTCTGAATGCTCGGATGGTGGATCAAACACGTTTTCCTTGTGGGAATCCAATTTCGCATCTACCAGCTGAGTACATGCGGATGTTTTTTTCTCTCCAAACATATGGGATTACGTATATACACAACTTCGCAAATTAAGATAGGGATAGCGGAAGCTCAGAAATCTACTTTTTGAAACGAGAACGGGCATAACATAACAACCTGTCATTTAAAAAAAAAAAAAAAAAAAATCCTATCCAAAAATGGCACTGTCCCACGCCTCAGGGTGCTTCCAGCAGCCAATCCTTGCGTTAATCCCATTCACGTAGCGGCGCGCTCCTTTGCACAGATGTTTTGGCTGACGAAGACTCTCATTATGTGCTGTATGGATACTATTTAAAAGATCCCCATCTATAATAGATCCTCGGCAGCGCCTGGGAGTAATGATCTGTTCCGGTTCCCCAGTCGCTCCTTCATCGCCGTCGTCTTCGGCGACTGGAGCGAAGCCAACTGTCACTTCCTCTCCGCCTCTCCCGTCCGCCGCTCGTTCGCCGCTCCTGTGCTGGCATCCTAGGTATGATGGACACAAATGGGGCAGTTTTCCATGCATTATAATGTGCGCACACAGTTCGAGCGGCCATCGCGTAAAGATTAGACTTTTACGGGTCGCTTTTATTGGCTGCAGCTTGCTGTCTATCAGCATTCGCAATATGGCTGTCTCGTTTGGCTAATTGCAGTTCAGCGTTCAAGGCTTTTTAGCGTGTTCAGCTCCTAAAGTGCAGGGAACCATTCTTGCTGTTTTATTAGTGTGGCATTACTAATTAAAATGACTATTTGTGTATTGTGTCGTTATTACTGGCTTGTTAGCAGTTCATTGAGAATGTTACGTCTGTAGATTGTGTTTAATTCTGCTCGGAAATCGTTTAATGCCCCTTGATTTAGCAGGCTCTGGGCCTTCCAGCTGCATAGTAGTTAGACTTGAGAAATAAGACAGTTCTCAGTCCAAGGATTTTACTTCTGTTATACAATCTACGTTTTTAGTCTTGTGTAAATTATTCATTGCCTGAAGTTCTTTAGTTTTATTTAGTTCCACAGCATACTGTATGGAACTGTTTTCATATATTCAAGTGTGTTTTTATCTATTTAAAATCTATCAATTTGAATAAAAATACAGAGCATTTTTGGAGTATCGAATCTGCTCATTAGGGCTACCATTTGATGTTAGTTAGTATGCCTTAAAACAAGCAACCAAAAGAAGCAGTAAACCATATCATGGTAGCACAGTGCTGTTATCTTTTCGCCAGGAAATCGTGTTCTGAATTACATGGTACAGTGTATACCTCTCTACAGTATTAAGCTAAAATGAACTAGCATTGTTTTTATTCATTCACATCCTGTACAGTTCGCCATGATTCCAAATGGTCTTCACTGCATAGGAAGCCATTCTCATGATACCCAGAAACAGCCAACTGTGCTCCTGTACATTTCCATGGTAACAGTAAAAAGTGCTTTGGCATTTTGGTAAAAGGTATTTACATTTGGATAAAGAATCACTGATTCTTTTATATGCTAATTATAAATCATGACTGGGACTTGCTATTACTTTTCTATTTCTAATGCCCCTGTAAGAATTGCCTTGCAAACACTGTTTCTGACGGCGTAAATATAAGCTTACTCTGCTTAATGATCAGACGCGTCTGCCGCCTGGCGTCCCCATGGCGATTCCTTGAAATGAGAATATTTGTAATGCAATACTTTATCTGTGATGGAAGCCGAACTGACAGGAAACTGGACAGGATGGATTTATACTAATCTAATAGAACTTTCAGCCAATGCAGTTGTTTTATTCTCCCAGTAATGTCTTTTTAGAGATGCATTAGACTTTAATAAACACATCAAAACGTCATAAATGGCGCTCTCAAATAAACAAATTAAATCCATAAGTCCATAAGGAATTATGTATTTGTCCATAATGTGCAGATGGAACAGTTGTGACCACAAACAGTAACTGTTTATCAGTAGACGTTATTCAAAAGACTTTATTCTTTATTCAAATTTTTATGATTACAGATTATGCTGATATTTTTACACATTTCTAAGAGTGAAAAATGTATAAACCTACATGTATAAACCCATTTTTTGACCTTTAACTCTCATCACTGAATAACACAAGCCAATATTTTTCTCATCCAAGGAATAGTCAGTTGCAAAATGTTTCAGTAGCTTGGAAAATCTCATTATTGTTACATGTTTTTCACTAATAACTGTGGATTTTAATTCAGTTACCCAGTGAAGCTGTAATGTTCTCACGTTCTGGCGTCTGCCATTGTTGAACATCAGAGTTTTCTGGTAGGCTGGCTTGTTATGAATATTCATGCTGGGCGTGGCTGAAGAGAGAGCATCCATTATGAGCAGAGCAACACAGAGAGCACGGGAATCTCCTGTTACCAACCAGAACTTCTTCTGAATAAAGAAGCACATAAGAACACAGGAACTGAATATCTGTTCATTGTTTAGAACATCTTTGATATCACCCGCCGCCATAGAAATCATTCAACTTCCGAGATGGATCTTTTTCAGATACATCCGTGGCACTGTCCCCAAAGGACGGCATTCTTTGCCACTTGTCGCGGATAATAAATCAGTATTTCAGCTCTCTGTCGAGAGCAGCTGTGAATTTTAATGAATGTTTAAAATACCATTAAAGTGCAAGATGGATGATAAGAACTATTTCTTAGCTATTCCCTGTGGAATTTGATTGTGTTGTCTGTGACTCAGGCCCGAGCGAGTCGGTCTTGATAAAGATCCTGTTCCACTACCTTTACCCATGCTGCGAATAATGCTTTAAAGCGCTGTATCTCCTATCCTCAAACCTCTCTGGTGAGCAGACACTACACGTGTGCGCAGATGCAGAAAAAAGGAACGCAGAGGATCGTTGCGGCGTGGAGCTGGAAGGTTGACTCCCGTGGCTCGCAATTTTTCAACATCCAAATTCTGCGCCTCAAAATTCAGCAGGCGATTAAATGGAACGGTCAGACCGTCGAAACTGTATGTCCGCTGTCGAGAAACAGCCGTTATCTTTCGCTGCTGCGATTGGTGGAAATTCGCATTGTCGAAAGTTTCGCTTTTTGCGGGAATGCAATTATTTATGTCACGCCGTAGACGTTTCTGCATTGTGAACGAGGGAATTAATATGATTTCAGATTAGATGGTACGTCAGACCTGGAGGAGATGTGCTGCGTGCTGGTTTTGCATGTATGAGTTATGTATGAGGAATTATTGGAAACTGCAGACAGAGGTGCGCGAGTATGTTGAAGCATAGGCATATTAAAGAAACCATTGAGTGCCCTGACATGCACCTCTGACTGAGATTTGACTGCAAAGTGATTTCAGGCTTTTCTGTCTCCACTGTGTATGCAGCCTTGTGTCTACCTTTGAAAGCTGCATAGAGAACAGAGCGAGTGAGGGACTTTTTCTTGCGAGCGATGAATCTGCGCTAAGAGATCATCTAATGATGATGCACCACAAAGAGCCGATCTCTCTTTTGCCCTCTGGTGACGGTTTCCTCCAGGAAGGCCGTCCGTTCAAAGACTGATGATCTCGCTCAGAAAAACCCAGCTGAAGAGGCCTGTCCTCATGTGAGATGCCAGCATCTGATCTGGAAGCCCTCCTGTGCAGTTGTTGTGAGTGAGCGTCCGGCGTGTGCCAACGGCCCGTCCTGGAACTGGCCGAATTTTGATACGGACCTGCGCCCACTTCTGGGGCACCGTTTCTCAGCTGAGACTACCTGCACCCCTCTCTCTGTGCCCTGGCCCTGAACTGCGGTGCCACTCAGCCCGTAAAAGTGCCAGACCCAAAATGGGATTCTGCAGTGGCACAAGGCACCTTAATTACTTCGTCTCGGTTTTTTACTTTTCTGGAAGCTTCTATCTGAGATTGGCCATCGGGTCAGGTTAAGGAAAAAAGGCAGAGGTTTTCCCCATCTTGAAATTCCACCCTCTGGCTGAATTTATGCATTGGAACAGGCCTCTGAGGTTAATGTACCTCACTCTTCCCATCTCACCATACTTCACACCTTCAAAATAAGAGTGCAGAGAAAATAAAATCCCTATTCAGGAAGCTGAGAAGAGCAATTTGCAGAACCCTAATGGCTGAGCGAAGGTGCTGTTGTTGTGTGTGGGAGAGAGAGAGCTGACTTCCAGGACCGAGAGGAGAAAGCTCATTCTCTATTCCTCGCCGCCGCCCTGCTTGGGGGGAGTAGCCCAAATCTTGACAGCATCCGCGGGCCTCCTCATCGCCAGGGGACGGCACCGTTCCGCGGAGACAAAGGTTGTGACAGGTGTTCCGCACGGGCGCTTCGAGCTGCCAGCGGTTCCCGCGGAAACGGGGCAGGAGCGGGGAAAAGGGTCCCGTAACGGGCTGGGAGAGCCGAACCGCCACGTCCCGGAGACGCCGCGTCGTCTGATCCGTTTGATCCGCGCGGGTTTTTTTTCCCACCGCGAGGCGAATCTTTAAACAGCTTCAAAAGTCCTGCGAAAAAAAAAAAGATGAAACGGATCGCTGTCCCCCAAACGCAAATGATCAAATATGAATGACTCCGGTTTGCCGCTGCGCCTGAAAGCCAAACAAATTCTCCCAAGGCTGCTCGGAAACGGAAAGGAAAACATCCACTTGTGATGGATTATTCAGAGAATGAGAATTTCGTGTGGAGGGGAAGTCAGTATTTAGAAGGGAGCTAATATTGCTTCTTTGAATGCCAGTGCAATGTAAACATTTCATGAATGATCAGATTTTAAGAACAAAAGGATGAATATTTCGGCAATGCTTTTGCCTCATTTATGACGGTATTTAGCTCGTCTTTCTCAAAAGCCTGCCTTGAGAATCATCATAGAATTTGAGGCTTTAGTCTAATTCTCAGACGAAATGGGCACATTTTTCTCAAAGGTGATCACTGTATCAATACATTTGTTTTGTTAAATACATTTTTAAAATAAAATAAAATAAAAAAATCCATGTAATGTGCACATTTGTCATATCACAACACTACTCGGTACAGTGAAAGACTGGCTTTGCACGGTGTCTGGGACCCACAGCTTCACTGTGACCTGCTTGTAGTATGTTTCTGATAACACAAATGCTATTACAACAGTAAAACCCATGGTAAGGGTTTGATTGAACATGCTACATGCTTATCGGGCTGCTTTGAAATGACCATTGCAAGGCTTTTGGTGCGCGTGCAGAAAGTGCTGTTTCCACTTAACTTTAAGTCCGTTTCAACCATCCATTAGATCTGCTGGACATGACAGTTTATATTGACTTATGAATGAATTGTGAATATGATGAATTAGCAGTCGCTGCGTAACGATCGACAAATTGTCTTTTAAAGTGCTGCTCCGATCTCTTGTGTGTGTTCCAGCCTTGTTTGCGTAGCAGCCCTCTCTGCATCGAGCCAAATATTCCTGACGCAGGGGGGCAGACGCTAACTCCCACACCGCTCGCGGTCAGAGGTTACCACGGGTTGCGTGATCGTTTTTTTTCCTCCTTCTTCTCTTTTTTTAATGAGCCGGCGTTCATCTATAATTTATAACCTTCCTTTATCATTCTTATCACACATTTGTTCCATCCTTACGCGACGGGATGCTTTTGTCTTGTTACCCCGGCAACAGTGCTCCCAATTATAAAGGCAGGTTTTCGTTTCGCGGTGAGCCGCGCCAGTCTTTCTGGCCGTGGCATTTATGGCGAGCCTGACCTGATATTTTGTGTCGTTATTGTTCTGCATGATAAATTAATTCATGGAAGGGGGAGGCACAGGTGGGAAGGGAGGAAACAGCATCGAGGCCAGGTCAGTTAGAAAAAATGCAGACTTCATTAATATTCAGCGCCGCGGGGCTCGCCGGCGGTGCGCCCCCTGGAGGCAGCCCGTCGCAGTTCACCGGTTCATCTAGACCAGGGCCGCCCAACCCTGGAGATCTGCCGTCCTGTAGGCTTTCATTTTGGCCCTAATTTGGCACTCCTGATTCTCCTAATTAGCAGCTCAGGGAGATTCTCTAGCTGTTGAACGAGATGTGGCCTTGTTAGGGTTGGAGTGGCGGTAGATCTCCAGGAACAGGGTTGGGCAGCCCTGGGGTTTTAGCAAGTGTAGCAGCTCCGGTCTTGAATGGCAGGGTAAAAAGAAGAAGTAGCTGACTGTGCACATTTCTGAGGAGATTTGTGCTGGGACTACGCCCTCCTGAATCGACCGAGGGTGCTCCGGAGGCGGGGCGGGTCCACACCTCGCAGTTGGGCATTCCACACTGGGCGGGGGCGAGGAGAGGCCCCCACCTGCGATTGGATTAATATGCAGGCTGCGTCTTGTCTGTTTCAGGTGCAGCGCATTGCATTATGGGCCGGAGTTGCCGCCCACGTCCATCATCATTACCTTCCACAATGAGGCCAGATCCACACTGCTGCGCACTGTAAGGAGGTAAGGCAGCTAATATGTCAATGTGTCACAGATCTCCACCTTCACATCCCATATGAGGTTGTTTCGTCTCCCAGGCTCCACCAGAGTTTGTCTGTGTAAGCTTTAAAGCTAGGATCTGAGGGTAAATCAAATTTTATGATAATAGTCTACCTAGATGGTCATCTCCTGCATTTCTTCAGTCCCTCCTTTTTCTCAACCAATGAGAGTTCTGGTTGGTAACAGAAATTTCTGTTGTTTCACAATATGCATTGCAACTGGACTTGGTCACTCCCCTTATTACATTTTTAAAAGATGCATCAAGTACACCATCGAACCAAAAGTATCTGGACACCCCTTGGTCTGGGGCTGTTTTTCATGGTTTGGGCTAGGCCCCTTAGTTCCAGTTCCAATTCTTAATGATACAGCATACAATCACCTTCTGTGCTTCCCCAACAGTTTGGAGGAAATGGTTTTGTGGAGAACGGTGCTGTAGAAATTGACTGGGCTGCTCAGAGCACTGACCTCAACTCCATCCAACACCTTTGGGATTAATTGGAAAGTCAACTGCCAGCCAGGCCTAATCGCCCAATCAGTGACCGACCTCACTAATGCTCTTCTGGCTAAATGGAAGCAAATCCCTGTAGCAATGCTCCATCGTCTGGTATAAAGCCTTCCCAGCAGAGTGGAGGCCATAGCAGCAAAGGGTGGACGAACTCCATACTAATGCCCATAATTTTGGATGAGATGTTGGATGTCAGGTGTCCCCATACTTTTTGCCATGTAGTGTATTTTTCTCAACAGGGCTGAATTTTTTTTTGCACCGAGAGAAAGGAGACTGGAGAGTGCTGTCAGTGTTAAGAGTACAGAGCTGAGTGGCTGACGGATGCGTACTGTAATATGCTCTAATTACCCTCGCTGAGACGGCAACGTGACCTTTGACCCCTTCAAGCAGTCTCATTAAGCGCTCAGGCGACGGCGGTGTCATCGGCAGGGTTGCCAATCAGCCCTTTTTGTCTGCATCGGGCTGAGCCTCGTTCCACCTTTAGCAGCCATTAGAGACAGACCACATCTTTTTACGAGCGCGGAGTGTCCCCGAGTGAGAAACGGCCCAGGAAACCGTCTCGCGGCCAGGCAGTTTGGGACGATTAAAAACCCCACCGCTCCCAGTTGGTTTCCTGCCTCCGTTTCCTGGATGGCTTATCCTTATTGGCGCAGTCTGTCACTCCGCCTCAAGTACCTGCGCCGCCGCGGAAGAGTGCCTTGTGCCTACAGCCCCCCGACACGTCCGCGGGCTGCTTTCCCTTTTCGATTTTACAACTCGGAAGTCTTTGGGCTGCGGCGTGACGCAGTGCGGTTTCCTGTAAAAAACATTTTTTTAAAAAACGCCTGCGCTCAGCTGAAAATGCCCTCCCTGTCTGGTTCTCTGTCTCTGTAACTTTAGTTTGTGTGTGCGTGTGTGTGTGTGTGTGTGTGTGTTTATACATAGTCGTTCCCGCCGCATGCGAGGACCCGCTCGGCATTGTGGGTAAGCGTCTCCTGAGGTAGCGCGGTCCCCGAGGCCCGGCGGCGGCGGCGGCTCTGTGGGAGGGGTTTAATTAGCCCCTCAATCTCATCGCTCCCGGCGCATTTGTGTCACGCCAGCCGCCGTGTGACACGACTTTAATTATGTTATCCCCGCGAGCGGCGGCCGCCGGTGACTCAGCTCAAGGAGAAAAGAACGACGCGGTTTTTTTTTTTCTCTTGCGTAAAACGTGAAGTCTTCCAGGTGTCTCTCACAGGTCGTCCGTTTGTTTGTCCGTCCGTCGTGCTTGGGTCCGGGGAGAGGAGGGGTTGCGGGGATTCGGTCGGGTGCTAGAGGCCCCCGGCGCCCGGGCCCCGCGGATCCTCCCGCCGCGACCTCCGCCGTCCCCTAGACTCGCCCCGGCGGCGGGGACACTGGAGGACCGAGCCGTGATGTAAAATAGGTCTGAGATACGGGGCCCCGGGCCCCAGTTTGATTTGTGTAAGCGCTGACAGAGGCCATTACCGCAGCGGAGCCCCCAGAGGTGCGGGGGGGGGGGGGGGGCCACGGCCTGGAAATCCTTGGAAAGCCTGGCTCCTCACTCAGCACCGGGAGCCATAGATTAAGGCCGCCGATAACTGCGGTGGACTGAAGGAATACAGAGCGGAGGCCCGCCCTTATTCTCGCTCCCTGGGGGGGGCGGGGAATATGAACAGGGCGTGCGGTCGTTTGTCACGGGCTGCAGAGGGACGCCATATTTTACTTTTCTCTTTGGAGATCCCGGAGGTCCCTTTGCTTAAGTGTCGTTACGGGCCAGAAGGTGACCGTAACTCCAGCAAATGGTTGGCGAAGGCTTCATTAGCAAGCGGGGGGTCAACTTCCGTAATGTTTCCAACCCACACTTTTGAGGATTAATTCTATTACCTGGCACAAAAAAAATCCCCTATATTTTAGTGAACTAATGCATTAATTAGATTTAACTTTGCGGAGAGCTTGTTCCACATGTCACGGGGAAGAGCGGTGAAAACGTTTAGTTCTAATGAATGCCTCCCACTCGGAATTGCTCGCAAATCAAATTAATTTGGGAACGCGTCTGATCTGAAAACCGAAGCACTTCAGCTCGTCAAAGACCCTTTCTCTGTTTGTTTAATTAGTTTAAGACTTCAAAGTCGCAGTGCACCGAGTGGCGTGTAGGCCAATAAACACCGCGTGAAATCGCTGTAACGACCTTGTTAGAACAGAAAGTGAGACATTTTTTCATAGCTTCTTTGGAGCTTTTTGTAGCGCTCGACCTCGGGCTCGCAGCTAGCTCTGTGGATCACATACTGTACTTCTTTCGTCGCTGCTTTATATAGTTATAGTTATTTTCATATGCTGAATTGAAGCTGAGCGTGATTGTACTGCATCCACAACATTAGTTGTGTGCTGCCCTGTGGATGTATATTTAAGTGTCTTTTCAATAAGAAACTATGATGAACATTAACATAAAGGGAAACTTTGAAATGTTCCTTTGAAATGGGAACCAGTGAAGAAACCCTAAGACACCAAAGGCCTGGTTTTTAATCGTCAGATGTTTCGCCATTAGACGTTACCGTATCGCTGCCTAGCAACGTTTGGTCCGGTAATTAAGAGCTGAAATCATAGTTGTCTCACTGTGGACGCTTCCCCCTTTTTTCCAATAGAAAAGGATTTCTGTCAGGGGCTTTAATAAAGGCATGGGGGTACTAAAGGAGTGATGGAGTGTGTTGACGGTGGAGAGAGAAAGAGAGAAAGAGAGAGAGAGAGAGAGAGGGACACAGGGAGGCGAAATGATGAATGTCCCTGGTCTGCATGGCGGTTGGAAAAAAAGCGGAATCGCACGTCTGACAGCCGCGCGATTATTCACGAAGACAGGGGGCGCCGAGCGAGCACCGCGCGACCGCGGGGAGACGGCTTCAGCCAGCCGCGCAAATCGCCGCCGATGTTTACAGAGAAACTTTGCAATTAACGCGATGTTCCAATGATTATTTCGCTATTCGCTAACGTACTTCTGGCCTATTAGCGGTCGGGGGGATTGCGCTATCGATCGCCGAGGTATCGAGCGCGTTGTTTCACACACCGGCAATTTCCAGGAAGTCGCGTCGGCCGAAAGCGAAAGTAGTTTTTTGCGGCCGAGCGGCCTCACGCGAACGCGGAATGAAAAATTAAATGGAATGCGGGATCGAGGAGCCGTGGGGGCGTCCGGGCTTTGAAACTCGAATTGGGGTGAGGTACCTCTGGCTACATCCTCACCCCCCCCCCCCCACTTCCCCATCCTCCCTCTGCACCTGCAGATGATTGCTGTTCATGTGTGCTGAATAAAAGAACATTCTTCTCCTTTAGGAAGTTATTTATTCTCGAAATAAGGACGCCTCAGGTTAATCCTTCAATTTTCTCTTTTAAAAAATGGTTTCCGAAGAGGGCATTGAACTGATGCCCGTTTTTCTTAAGCATATTTGTTTCTCTTCTTTGATATATTTATCCTGGGAACGCATTTTTTTTCTTGATTCAGTAAAGAAACACATGCTTTAAAAAAAATGGTATAAAGTTTTTTTTTTATTTAATAAGAAATTACTGAACACACGTAATTGTAGCTAGAAATGAAGTAATATATTTGAGGTTTTTGTGTGTCTTCTTTTACAGCGTGCTCAATCGAACTCCCGTTCACCTAATTCACGAGATCCTGCTGGTGGACGACTTCAGTGAAGACCGTGAGTAGCCTGTGGTTCTGAGGAAGATCTGTCACTGTTACAACATCTTTATCTTTCACATGAAACGGTCCCTTCAGTCAACCGCCGAATAAAAGGACCCGGTTCTTCTGCGTCTTTTGTGTTAACGTTCGCGTGTAACGTGCGATGTGTACGTCACGCTCACTCTGAATGATGCCTTCTTTCAGCTGACGACTGCCTTCTTCTCACCAAGTTGCCCAAAGTGAAGTGTCTTCGGAATGAGCGGCGAGAAGGTACACAAATGGATGTGTGAGCGTGTGTGCGCTGGGCTTGTGTATGTGCACGTGTGTGTGTGTGTGTGTATGTGTGTGTCTGTGTGTCTGTTTACATAAAAACACACCATGCCCCAGCAATATAGATCTCTACATGCGTGTGTCTGTTTAGCTAGTGACACCACGCATGTTGTGGTATCTTAACCATTGCTTGGGCCAGCCCACCTGGCCCGCGGTGATCAGGTGCAGCTTAAGCACCCTGTGTCCATTTCCAAACCCTGAACATTGCCAGTCCCCATGTATCAGGCTTCAGTCAGGCCCTGGGGGTCAGTGTTATTTCCACAGCTGGAAAATCCAGGTCTGGAAAGAAATAGTCCTCCCCAGTATTTTGTTCCAGTCTCCTAGATTTGCCCTAGATCTTCTGCCAGGAGGTAGAGCTAATTAGTGAAATCAGCTGGCTGAGCTCATGGGTGGCAGTAACACATGGCAGGACTGTCTGACACCTGGACATCCACCCCTGGTCTGTTCCATATTCATATAGTTAGTCACCATATGAGCTTGTAAAAAAAAAAAGATCTATGTTGTAAAAATACTAACGTTACACAATATGAATATAATTCGCTGCAAAACACTTGTAGTTGGCACGCATGTATAATGGTTGTAAACCTGGCTGTCCGTTTCGTTGTTCTTAAATATCTTTAAAACCTCTGCTGGCTCTGATCAGTTGTTTTGCAGGACCTAAATTGCAGGACCTAAATTTGAATTTGCTGTAGTTGCCTTCATTATGCTGGCAGAGAATCCGGGAAGTCCGTCGTTCTGATTCGATTAAAAGTTGAAGATGGCGTAGTGCGGCGTGTCGATACGGATTCCACTAAGTGACGGGGCAGCGCTGATTTTGACGGGCGGCGGTCCTGCCTTTTCTGATGCGTCAGCAGTCAGCGCCGTTAAGCCTCTACACGAGAAGGCAAGGTCAGCATTTGGAACGGTTTGTCTGTGGATCGGTGTCAATACATCGATTTTGAACGAAGCGTCTGTAAATGGCATTGCGTTGGCAGCAGCACATTGCTTTCTCTTGAAACACTTCCCTCAGCTGAAAACTTTCTCGCCTCATCGATGTTGCAGCAGTATATCCGTCTGAGGCCCGGCAGAAAAAAAATTAAAGTATTACATTTTTTTTGACATAATACAAGAGTCTTGTATGACAAAATCAAAGATATAATTTCTTTCATTTTTATTGAATGTCAATTTATAGTGAAGGTTTCAGCATAGTAGAATATATGGTTCTTGAGATTGAGACCAGATTCCCTACAGGGGACAAAAATGAATTGCCGCATCTTAGGAGAATATGTCATGATGTTTATATATGATATTTTAGTTGTATTTGTATGTTGATGCAACTTATAATATCACAAAGTGCCATTCTGTATTTAATTTGTATTTAAGCAGGAGTAATTTCTTCTTTGTCTTTTACAGCTACTTGTAGCTGCAGTACCAGCACACTGTAGCCTGGCAGCTGCTATCCAGTGTTCTGTACATAACGCATGTTTTATCTCAGGATAGTCAGTATTACGCAGATAAGGAGATCGGTGTAAAAGGGATGTGTGAGTTCAGCTTTGAAATTTCCCTTCACAAACTAAGATAACGACACATTTTGTGGCTTGCTATGGACACTGTCTCTGCATAGGGCCTACTCAGGTTTAGTATCCTGGTTCTTGCCTAGCACAGAACTGAACCTGCATGCATGCTTCTGTTGGGATGTTGCTGGGCTGGACGGACACTTCATTGAACTCTGACGAATGGTCTTAGATGCTCTCTTACATTGTATGTAGCTGAAATGCAAAGTAACGCTGTGTCTCTAAACTTCATAACTCCAGGCCTAGCGCTGATTCCGCAGTCTGGCGACTCCTGACGCAGCTGCCTACCCCGCCCCGCCCCCCGCCCACATCGACAGGATGCTATTTCAGGAGGGAACTCAGGAGATGAGTTTTAATCCTGCGCTTTATGAGCTGTGCCCACGAAAGATTGATCTGCGCCTTTCATTAAGGGGAAGCCTCCCCTTCGAATAAATCTCGATTACATCACAGGCGGACAAACGCTGGTGTCGGAGCCGCAGTGTGGCGGGGCGGGGCGGGGATTATGTTGTAAACCCCCCTGTATGGGGAAGGCCGGGGGGGGGGGGGGGGGGGGGGGCATTAGGACACACGGTATGGGAAAAAAAATCAATCA
Organism: Anguilla anguilla; assembly: GCF_013347855.1. Taxonomy (NCBI): domain Eukaryota; kingdom Metazoa; phylum Chordata; class Actinopteri; order Anguilliformes; family Anguillidae; genus Anguilla; species Anguilla anguilla. The sequence continues at coordinate 53,861,159 of NC_049206.1, read as the reverse complement.
GTTGATAAAGCATTTCAATAACAGTCTGGCGAAGGAGAAGAAGAAGAAGAAAAAAAAATACGTAGCTTGCACATCTGCAGACGGTATCGATCGGCCCTCTTAAGAAATGCTCAGCAGCTCTCTCCGTTGGCCGGCCCCTTCTGCGCTAGATCAGGGGCCTGCGTGGGGGACGGGGCCTTGGGGAGGGGCTTTGTTTAATGTACGACACTGTTTACAGTTTAATGAAAGCCCCGTTTGAGAAGCTCTCCGCGGCGCTGTCGCCGCTCCGCGGGTCGGCCGCTTCGTTACTGATGGCCTCCCCGCGTCCTCTCATTTCGGTCTGAGGTGTTTTTGAACGCCGCGGTTTCGAGGGGGCCAGCGTGACTCCCCGACTGTCAAATGAGCTGGGATGCGTGCTGGTTATAAAATGAGCTTTTATTAAATAGAGTTTGTTTTTGTCGTTTTGTTTTTTTTTTTTTTCCACATTTCTTCGCCGCGGTCGGCTCTAGATCGCGCCGGGCGGGTTTGACCGAAACGATAACGCGGCTTTAAGCGGGGATTCGCAAAAAAAAAACACACAAAGCCGTTAAAACGCCACAGGATTGTTTTCGCTCGTGCGTACCCACGATTTATAATGAGGTAGGGACGAGATTGCCAGGAATTTCGACAAATTGCAGCGTTGCGGCGGTCGAAAATAGCAGCCGTTCGTTTGCATTCTCGCACGCTATCCGCATGCTCCGTGCCTCGGAGAGGAGCCTCGCTTTTGTCTCAAATCAGCTGTAAAAAATAAATAAATAATAAAATAAAAATCATTAGCAGCTTAATTTGATCGTATCGTCCCGCGTACCCAAGGCAGGGTTTCCCGCGTAAATAATGGACATCATTATGCTGTTCACCTGTCTCGGCGTCCTCGTCCTGTGGCTGGTTTGATTGAGCTGTCTCTGTCGCTGAGCCGCGCGGGAGGTACGCTTACGCCCTGATGTCTGTGTGCACTTAAACAATCCCACAGGCCTCAGCTGAGCTGCAGAACTGGAGAAGCGTAAGCCATTTAAAAACGGATTGTCTCTTTAATACCACGTACAGCACGCCTTTATTAACTGGAGGTGAATGTAGTTAATAAAGGCCTTCCTCTGTTCTTGCGTTCTGAACGCTGTCTGCTTTCACCTAGCAACTGCGAAAAGGGGGGGGGGGGTTATTTACCCACCCCAAGAATAAAGTGTTATTGAGGATGAAACGATGGGATTTTTTAATTGGCTGTAGTAGCACTGTGGTGCCAAAACGTCAGACAAGTCCTGTGCTTTTTATTTTTTTTTTCGTCAGTGACTTTCCCACCAAAGCAAGGAACTATTGATCTAACCATTTAATCCAAAGCAAAAAGGCCTTTAATCGCTCAGCCCTCTCAAACATCCTGCGTCCTCTAGATGGGTTCTGTGCCTGCATCCTTAATTGCTCTTTCTTTTAATGAGATGCAAACAACCTTTACACATCTTGTTAATGCATGGGGCGAGCAGGGCCACCGTGTTGTCCACAGCTAATGATTTCCTCTTTATTTGGAATAATAATAATGATAATAATGTTTTTGCTCGCATACATGGAAGGGCAGGGCAGTAGATCATGTCATTGCGGACACAGAAGCAAAAAGAACAAGGTGACCTTTGACCTCTTGCCACATCCAGGGCTGATCCGGTCCAGGGTTCGAGGTGCGGATGCTGCTCGGGCCGGGGTCCTGACCTTTTTGGACAGCCACTGCGAGGTGAACAAAGACTGGCTGCCCCCACTGCTCCACAGAATAAAAGAGGTACGCCCCCCCCCCCCCCCCCCCCTTTCCCTCAGCGTCTGACAATTGGACATTTTTCTGAGCAGCTGTCCCCCAGGCCTGTTTTTACTTGTAGAATTTTCCAGAATTTCTTTCCATTCGTGATTGGCTGTCAGGCCACTAGTAAACCATCTCCCGAAACTTGAAAGAGACCTATTATCGCAGTTATAGTAGCTTCTAGAAACCGACTGCGATGGGAATAGACTGACAATATTCAGCACTCTGACAATTTGCAGCAGCGCAGTCATTTTTCATTCCTTGTTGACAGGCCAGGAACTAAAACACACCCTGCCGTGTAGAAATGACGAGGGTACAGTCCACAGAAAAGATTTTATAATCCGTAGCCTGTGCTGTGGACTGTTCTGGAAAATGCTGTTTTAAAAAAAAAAAGTGCAAGAGGTGAGGCCTATGCGCAAGCATTAACGAGTGCATTTCAGCCTTTTTCTCGAAGTCACGTCTGGATCTGGTTCAAGCTGATCTGACTGTGGCTCGAACATCAGTTTTAATTTCCCGCAGCCGGGCATCGCTGTCAAACTATCAAGTTGTGTAATCTATGCGTTATTATAGGAATCCCTTTTTCTTCGAGCGGTCGATAATGTGGAGAGTGAGAGGCATTGATTTTTACCAAGGAGTTATGCACCAGTGTCCGCGCGCACGTGTATTTCTGTACGCATTATTTATCGACCCACGCAAAAATACGCACGCACACAAACACATATACATCATTAGCGTGACGCGCCCTTGTTTTGTAACCGACGGCTCTTCCCACGGCAACATGTTTCTCGCGCGGCGCGGCTGACGTCGCGTCTGCGAGCGGAACCTTCCAGATCACGCGGCGGCGGCCCCTCTGTCGGTTTGGCACGGGCCCCCCCCGCTAGCCAGCCAGACGCCGCCGACTCGGCGAAGAGCGGGGCTCGTCTTCGCCTAATTAGCCCGAAAGACGCGGAGCGTCCAACCGTCGCGCTCGCGGGCTGAGTGTGTGGGGTAGAGGTGTGGGGGCGGAGCATGTCAACGGAGGAGAGGAGGGCTGGCGCGTCTAATTCGGGAGCGTTGGCGAAGCCGGGGGCGGAGTCTGGCCGAGCGCGGCTATCTCCCGCTGCCGCCGCCGCCGCCGGCTCAAGCTGTCCTGCCGACTGCCGTCAAAGGCTTTTTTTTTGCTTTTTTTTTTGCACCCCTCTCTCGCTTCGTGCTCTGACTCAATGGCGGGTGTCAAGATTATTCATAATCTGATTCTGTCTTATTGCCTCTATTTTTGCTGAGATTGATGGGTAACGGTCTTCAGCTTAGGCTGACGATAAAGGTCTATCAGCTGTCTTCTCTGCAGATGTATAATTAAGGGGAAAAACTTAAAGTAGAAATTTAATTAAAATGATGTCCCATAATAGATGAGTGTGTTCCATGCCTAGACCAAAACCTTCCTTTCAAAATTTTTTTTTGTATAATGGTGCACAAGCATTAACTCTTTGAAGGTTTTTAGGATGTTTCAAAAAACACGTTAAATGTAAAAGTCAGTGTTCTAGAACTCCTTTGCTTTCAATTAGTGATTGTTACATCAGCGTTACAGTGTTCACTTACGGACATTCTAATCACATATTTGTGACCTCACGCCTTGAAGGGTTAATGCGTGTTCTTGAAACGCTGGTGACTCCTCCTCTGTTCTGCATGTTTAAGGACCCGACGTGCGTCGTGAGCCCGGTCATCGACATCATCAACATGGACTCCTTTGCCTATGTGGCGGCCTCGTCAGACCTGCGTGGAGGTAAAGCCGCCCCCCCCCCCCCCCCCCACCCTGAACTCTCCCTTCCCCTGCCAACATGGTACAGCGGTAGTGATGGACAGGCAGTTCCAGGAAGCCAACCCGCCACTCTCGGCGCAAACTTCTCAATTATTCACGACGTCTCAGTTCGTAACGAGGAAAAGTTTCGGTGTCGATGGTGCCGCATGGACGCCCCTGAGGTGCGGCGTCGATCCCTGCTGCTGCAGCGCGCGGCGTTCCCGCCAATCAAAAATTCAGCCCGCCCCGGCCGCCCAGATGTGCTGGAAATCTTCAATTAAGCGCTTAATTAAGCGATTCAACAAATAAAGCGGAGCTCCTCAAATATACGGGGTGATCTGAGTAGCGTGATAGTTAGGGAAATGGGCTTGTAACGAGGAGGGTGTATATCCCGTTCCCAGGTGGGCTGCTGTTGTCGTACCCCTGAGCAAGGTACTTAACCTGAATTGCTTCAATAAATATCCAGCCGTATAAATGGATTGTAAACTAAACGGATTTAAGCTGCGTAAGTCTCTCTCAGTATGGGCGTCCCCTGAATGTCTAAAATGCACAGGCAATGAGTAAAAGTAAGTATTGGGATTCATTATTAGCACTTTAAAAGCCTATCTGTGTGGTGGGGAAAAGTTGTTTTTAGCTGATGGCCTGTGCTAATTTGTGGTCATGTTCTTCATGAGATTAACAGACCGTGTGATTGATGAAGTGTGGTCTCTCTGCAATTACACCCTCATCACCTAGGTCACAGACTCCATTTCCCATAATCCCTTGGCTTTGAGTGGATTTAATCCCTCCTCCCTAGTCTGCCCTCTCCATTCCTGAATCTTGGCTCTAACGGTCCATCCCTCTCGACTGCAGGCTTTGACTGGAGTCTGCATTTCAAGTGGGAGCAACTGTCTGCTGAACAAAAAGCCAGGAGAGTCGACCCCACCGAACCCATCAGGTAAGTGAGTGAGGGCACACAGACTGTCAGCTCAGTGGCCAGCTGCTGGGCCAAAACCAATCCCGGCCTTATTTTAGGGAGGGAGGGGGGGAGCAGCCAGGGGCCAATCCCGCCTTTTTACGAAAACTAGACCAGAACGACATAAATCCTCTCCCAGTAGCCTTCATTTTTTCCAAACTGCCACACCGTGATGTAAAGTCCTCGCCGGGGATGGAGAAGTTTGATAAAGAAAAGCAGCTGGAAGAAGCGGCATGGCCATTGATCTTGGCAGGAACACCAAGGTGCATAATGAGAAAAGTCACCCGAGAAGAAATGAGAGGCAATTAAGCAGCTTCTCAATATCTCCGACGCCAGGATCCCCCCCCGTTCTATTAAACAGCGGGCCAGCGCAGGAGACCATCGTCTGATTATGAGGCCTGAGCCGCGGCACGATTGACTGAGCTCCCCCGCCTCTTTTTGATTATTACCCTCTTCCTTTGAGACGCGGTTAATGCCGGCTCATTCCGCTTAAGGAGGGGGGGGCAGGTTAGTCCTCAGCCGTACGGGAAAGCAGAGGCATCCTCGTCGGGGGGGTGGGGTGGGGTGGGGTGGGGGGGGAGGCGAAGCTCACCGAACGGCTTAGGATGGCGGGCGTTCGGCGCGGATGACCGTCTCTCGTCGGCGAGATTGCTTACCGCGCGCGGCTCGCCGTCCCCCTGACAGCGCGCGTCAGTCACGGCGATCCTGTCGGCGCTGCGGAACGCCGACGACAGCGGTTCCGCGCGGGAGAGAGAGAGAGAGAGAGAGCCGTCCGGCCCCCGCTCCCTCTTCATGACATCGTCGGACACTGATCCTTCTGATTCTGTTTGCGGATTAGCAGCGTCGCTCATCCAGCCCGGATGGTCACGGAGAGAGAGAGAGAGAGAGAGAGAGAGAGAGTTCCGATTAGGGGGCATTAAGTGCACCTTTCTGTATCGGGAAAAGAGAGAGGGATATCCGCGGTGGATTTCTGTGTTTCTGTGTCGGGAGAAGAACGTGGGATATTTGCGCATTTTTCCTGTCGGATAAAGTCGTGTTTATGGCATATTTCTGTGTGAGCGGGAGCATGCAGGTTATAGTGCATTTCTCTGTCAGAGAGAATGATGTTCATGGTGCATTTCTATGTCAGAGGGAAAATGGGGCTATATTGCATTCCTCTGTCTGGCAGGGAGAGAGAGTGATTTTTTTATGGTGCATTTATATGTCTGAATGGGAATGACAGTGGTGGTTTATTTCTCTGTCAGTGAAAAAAATGGGCACTGCGGTGCATTCGGCTCCCGTGTCAGAAATGGGCCGCCGCCGCGTCCATCGCTCGGACGCTCATCTTCGTCCACGCCGCGGCGCGTTACCGGGAGCCGCTCGGTTCCTCATGGACGTGCCTTGGCTGCCATCCGTCGGACGTGCCGAATCCAGGCGTTGCCACACCCGGTTCCGTCCCCTGGTCTGCCTGCTCTCCCCCGCCCCTCCCCCCCCAGCCCAGTCCTCGGCCCCCTCCGCTCCCTCACCGGCTCCACGGTGATGCCGGCGGTGTGTCTACAAAATCCGCCAAAAGCAGGGGCAGGCGAGCAGCTCGACTGCGGAGCGTTTTTAGACCCCGCCCCCACGCCTCACATTATGGCTCCTCCCCCCACAGCTCACGTTTAGGCTCCACCCCCACAGCTCACATCTATACCCCGCCCCCACAGCTCACGTTTAGACTCCTCCCCCACAGCTCACGTTTACAGCTCACGTTTGACTCCTCCCCCACAGCTCACGTTTAGACTCCTCCCCCACAGCTCACGTTTACAGCTCACGTTTGACTCCTCCCCCACAGCTCACGTTTAGACTCCTCCCCCACAGCTCACGTTTACAGCTCACGTTTGACTCCTCCCCCACAGCTCACGTTTAGACCCCGCCCCCACAGCTCCAGCGCTCGAGGCTAGTTGGTGCGGAATGGCGGGCAGTCGGGGCTGTTTATCAGCGAAGGAAGCAGAAGCCGGGGGGAAGACTGGCACGGCCGTGACTGAGACGAGCTCACGGGGGATGAGTGTGGAGGGAGGAGGGAGAGCGTGAGAGAGGGGGCACAGATGGCTGGCTCGGAGCTCGAGTGCGTGCGTGTGTGTGCCGTGCGTGTGTGTGTGCGCTCGTGTGCGTGTGCGCTCGTTCGCACGCCTACAGATGCGCGCGCGGTCGCCCGCGCGGGGTGAGATGAGCCGTGAGAACGGCGCGCGCGTCTGGAGGAGCCGCTCGCCAGCCGCTCTCACCCTCGGTAAGACTTTCCGCTGGCGCTCTGCCCACCTCCCGGGTTGTCCCAGTCCCGCGGGGGATGGCAGAGTACGCTTTTAATGCCCCCTTCAGCGAAGGAGCGCAGGCGACGATCACCGCAGCGAAAGAGGTTTCCTCTTCCTCTTACAGTAGCGATTCTCAGGTGCGTTCGTACTGCGGTTAATGTGTGCGGGGAAGTGATGGGTAGATAGACTCATTTAGCCACATTCGGATTCCAGCTGAAGTAATGGTCGTGGTTAATAACACAGAACTGAGCTCGGCCCAGATGAGGAGAACAGTTTGCATCAAGTGCAGAGTCTTGGCTTCAGGAGCACAGTCGGGTCTCATCTTCCACTGCACAGCCCTGTCATGCCCCTGTTGTAGGCTGTGCTTTTCATAATTTTTTGTATAATTATTACATATTTTAATTTATATGTAATACTTTTATTTAATTGTTCATACATGCCCCACTGTCTGATCTAACCGTGCCTGTTCCACTCCCATGAGCCACTGCAGTAGGGTCTCCAAATGGGAAAAACAACTCTAAATGGCGTGAGCTTCGTGATACATTCAGCCCCCCCCCCCGGGTCTCTAAGCGGCACCCGGCTAAGCTTTTTTGCTATTTTGGCCTCCTTTTTGAAAGCTGTATTTTTACACTCGGGCATTTTTTTTTGTGCTCAGCCTGGCAAACACACGCGTGGCAGAGAAGAACAAAGGAGGCGTTTGTTAGGAACAGCGGCGGGCCGCGGCACCACTACCCGTGTCAGAGCAGCGACGGGAGCAGCGGCGGCTGCCCCGGGGAACCGCTGCTCGGTATCCAGGCGGTCTAATTTAATGAGCCATTACGCCGGTCAGCTCTACAAACGGACCGTCCAGAACCGAGGGGGGGGAGGCGGGGGGGGGGGGGGCGGGGGGGTGGGGGGGGGGGCAGAGGCCGTATATTTGTCTCCAGCCCCCCTCAGAACGGAGGCAAAGTTCATGTTTTGTACGGTCGGGGGGTTGGCAGTTTATCAGATGTCAATGTGTCTATTAGTTTCTGCCTTTTACGGTATCGCCCCCGGACTCCTCCAGAGGAGTTATAAATAACGCCAGGTTGGCGGTTGCCCCGGGAATCAATTCCCGCTCTTTCTGCTCTTTCTCCCCCCCCCCCCCCCCCCCCCCCCGACGCCATTGGTCGGTCCGAACGAGACGCGCCAGCGAAGACGGGGAGAGGCGGGAGGGAGAAAGGAAGAAGAAGAAAAAAAAAACGTGTGAAGAAATGAATTTGTAAGAGCAGCTTTCTTCGCCCGTGAATGAACAAAGCGGATTTTTTTCGGGTGAAGGGAGGGAGACGAGGGCTTTTATTTTGCATTATTTGTCTGCAAAAGACGGAATAAAAGCACGGGACCCGAAGAGCATCGCCCGTCCCACGCCCCGGGCGTGTCCGCCCTGTTTCAGGCCGAATGAGAAAGGCTCGTGTTTCTGTCCTCGGATAATGAGGATGTATCTTCTTACAGGTCTCTGTAGCCCCGCGCTGCTGGCTGTGCTCCTGTAGCGTAGCCTGGCCCTTACGATGCAGATCATTTACACTTCATTCAGTGCTCGAGAGTGTCTGGCTTTACTGAGGAACGTGGGAAATGTAGAATAGAACTGTGTGCAGATTAATGTTGAAAGATTAAATGGAATCAAAATTATTAGAATTATGAAAAATTCATGTTGGACAAAGTAGTTCAACTGAGATTTGGATTTCAGTCTAATTATGATTATGATAGCTATTAAAGGCTCTGATCGGGTTGAGTATGTTTTTGTGCCCTGTGTTTTTCTATTTGTTTACAAATTCAGCGCCCAATGCGTTCACACTGCTGATGTGTTTGGCTGCGGCTTGTAAAACATTACAATGCAGAGACAACAGCTGCTGGAAATGAGCTGCTTTCAAGGTCCTGTCATTTGAGTAGGGGAGAAATCATTAGTCATGTGTTTTGCGAGCCAGTGTGGTATTTCGAGTTCTCTCGCCTACAGGACCCCCATTATTGCCGGAGGCCTCTTCGTGATTGACAAGTCCTGGTTTAATCACCTGGGGAAATATGATACTGCCATGGACATTTGGGGTGGTGAGAACTTTGGTGAGTTGCCTGACTGTCCACGAGCCCCCTTTGAGAGAGAGAGAGAGAGAGAGAGAGAGAGGTTTATGGGCGATCAGCTTAAAATGTCACGATCAATAACTTTCAATGCCTTGAATGTTAATATGCTATTAGAACATTCTACTGTATGAATGCATTCTATGTCAAGAATGTATGAATGTATGTACATTTGATCCTTAGAAGACTCATATAAATGATGTAAGTGTTGAATTAACAGTGAATTTTGCTATGAAATTGATATGAAAGAATAATCTTGAAATTAAAAAAAGGGTGTATCACGTTACGTCAGGGCATCCACTGTCCAGCGTGTTCACTCAGCGAGCGATTCCCAGAAAATATTCATAACTGTGGTTATGAAAGGATTTCCATTTGCGGGCGGGAGAGGACGGTTTTATCGTAAGGTGGATCCATTTCAGAAGCGATAATCTGTTCTTTTTCACTTCAGTTACTCTCCTGCCAGCGGTTAAGGAGAGACGTAGTGCCAACGAGCGATTCTTTCGAGGGGGGGGGGGGGGGTTAAAGACGGACGCAGATGGTTTAAAAGCTGTGCGGTGACCCAAAATAAATGACGGTTTATCCATTACCGCTTTCCACGAGCGCTTAATGTGATGAATAGATCGACAGGGATGCAAAATAATTATCGGTTATGGACCAAGCTTGTGTCAGTGTCTGTGCTGGGTGAGGCGTGCTCTTCGAGTGACTTTGTATTCAATCTGTTGGATTTTCTCATTCTGAAATGTTTGCAGAGCGTTGCTGTAAGGTTGTTGCGCAACGTTGTCTGCGCTCTTGTAGATTCTCATTGAAGGGATTGCCAAATCATTTTCACAGAATAATTTGTTGTCATTTGAGAGCGCTGGTAGTTTTTTGAGTTCAAGTATTGAAAACGTAGTGCCTGTTTTCTGGGTTATATTTATTTTAAGTGCCTCCGACTGGCACATGGATAACATTGAACGTAAGCAATCACTTTTTTTGTTTACACGATTTTCTAAAAATGAGTTTTTTTTATTAATGAGAACTTTTAGGTTGGACTAGAGAAGAGTTTGTTTTGTGTTAGATTGTGATTTATGGTTTTATTGATTTTTTCCACTGAATTTTTGAGGTCAGAGAGATTTTGGTTTGTTGTTGGAGCAATTGTGTTTTTGATGGATGTACTCATGAACAGTGGGTCCCTAATGGAGATTTTTCTGCAGTTAGCTCGCAGTGTCTGACCTGAAATGTTCTTTTTGGCTTTGAATCTCAGCACATCAAAACTGTGTTGCCAGAAAGTGAGATAGAAAATGTGGAAAAATTTTGCTCTTACAAGATTTTTTGCTTTTTCGGTGTCTGTGGGACTGCAAGTGACTCATGGTTTGAAATGAAATCTTTTAATCTCTAGTGAGGCAGATATTGGTTACTAAGAAAAGCTAGTTCAGACATATCACAGTCATTTTGATTTGTGGATATTACTTTCATTGGTGACAGTGTTACAGTAAGTTTATCTAGGTTATATTTGAATGTCTTTCTAAAAATTCTATACATGTGAGTTGTAAGAAAATAAGGAATTGATCCTAACAATGATGTGTATACACAGATATTAGGAATATTTTTGGTTGCATGCATCTTTTAACATTTCAGGAAGGATAGGACTTTGATGCTACCCTTTCAGAAATGCAAACAGACTTTTCAGACTTTGGATTTTCAGTCTTATCAGTTCATACGGCACATTAATTGGACATTAAAGTGATTCATTTCAAGCTGAGAGCTTGAGGGATTCTTTAGAAAAATGTCATATCCTGTTTCACTTGCATACACACCCACTTTAAGAATTCTGGGCCCTGGGTTCTGGGTTTTTTCTGCGTATGAGCGAGAATAGAAAAAGAGATTCATTTCACCTGTTTCTTCAATACTGTGAATAGTTTCGCTGGAAATGTTTTTTTTGCTTAGTGCCAATACTAAAGTGCATTACTTCAACACTCCCACTCCCTGGCCACCCATGCAATCACTCTCTGAGAGTGTGCAAACGATCGCTTGCAGAAGATGGCTAGTTGCTAGGGAGCAATTTAGAACGTGACCTCCGTGCCCCCGATACATCCTACCAGGACGGGCTCCTGTCCTTCGATTTTTAAATGGGTTTGTGAACGTAAGATTTATTCAAGTTAAAATTTTATATATCAGGTGCTGACGTTGTGTTTGGTGAACAGACATTTTTACCACATTCCTGAGTAAAATCCAGAAATGCGAGCAGTATCAATTCACCGTCTTGCCACAATAAGCCCAGAAGCACAGTGAGTTGGAGTCGTCCTGTTGCCTGGTTTGTGTTCCCTCTCTGTTCCCCTGTATCTCATGTTGAGCTCTCTCTGGCGTCTTTGTTGTTGGATGCTTGTGGCTCACGGCTCCCGGTGGTCCCTTCTCAGAAAAGAGCTTGGACATCCTTCCACAGCCGGCTCCTGTGGAACAGACGCCCCCCCCCCCCCCCCCTCGAAACCCCTATCTTGAGGAAAATATCGGGGGGCTCTGGGGAACTCAACCTGTGCCTGCGCGTGAGCATGAGCGTTTGGCTGATCTATGTGTCAGTCACAGGTAGAGACTGAGGAGCAGACAGAACTGCAGAATGTTCTGTGTCTCTGCGGATGGGGATGCATACAGCTCCCAGGGTGGAAAAGGCACAGAATGTAGTGGAGAACTTTCCGGAAATGGACAGATTGCTAAGCTACACATAGCCTGCCAGGCAGATAGACTTCTTTTATGTGGGCTTGTAGAGAAAAATTAGGTACGCGTGTGTGGTGCTGGATCACACCGTGCAGTGGAACACCCATCTCTATCCAGGTCATTGTGTCTCGAACTGTAATCAGTAGTGCTGAATATTAATCAAAAAGCCTGATGTGTGTTAAGAGATTCTAACACCTTACAGGCCATGTGTTCTTCACACATAGTAATGCCTGAAACCTGAAAGAGACCAGATAATTACAAATTTCTCCTTTTATTCTCTGTATCTGGTTTCAGCACTGCGATTGTGTTACTGTCATTAAAGGAAGCCCTTGTTTGCCTGCTACATAATATTAAAGCCATGGAGAATTGTGGTCTGATATTCCAAGCTGTTAAATGTAAGTCTTGTGTAGGTGTAGGTAGACTTTATCCATAAATACTGATCTGGGATCAGCATCAGAGGTTTGCATGGTAGTTACAGTTGGGGTCAGAGTTGTGTTAGCTAACCCTGGACCAGAAAAATCTACCTGGAGTTCTTTTCGAGGGGATCATTTACTTGATGGATAGATTTCCATTGATTTCCTGTTCATTATGTAAGCACTTGTTCTCCCAGTATCTAGCACACTCTAAAGCCCACATATCCCCTAAGAAGAAAAACTTAAACTGCTCACACACAGAGGTGTGTGGGGGAGGCGAGCTGGCTACCTGCTGTGATGCTGCAGTAAATGCACTCCCCCCCCCACCCCCTTCCTGTGCTCCCAGGAGAACGGGCCTGCGCTCTTCCCGATTGGTTCCCTCGCAGGCCTGGGCTCCGCGCGGCATGGCGAGGGTGTTGACCGCGCCGGTCTCTATAACGGCGGTAATGAACGGCTGCTCTCTCCCGCGTCGGTCCCCTGCAGAGATCTCCTTCCGGGTGTGGATGTGCGGAGGGAGTCTGGAGATCATTCCCTGCAGCAGGGTCGGCCACGTCTTCCGCAAGAAGCACCCGTACATCTTTCCGGAGGGGAACGCCAACACCTACATCAAGTAAGTTTGGCTGTACCCCCCTCTATTCCGGCACAATGCCAGCCCACATGAAAGCAAGAGAATAAGATGGGTGCCTAAATCCAAAAAGCAGTATCAGCAAAGCATTAAAGTCTTATCCCAAGATATACATTCCACATTTAAATGTATTTGTTTGGCTGATGTTTGTTTTTTCTCAGAAATCATTATGGCGAACAGCACCATCGCAAGTGCAAATAACAAGGGCAACTACAAAGTATGGTCCTGTTGTGTAGAGTAAATTGCATTGTGGGGCAGTCACGAGCCAGCAAAAATGATGAATGCGTAACACCGCTCATGACGTGTTTGAGAAAGAGAAGCGGTTTGCTGGTGGTTGTTCTTGTTCTTATCAGTCTGCCCTGTTCAACTGTGCGCTCTGGGAGAAATCAGAATGGAGCCACTTCTATTTCCAAGAGGAGAATTTGGACTGTATATCTGTCGTAATTCATATTTATATGTAAAACTACCTTGCAGGAGATTTAAGTAGCACAGCTTGCGTACGAGTAGAAAGTCTTGCAGAGAACATGGAAGGTAATTCTGTATTCTATTTGTTATGTAAATCTCAAATTAAATTTAAGCAAGGCCCTGAAATGCACGAACAATAATTTCACTTTAACAAACCCATTCTATTCAGTGTATTTTTGGAGGAAGTTTCTATTTTACTGAAGAGTTCAACCTTGTAAATGACGTTCTGAAGAACTTGGAGAGTTTAAATCATATTTTAAAAGGACCATTCCTTTCTGTGATGGTTTCTTATAATCAGGTGACAACCTTTTAAAATAAGTGGGCCAGAATTAGAACCTATTTTTAAATCATGTATTAGGCTACTTAGAATTTTTTGTCGCAGCAGGTATTTGAATGAGGGTTTTTATTCCATGAAAAAGAATCTTTTTTTGCAGTGTCCAACCCTTTTATGGTTATTAAATATATTCTGAAAATATCCAAATATGTCATAAATTCAGAAATAATCACTTGACATAAGTGACAATGGACGAAAGGTTTTATATTATTGCCAGCTGCCTATTTATCAGTTCACCTGGCAGAAAGAGGTACATCTCAAAGTTTACAGTTGACAATATATGTAACATGAAGAAGTTATATATACATAGCAGTACGCAAGCATTGACACAATTTTTGTTGTTTTGGCTCTTTAGTCCCGCACATTGGATTTGAAATAAAACAGTGAATGTGAGATTAAATTTCAATCTGTCAGCTTTAATATGAGAGTATTTACATCCATATTGGGCGATCCGTGTAGGAATTAAAGCTCTTTTAAGACATAGAGCCCATTTTAGGGGAGCAAAAGTATTTGGATAGTTGGCTGCTTAGCTGTTTCTTGGCCAGCTGTGTGTCTTGTCTTTGCGTCATTAGTTCATGCAAAAGAAAGCTTACAAAAGGTCTAGAGTTGCTTCTAATGGTGTGGATTTCGTATTTGGAGGCTGTTGCTGTTCTCTCTAAATAAGTGTCACTGCCAGTAAAGTTGGCTATCACGAGGCTGAAAAATCCATATAAATCAATCAGAGACAGACCAAACATTGGGTGTGTCAAAACCAACTGTCTGGTTCATTGTTAAGGAGCAAAAACACACTAGCGAGCTCAGCAGTAGCGACTGGAACTGGTTCACTTGTCTTCATTTGATGGTGTGACAGCAGCAGGATGAATTCTGAAGTGTACAGAAACATCTTATCTGCTCAGACCCAACCAATTGCCTCAAAACTCATTGGACAGTGCTTCACCTTGTTGCAGGACAATGACCTCAAACTTTTAAAGCAACCAAGGACTTTCAAAACGTGGCATGTTCTCTGACTGGCCACCGCGAATCCTTCTAAACATGCATGTTACTTCCTGAAGCCAAGATTGAAGGCAAAATGCCCCTAAAACAAACAGGAGCTGAAGATGGCTGCAGTACAGGCCAGATAGAGCATCATCAGGGAAGATATCCAGTGTCTGGTGCACTTTAAACTCATATTCATTGTTTCATTTCAAATCCAATTTGCTGGAGCACAGAGCCAAAAAAAAAAAAACTAAAATTGTGCCACTGTCCAAACACTTACACACTGCACTATATATGCTATATGGTAAATGAACCTTCTTATAAACATGTTATAACATATAGATTCCTCTCAACTGAAATCTAGAAAACCGTATGAGAAAAGGACCCTTTACATTTGATCACCATACCAAATGAACACGGAATTAATACATTAAAAGCTTTATTTGGCACATTTCACTTCTTTTATTTGTGAAAACGAGGTGCTTTAGACAGCAGAGCCCACCTGTTTCGCCGGGCGTGGCGCTGGCGTAGGTTTGTGCGCGTAGTGGCGTATCGCGGTGTGTCGTGGCGCTTCGCGGCAGAGTCGGAGGTGCAGTGAGCCGTCGCGCGCTTCAAAGGAACGCCGGTCGGCAGGGAGGCCGGGAGAAACTTTGTTCCCGCCTCTGCGAGCATCGGGGGGGGTATGAGGAGGAAAATTAGCCTAATTAGCTTTCCAGGGCCAAGCAGAAGGCGAACGGAGGCACGCGCGTGCCCCTCGATGCGTTTAACAGGATCTGTGCGTCTCTCCCGGGGGAGAGTAGGGGGCTACGCGGCTAACTGTCTGAGAGGCTTCTGCATCCGGGGGGGGGGGGAGAATAAAGAAATAAAGCAGGTTATTATGTGTGCGAATATTATTTACTCCCCCCCCCTGCAACCTGGCGTCACATTAAACGTGGCACCTATTCATTTGTATCCAGGCTAATGGAACGCTGCTTTTTTTTTAAAAGCCTTTATGAAAACCTGCACAGCAGAGCAAGGGCCTTCAGAAGGCTTGTTGTGCGTAAACACTGGCCTGAGTGGGCGAGGGGGGGGGTGGATGGGGGTTATTTCGGCACAGCAGTTGCGTCTCAGTCGAGAAAATGCGACTCCAGCCCTGGGAGCACAAGGGGAGGTGGGGAGGCGCACATGAGTTCCCCTCGTAGGCAAAGCGTAATTCTGTAAGGAAGTGAAACTGGAGCCCGTTTTTTTTTCTTTTTTCGAATTACCGAAATGGAATTTGAAGTGCTTCCTGGACCTCGGAGCCTTAGTTACCTCTCCTATCGTAAATAGTGGTAGCGGAGCTGGTTTAAGGGCACGTGTGTACGCGTGTCGAGTCTCGGCGGGTGACCACGGGTAAGGCCATGTTTGTGAGCACGCTGCAGCTCAGTACATGATGTTCAGAGCCTTGGGACTGAAAACTCGGGCTGCTTGCACACACACTTCTGTATCAGTAGAGGAAAGGTTGCGCCAGGGCTTTGGAAATAGCTTTTATTGTAACCTTTTTTTTTTGTTTTTTCCATTTCATAATTTCAGCCAAACAAATTGTAACATTTAAAGGCTGTTAAGTATGGATGTGAGACATTAACAAAGTCACAGCTTGGGAAGCCATTTTCATCCACACAGGTGCAGAGCTCCACAGACCACAGGTCCACAGACTCACCCGAACCAGGAAACGAAGGCCAGGCCTCTCCCTCATTGCTGTTCGTTCTCTTTCAGGAACACCAGGCGGACGGCGGAGGTGTGGATGGACGAGTTCAAGCTCTTCTACTACTCGGCTCGACCGGCCGCCCGGGGAAAGCCTTACGGCGAGTGAGTGACGTGTTCTCTCCGACTCTCTACGCGACGCCTCTGAATTTCAACCTTAGACGGAGAGCGTGGCGAAATGACACTCGGCGCGGCGGAGGCAGTGTCGCCCGCCGCTGATTACCGAACGTAATTAGCGAGCGTGACATGAAAGAGCGGGGGAACCAGCCGAGGGTGCGGGGGCTCCAACCGACGCGGCCAGATAGTTCCGGAAAAAAAAAGAAAGAAAGCGCTTCTCTGCCTGGCGTGGAATACCAATGACCGCTGCCGTGGTTTGTCTTGATTGTTATTTTTTTTTTCTCCTTTTCCCTCCGCTGTCTGTTGTATGATAAGAGGTGGACCGGGTTATGGAAGTGGCTGTTCCCTCACTCTGCTCGCCCTCCCTCCCCTCCCCCCTGTTTTTATCAGCGTTCACGGAAGAGAGGAGCTACGCAGGAGCCTGAACTGCAAATCCTTCAAGTGGTATCTAGACAACGTCTACCCCGAGCTGAAGTGAGGACCCCCCCGCTGCACCACACACGCTTTCCGTTTACGAAGCGTTCAGAATAACTCCTTTCATCTTTTTTCGCCGTTTTTTTATTTATATTTTATATATTTTTGTCGTTTCACTTCACACTCACACTGGCCGGGTCGGTCGATGGCTCAATAGATCTCCCAGAATTCCCTGCGAAATTGTGGCCGCTTGGTGAAATTGGTTCATCCATAACGGCGGTCTGATTGGCGTCGTATGAACGTCGTCCTTTCTTTTTTTTCTTTGTGTCTGGGGGGACGGTCCCCCCCCCCCCGGTGTGTGTTTGCGTGCACAGCTTGACCCAGCCGTAGCGCGGGAGCGGAGTCTGTTGACTGCGGAATCATCAGCATGCTGATAGAAAATGAAAAATGGCTTTGTGCTTTGGAGAGAGGGTGGGTGGGGGGGTGCCTGATGAATTTGCCCCCCCCCCCCCCCCCCCCCGGTTCCGGGACCCTCTCTGCTGAGTAAGTGAATGAGCGGGGCGCACTGGCAGCTCCCTCATTATTTACACAGAGTTTTCCTCTCTCTCCCCGGCGGGGCGGTGCGCGGGGCGTCCCGCTGATGGATGCGTCCGCCCCGGAGCGCGATTCATAACGCCGCGTTTTAATACGCGCCGTAATTCAGCGCCGCCGCTATCTGACAAAACATTAGGGGCCGGACGGCGGGACGATGTGACACCCGCGCGCCGCCGCCCGCTAAGCGCTTTGTCCCCTCTCCGCGCGCGGCGTTGGCGGCTTTATGAGTCCGTCAGGATGATGAGCGGAAAAGCTGCGCCCGTCGTTTTTTAAAAGACGCCGCCTCCCGCAGCCCGTCGTGACGCGAGCCGTATCCTGCTACGCTCGCGACTATGTCAGCGCCGCCTGTGGCCTTCGCCCACGCAGGGCAGCGTGTGATTGGTCGTAACGTGGTCCTCGGAAGGTTGGTATAAGTCAGCTGGGTTGTCATTGTCTGATCGCACTAGATCGACTAACCCGGCCAATCGGGTGCCTGCACCAGCTGTGCACCCCGGCCAATTGGGTGCCTGCACCAGCTGCACCTCGGCCAATTGGGTGCCTGCACCAACTGCACCCCGGCCAATTGGGTGCCTGCACCAGCTGCACATGAAGTGCACTCCTCTAAAATGTCTGCAACCTTCACTGGTGCACTGCAGTGTGGAGAGAAGCAAGAGCTAGCAGCAGGCAGTGACGAGATGGGCCTAGAAATGTGATTGGCCATTGAAAATCTGGAGAAAAGAAAAAAAAAACTAATACAACTTTTATTGTAAAGTTAATAAATATTCAGTTTAATGAATGCTGTACCTCTGCCTAGCAGAGTGTGAATATTTTATAGCACTCCTCTTTCTCCCAGAATTCCTGATGATTCCGACATCAAGACGGGCGTAATCCGACAGAGGCAGAACTGCCTGGAGTCTCGTAAGGTGGAGGGGCAGGACCTGCCTGTGCTGACTCTGGGACCCTGCATGGGCACCAAGGCGGTGCCTGCCTTTAACCAGGTACTGCACAGCACACGCACGCGCAAACACGCATGAACACATACACGCATACACACACGCACACATGCATGCACAAACACATGCACACATATACACACACACACACACACAAAGGCATAAGTACAAAGGGAGAAACACATACACTCACACACACACACACAGTTTGTGTACAGGTGCGACCATGGCCCTCTGAAGTCTATTATGAAGAAAATGCATTACCCACAGATATGAAAACACATTTGGAACTCAAGATGTCTTATGAGGCAGTAAGAGCCTGAAGAAGGTAAGCAGCTGTGCATGTATGTTATCTGGATGATGTAAAGTGCTCGCCTGCGTAACATCATCCCATCCTGTTCATAATAAGATCAGTGATCTGCCACGGCAAACGCTGAACAGGCACTCAGGAGTGAGCGAACGCTCTCAGGAGTGAGTGAGTGCTCTCAGGAGTGAGCGAACGCTCTCAGGAGTGAGTGAGTGAGCGCTCTCAGGAGTGAGCGAGCGCTCTCAGGAGTGAGCGAGCGCTCTCAGGAGTGAGCGAGCGCTCTCAGGAGTGAGCGACGCGGTTCGCCTCCGCCCCTTGGCATGTCACGCTCCGAGTCTTGCCCGGGCGGAGTTTCCACGGGAGCCGACGGTTTTTCCGACAGGCCCGCCGCCCGCCCGCCCGTCCGCCGCCGCCGCCGCCGTCACGCTCCGCCCGGCAAAACAGCTGATTCCCCGCCGTCAGTGTCGCCGGCGGGGCCCAGACGTGCTGCGGCGCGGCGTGCCAGACGAACGCACGATCGCTAGTTCTGCAGATAAGCGCATTTTCCGGAGCGCTGTCTGTCATGTCAGCCGCCTTGTCGAGCCTTCCGTTCCGTTCCAGGGCCCCCCCCCCTCCCCCGCGCGCTGGGCTA
This sequence comes from Anguilla anguilla, assembly GCF_013347855.1. Classification (NCBI taxonomy): domain Eukaryota; kingdom Metazoa; phylum Chordata; class Actinopteri; order Anguilliformes; family Anguillidae; genus Anguilla; species Anguilla anguilla. The sequence goes on along the minus strand of NC_049206.1, from coordinate 53,842,054 downwards.
TCACGCTCCGCCCGCGGGCCCCGCGCTGATCTCCCCGCTCGCCTAGTGAAATGTAACATCCCCGCGACGTGGAGAAGAAAGGCCTTGTTCCTCCGCTCCAGCCCGGGACCTGCGCTCCACCTGCTGACGGGTAATTAGCCGATGCAAATGAGACACTGGTGAAACGGAAGGGCGATGACAGAGGCAGCGAGAGGTTCAGACGGCCAGGCTTGTTTGTCACAGTGTTACCATGGGAATTAATTCACCAAGCAACCTAATTAGGACACCTTTTTTTTTTTTTCTTTTTCTGAAAGATGAAATGGAAAAAAATTTAATTGGGCATGATAATTTAATAAGATGCCGTGGTCTTGTTTTCTGTTCTCCACGTTTGCTGATGAAAATGAGAACACTGTGTCATCTGCAGGAATGACCTGGACCCTGTGAAGTCTGTGGTAGGAAGGAAAAGGGTGACCGACAGATAACACATCCTTTTGAAGCATTTATGGCACCTACCACAAAATCGACTGCAGCGATGATATCACTTTAAACGTTTGCTTATCCAATGGAAAACAAATAGCACATACAGTGTTTTATGAGGTTAAGAGTCTTCAGCAGGTCCGAAGATGAGACGACACATTTGTTCATATATTATGTGGATGATGTCGTCTAGGGGCAGCACAGTGGTGCAGTGAATAGCCACAGTTGCCTCACTGTAAGAGTTTGAATCCCAGCCAGGGGCCTTTCTGAGTTTGCATGTATTCCCTGTGTCCATGTGGGTTTCTTCCGGGCACTCCAGTTTCCTCCGACAGTCCAAAGACATGCACGTAGGCTAATTGGAGACTCTAGCTGATCTGTCCAGGGTGTGTTCCTGCCTATCACCCAATGTCAGTTGGGATAGGCTCCAGCGCCTTCCTATCCCAATGCCCCATCCCCCGGCCCACCCCCCCCCCCCCCGCCCCAAACCTCCGCCTACTGCCCTGACCGGGAAAAGGCAGTTTAGGAAATGGATGGATGGATAATGAAATCTAGTCCAGCGTCTGAGTGGCACCAACTGAACTTACAGACTGTAGAGGAATGCATCGGCTGAATCCCAAACAGCATGCCCGCCCGCCCACCCCAGCCGAGGGCGTAGAGTAAAGTTCGGAATGTACTTTCGGAATGTAGTTCATCTCACCCACTCTCTCTCTCTCTCTCTCTCTCGGCTGTCTGCTGGAGAGGCGGCGCTGCTCTAAGTGGTCATTTGCAAGATATTTACCCCGCGCTCTAACTACCACCCTTCCCAAAGCCACTTTTACTGGCAGTGGCTTAGATGGGAGGAAAAAAGACACAAAGGAAAGGGCTGTCTCCATATACTTAGGAAACAAAACATGTTTTGTTGTTTGTTGCAGTTTGTTTTCCTGAATGGATATGACAGAATGAGAGAATATGTGGAGGATCGTACTGTTGCTCGCAGTGTTATTGCTATTATGGCTAATACTGACAGAAATAAAGACATTGTTCTGCGATGAGTAGTACTGGTAGCTTATAATGGCTTAAACAGCATTGTTAGTATTTGCTAAGCAAACTGCATAATATCCTGCATCTTTGTATATTACTGGATGTTTGTGTATATTACTGGATGTACCCTAGTGTACTAAATAACGTAACATTCATGTTGGTACAGATGAGAGACTAAATACCATAACATTCATGCTGGTACAGATAAGAACTGTGAATTTCTTCATTTAAAATTTTACTTTGAGAGCCTGAAATCAGGAAGATAAAAAAAAAAATCCAAAAGCTAAAAGTAAAACAGATTTCACTATGCTTACCACTGATAAAACTTGTTTCTGAGGAAGGGTCACAGCTGCTGTTTGATTGAAATGAAATGATGATTGACACCTGTTTGTTTTCGATGTTGCAACAAAGACCAGGGCTGCCGGGTAAAATTATATTTTTATATCATTCCTGGGTACAGTACAGTAATATTTACACAAGTTAAATGGGACCAATGGGCCCCTCCCCCCTCCAGGGCCCAGGACAGCACACCCGATTGATGCCCCCCCCCCCTCCCACCCCCACCCCTGACGGGGACCCTGATGAAGACACCCCCGGGTTAGTGGGCGGAGCAGAAGGTCTGCTGACCGAGTCGGATCTATAAGAGCATTCGAGAGGCGTGACTGTCCTCCGTGCTGCGTTCGGCCTCACTCGCAGACCAGAGCTTGGCACTGTCGGTGAACGGCTGCAGCCGGGAACACAGCTGGGCAGACCCACATTAAATTAATATATCCCTGCCCCCGCTGGCAGTCGTAAAGCAGGGCTATAATCTGGGCCTAATTATATTGACCGCGGGCCGCGTTTCCCCTTTCAGAGCAGAGATATGCTAACGCCCTCCCGCTCGTTGACCTTCTAATGCGCCCCGCTGCGCCGCGGCCCACCCGCCGCGTATCCCACGATCCCGCCGCGTCTCATTAACGGGGCCCGCTCGGTCTGAACGCCCACGCCGCCGGCTCGCCGCGGCCTCTTGAGCCCCCCCCCCGCCACCGAGGCCCGGGGCGGCGGACGAGCCGACGCGTCTCCAGCGGCCCGTTTCGCCGAGCCTTTCCCCCTCTTTTTCTTCCCGGGCGAGGCGAGGCGAGGCGAGAGAGCGCGCGATGAGCTGAACGCCTACGTAACCGTGGCGCCTCGAGAGAGCGGCGAGCCCCCCCCCCGCGCGCGCCGGCCGACCTGGCGACCCGCGGACGTGCGTCGTCGCGTGCGCTCCGTTCTCAGGAGCGCGGATCTCCGAGCGAACGCCAGGCAGATGAGGCGCTGAATTAATTACGAATGCGCCGCGGTGTATCGCGTTCCCGCTGCGGTATCGAGTCCCGTCCTGACGGTTTTTTTTTACGTTTCTAGAATGTTCTTTCCTGCACTTTTTTTTTTTTCCCCTCTCCTGGGGTTTCAGAAAGTTTTTAATACTTAAAGTAAAGTATCTTTGAAAAGAGTGTGAATATTGCATCGCTGGCAGACAGGAGCTCCTGCGCGCTGACTGTAAATCCCCGGCTGACCCGGCTCCGCGCAGACTTTCGGTCACCTGACCGTCAGGAGAATGTGTCGGAAAGCAGCGGGCTGAACGCACCTGAGATAAGAGCCCCGCTGACCCACATACGGAAACGCTGCCCTCCTTTTCCCGAGCCGTTTCCAGGACGCATTTAAATATTTGATGCCTGCCCGGCGCTCGGCGACGGCTGAAGCCGTAAATCGCTGTAGAAAATGTGATGCGGAAATGAAGTCTCCCTCTCCGCGAACAGGACCAGAACTGAGGCGGGAGGGGACGGATTTTGAGCGCCGTAATCACAGAGCCGCAGCGCCAGACGCTCGCTGCGTGGGCCACGGCAATATAAAGCAACCCCCGGGTCCGGTAGACGCAGTTGCCATGGGTGCACTCCCACTGTTTGACCTTGCTGACAGCTAAAAGCCTGGGTGCAGGAGAAGGGAAGGATCTCATTACTGCTTCGGGTCCAGGAGATGCCTGCCTAATTGCTTTCAATTACGTTCAAGTTATCATCTGCGTGTCTGCTTATGGCCTCCGGTGTCCTTGGCTGTCCGCACATTTCTAATGGGAAGTTGCACCAGGCAGGGATTTATTGTTCAAAAGGTAATTATATGAATAAATGTTTCGAGAAGCGGAATACGTTAATAGATAGGTGTTACAGATGTATATTTAAATGTATGGGTGCGTGTACATTGCGTACATAATGCGTATAATAATATATGTTATCAGGGAAAGCTTACTGCTTTACTGTGATTTAATGCTTGTGCATAGCCATGGAAACATTAGTCTCAGAATCTCATAGGAATATCGGGCTTTCCACAAAACCATTTATTCCTTTAGAAAATATATCACGGTGTCTTCACAATAGACTTTCTGCCTTATATTGTAGTGTTAAACACTACACTGTGGCTTAATATATGTAAGTAATTGGATCCTTGTGGATCCAATCAACATAATAAATCCTGTGTGCAAGCCAATTATCCCAGTTCTTTCGAACTAAGGCACAAAAATGCTGCACACACAGGGCTTGGTGCTGACCACAGTAGTCTTACTTGCATGACTTGTTTTGACTTGTTTATTGCATTATGGCCCCTCCCAAAGAAGTTACCCATTTCCCTACTGGCATGTTCTCTAGAAAAGGATGCCCAATTCAATGACTCAATGACAAAAAACATGTATCTAGACTATTTTTAATTTATTTGGATGCTTTGGCCCTCTTTCTCCCAATCTGGAACGCCCCGTCGTTCTCAGAAGCGTGCTATTTTTACCGAGCCGGGGTGGCGCGGACGAGCACATGCTCTCCGCCTAAGGCGGTGCGATGCCAAAGCGCCGCTTCTTTTCGTGCCGCGGTCCGCGAAACGGGGGCTCGGAGCGCGACAGGCTGGCTGTGGGCGCGCCGCTCGGCCCGGCGTGGGCCGCCGGCGCCCGAGCGTGACGAGACGCGGCTGACGAAGTCCCGGCTGGCCGAGATGCTCCCTGCGCGGGCGAGGTGGCGCCCTGCGCGGCTGCCAGTCACTGGCACACAGTGCAGATTCCATAGCAGAACCCGTCCGCAACACACGAGAACAGGGCCTTAGCGGGGTGAGCCACCCAGCAGCCCTGCCATCTATGTGGTACATACGTACGTATGTGATGAAGGAATGTGCCCACTGTTTTTCTTCTCAGGAGCATGGCACAGAGATGCATAGATATATACAATATTATGGTCCTCAGAAGCACATGTACACACACTATGTAGTCACAGTCCACGGAGTACTCAAGTGTGTTATATTCCTGAAGAATCGATCTACACTCATAGACGGACACAGTGTACAGTGGAGTGTGTTAACGGTGTGTAACAACCCTTAGGAGTGGCTCTACACTCTTAGTGGCAGTGTACAGTTAGTCTTTTATTACTGCAATGTTCCTCAGGAATGTGTGTAGGCTCATAGATTGTCACATTGCACAGCAGGTGTTTTAACACTGGGTAATGTCCCTCAGGATTGGATCTACAGTCACAGGCACAGTGCAGTGCAGTGCCCTGACTCTGTCTAATACCCCCCAGGAGTGGCTGTACACCCACAGAGTGCACAGTGCAGTGCGCTAACTCTCAATAATACCCCCCAGGAGTGGCTGTACACCCACAGAGTGCACAGTGCAGTGCGCTAACTCTCAATAATACTCCCCAGGAGTAGCTGTACACCCACAGAGTGCATAGTGCAGTGTGCTAACTCTATAATCCCCCCCTCCAGGAGTGGCTGTACACCCACGGGCAGCAGATCCGGCAGCAGCAGCACTGCCTCTCCCTGGCCACCACCTTCCCGGCCTCCCAGGTCCTGCTCGTGCCCTGCAACATCGGCGACGGGAAACAGGTGAGGAAGGGGCTCCGCGAAAACCGCGACCGCGCCGCTCTGCTCCGCGCCGCGCGCTAACGCCCGCCGCACCCCAGAGGCACAGACCCAGAAAGACGCTTCTGACAACCCATAAATCAAGTTTCACTTACAGCCTCTGATTGCCTGCCCGAGAAATCCCCTCCACCCCCTCCACCCCCCCAAGATCGTTCCTGCAAGCTCTCTGTCCTCTGGCTTCTGCAGGCAGCTGCTACTGCATTTTCCCACTGCCTCTCTCTCTCTCTCTCTGGCCACACACCTATATATGCAATTTGCTGTACGTTTCAGAACGCAAACGAGAGGTAGCAGAAGGCTGCCACGACTTTCAAGGAAGCCGGTTAACGTAGGGGGTTTGTTTATTTTTAAAAACTGGAATAAATTGAACCGTCTGCTGGCGCAATCCATCAGCGTGTGTGTGGGAGTGTTTATGCATTAGGCATGACTGTGTTTTGGAGGAGAAAAAAAGGAGGCTTGATTGTCTGCTGGTATGTTTCAGCCGGGAAAACAAGAGGCGAGCGAGAGAAAGTTAAATTAAAGGTAATGAGATGTCTCTAACCTTCTTAAGTTGTCTGTTTACATCGGCAGAACCTGGAGGCTCGCACATATGCGAGTCGACAAATTGCAGGTTTGTGTTTGGTGGCGTTGGCCTTCAGGGCTTACCTTGAGGATAAATCTGGGCCATTTAATCGTATATCGCTGCCGAAAGGACATATTTATCATTTCGCCGTTTTCAAAACCATCTTCGAATCGATCGGTTAGCTTGGAGGTGGAGGGCTCCGTTTAACCTTTTCTGAATTGCAGATGAGCTTTCTCTCGCCGGCGCTGCCAGGAACACTATCTCAGCGGTCGAATTTAAACAGTTCCTGCTTGCTTACTGTGGGCTCGGTTCTCACACAGCCGTGGATTCTTCAGGTGCATCTCCCCTGCTGGAAAAAAAGCTCTCCCCGTAGCAGTGTGCTCTCTCCAGCTCACAGAGGGAAACTGGAAACTGTACAGCGATAGCTAATTAGAGCTACATTTATATGATCCCTCAGGCGGTGTCTGAATTCAAGGTAGAGCCCGAGAGCGTGTCTCAATATAATTTGCGATTCAACAGCCAGTAACAAGAATGACTTTGAGGCCCTCCAAGCCCTGAATACTAATTAATTTCGCTCTAACTATTTTCTTTTTCAATTAGAGAAGCGATCTCCCACTGCTATGAATGTGTCATGGCAATCTGAAGGGATTTTCTTTGATCAGGGACAAAAGCGGAGCGTTGGTTTCTATTCAGTTACTTCTAAAAAATATGCATAAACTAAACCGGTGAACGGTGATTTTGTTTTTTTTGTGCATTACATAATCTATTTGGAGTTATTCCAAGACAGAGGCACAAGGTAGATATTGCAGATAAGATGAATCGGTTTAAGATTTTCTGTAGTGAGAGAGTAAAAATGTGTGGAGAATAACAACTGCTGAAGCAACTGCAGCTCTAGATGATTTTAAAAATGTCATTTCTATTTGTATTTTTAACGTGATACATTTAGCATTAAAAATCGAGATCTTAAGACCCAGACAATGTACGAATTTGATTTACCTGTAAACCCACGACCCAGTTTATACACAGTGCACAAATGTGTGAATATGTGAGGTAACAGAGACACCTAGTGGTTGCATTAGGGGTGACAATGATGGCATAAATCCATAGGCCGTGTTACTACACCATACATTACCTTCAGTAGCTTGTGTGTACAATATGCAATGCCCTCAAAGCTTACTAACTAGACCCCAGCTAAGACAAAATGTTCTCACAATGTTACTGGAATGTTCTGTCGGTGTTATAACATTGCCACTACATTGCTGTAACATTGGGAGAATGTCTTGTGTCAGCCGGGGAGAGCCTGCCAACTGAAGCACTCCTTCCTTGGATAACACTATACATTAGTATACATCCACTTACACACCGCCCTGCAGAAAACAGCACATTGGCCATAAGGCACACAAAACACCAAAAACCAGTTGAGCAAAACTGCCCCAGTTGGCACCCGGGTAATTCTGCGCACCTGTTTGTGGTTCGCTCCCCAGAAATGGCAGAAGTCCGGGACCCACATCGAGCACCTGGCCTCCCACTACTGCCTGGACAGCGAGATGGCGCTGGACGGGATCGAGAGCAGCAAGATGCTCGTCATAAGCCCCTGCGAACTGTCCGCCTACACTCAGAGATGGGAGGTGCCCTTCTCGTGATCGCAGGCGGTCGACGAACGCCACCGCGGTCAGACGCGCGCGCGCGCAAGGGGCGGGACCAAAAGACACTCTCCTGGCTTCAGAACTCTGCTGGTGGAGACTCGGAGGCCAGGGAAGCAGTGGACAAGACACCAAAGATGGCCGACACGCGGGGGGGGGGGGATACCTCCTCCTTCACTCTGTCAGTGACAGAGATTTCTAACTATTTTAAGAGTGTGATTTGGATACTTGAGAGATTCCTCTTTTACTACGATTACAATCAACATTGTAATTAGCGGGACTGAAGTCTCGTGTCATGTCACAGGACAGGAAGACACGGGAGATTTCGTGTTTCATTGCAGTGGTCACTGAAGCCTTATAAGTCTTATAATCTGTTGCGGCATTAATTACCAGCAAGAGGAAGAATTAATGCTGCCTCAGTCCTGTAGTGGATGTCAACCATAATGTGAAAAGCCATTAAACAAGTGGCTCATTATGGTGGGTTAAAGAACTGACATGCATTTTAGGTTTGAAATTTACATTGAACTCAGTCAGGGGGGGAATATTTAATTGGCTTACAGGACATCAAACAGGCTTGGCCATGTGCCTGAATGCTTATCATGATTGTGATTCTTTTTTCTTTCTTTTTTTTAAAACGAGGACTTGTGACACGTGCATTAACTCGCTTTCTACTGGCTCCTGAATACCATGAAGATTACAGACTTTCCATGGCGATGTTGATCCACTGCAGATGGATGTGTTGGTTACAGAAATTAAAATTAAAGTATGAAAAAAAGTGTTTGTCTGCTAATATATTTGAACTTGTATACCTTCTTAATGTATATATCAATTCAATAATAATATGTTTCTAGCTCCCCTGGAAGTTGCCAAAGGAAATTCAGTGAGAAATGGGAAAAATTGCCATATTGGTAAATAGGTGTTCCATACATTTAAATAATCCATCACACCAACATACAATTAATTATAATACCACTATACTAACAAAAAATAAAGCCAAAGACAACTAAAGAAATTAATAGCTAAGATATAATCAATGTAGGATGTAAACCAGAGAAATGGGGAAGCAAGATGACTGGGATTGATGAGATAATTAAACGATTAATGGCTGCACTAGTGACTGTAAAGATCTAGACATTAATGAGGCAGAATTGCATTTTACACAAATTACATTTTACGTTCATTTGACCAGTAAGTTCATATGAGGTTTGTATCTTTTGAGTTTCTTCTGTATTGCCTTCGACATTGTATAGCATATGCAAAGAAACCTGCAGGTTTCAGTAAGGCTAAATGGTCTGTTCACAATTGACATTATGCTACTCTGCTTATTGGTCTAATCCATGGTTACCAGTTGTCATCATAAAACAGGAACTGCAGCTGATTACAACGGATTATTTCAACTATTTGGAAAAGATCTTAGTCACTTTGTCCACAGAAATTGACCAGGCTAAAGAGCCACACCCTATAACCAGCATTTGTTTTTCTTCATTCTTCAGCTTCTTAAACATTCTTACATTGTGGAACCCATACCATTTACATTAAAGTTATTATTGTTATTATTATTATTTGTGAATCCTTCAAAAAGTCCCCCCCCCCCGTCCCCCCCCCCCCCCCACCTTATATTACTATCGCCTTGTTAATTACAGTAATATTAATGCTGGTTTTGCTTTTTTCTCAATTTCTTCAGTACTAAATGAATTTGACATGTTTGTTAATAAGCCTTTAATAAGACTGCAGTATGGCACACTTTTCTCTTAGTGTCACAATCACCATGACAATGTAGACTTTTTAATAACTGCAGAATTTCACATTCTTTATGTCCAACATTCAGAAAATGTATGCGATCTTATATATATATAAAGCGCTTTGGATAAAGGTGCTATATAAATGCAGTCCATTTACCATCTTATTGGGTTTCTCCTGTTAGTGGTCCTGGGCTCTGGTGGCGTATTAACCTTCAGCCTAATAAGTTTCTAACCGATCACTGTCATCATTTGAAGTCATCCAGAAATCTGCTCCTGCAGTCATTGTGCATTTACCAAACAGTAAATGGGCTGTAGGCCTACACTGTTTTCATGCCCTTCAAAATAACAAACCCTGGAGGTGAATGTCCATAAACTGTCATAATTCATGGCGATACCGATACCTTGCCATTGATCTTATAAAATGCACAGCTAAAGTAAATAACGTCTGAGAGTTCAACTTAGGTATAAAAAGCCAAATGATTTCACCCCTGAATTGAAGTACCCTGCGGCTGAGACTGCGACATCTTGCATAGCGGCTATTCTGGCGTCGAACGCAGTAAAATTACACAGAACCTGTAATACCGGCTACTGGTCCACATTCGCTGGAGGGACGCTGTGAAGCCGACTGAATGCATTCTGTGATTTGATGCTAAAGACAAAACTACATTCGTGAGAGAACGCTATTAATTTGGAAGAGCTGCACATTAAAGTAACCGCTACTCTACCTGCTTGCTTCTGTAACTCTATCCTGTCAAGTAGAAGAATCATACGCAGGTACGTATCTAACAACCGAACTAGTTAACGGCGAATGCAACTATTTAAATGCAGACAGACGTTACCATGTTACCTACAAAAACTGCCTACCTTGTATCCATGACTGTCCGTACAACTAGCTGGCTTGCCTCAATCGCTGCTATGTAGCTAACTTAGGTAACGTGTTAGCTTGCCTGCTAGCTTTCCAGTAATCTGATTTGATATTGAAAGTACGGCTTGTTACCAAATAGTTCGTTTAACTGGGGATTGCGTGGCTAAGACATCTGAAACCACGTCAGACCCCGTAAATAGCGTCCTTTAATCTATTTGGAAATGCCGTTTGTAAAGTTTGGGATGGACACCAGTAAAGACTACAATTCCCATTAGCTACTATATTTGGAAACTAACAAATCCTGAGTGTGTGACGTCATATTTACAGGACTCATAAGGCCTGTAGGACTGGGTACGCGGACGATATAATTTTGGGAATCTGTTATTTTTCTATTAAAATTTGTTGCTATCAGAAATTGGAGCATCACAAAAGTAAAATTGGAGCCAAAGAGGTTATCTTTTTATGCTGGTTTTCATACATGTACCGAAGCCCCAACTCCAATTATGAATATCCATGTACACCCCAGTAAGTAGCCAATGGGCTGTTTTGATATTTTGAGTTCGTTCGTTCAATATGCACAACTGACTACGTTGCCAGTTTCTTTCCCGCTGATTTATTATGTATTATTCGCTTGCAAATTGTATTGTTTGAAGCTGCTTATGCTACCATCTGTAGTTGCCTGCACTACTTACGGCAGTATAAATTAGCCAGCGACCGAGACTGGAGACAATACAGCACTTAACATCGGCGCTTCAAATAAATCTTGTGGGAACGTTTTAACAAATAATGTTCAGGTGTAGGGGCAAACGACTTGGGACATCTGCAGACTGCAGTATTCTCCGGTCTCCTTTCTGCAGCTGTTTTAAAGCTTGCGAACGTGATGTTTAAGAGATGCAAACAATAACGTTCGTTCGGTGACTTTCTCCAGCACTGACTTCACATTTGGGGACTTACTCGCAACCTGTTTTCCTCACAGCCTCCCCATGTTTACTCGGCACCTGAACGTCTTGGGCTCCGGCTGGTCTCCCTCCGCACAGGCATCACTGGGGTGGTGGCGGACTCCGTACCCGTTCAATCCCTCATGGTGGATGGGGCACCCCCCCTGGCCTCGGCAGTTTCACCACAACAGGAACTTGCTGGTAAACCCAGGCGCTCGAGATATCGGAACTTGGGGACGAAGCACCTCAGGTTTGGCGACAGACCACCCCAGGTTCTTATTCACTGGTTTTCAAAGGGCCTTACATCTTTCCCACGGAATCATGGATAATGCAAAAACTGATCCTCCGCACAAGAGGAGGAGAAGCCCAGATGACGAGAGGGCCGGGCAGAAGCCACGAAGTTCACCCAGTCATTTTCCCTGTCACGAGAGGCAAGCACGAGAGAGCCCAAATAGCGCGATTCCAAATGACCCTTCTGCGTGGAAAATTCAGACAAGTCCTCCGAAGAGAAGACCGCCCACAGGTAATTATGCGGTCAAGTTTTGCTTACATTAGTTCATTTTTTATTTAGCAGGGACCATGCACAATTAAGATAAAATTGCTGCAGTAGTGTAGTGTTCACCAGATTTCAGTAGGGATGGAAATGGAGATAGAGGAATGCAGTGTTTTGAGACCCAGACAATATGATTCATCCTGCGTGTTTTCATATAGACAGTGTGTCCAAATGCTAACTGTATACCTCTTTGTCTTTTTGCAGAAATAAAGAGACAGTGGGAGGATTTTTCTCACCTTTATAAGCGCAGATCAAAGTCAGATCCGCCCTTTGACTTTTCTGTGATGTCGTACAACATCTTGTCTCAGCAGCTCCTCCAGGAAAACGCTTATTTGTACAAACACTGCCCTTCATCTGTACTTGACTGGAGCCACCGCTTCCCCAATATACTGAAGGAACTTGAGCTGCATAATGCAGATGTAAGTGAAACGGTCATTTATGTAATTCCCACAGGGATATGCTTGCCGCTGTGTATATGGTATTGAACCCGACTTTGGTGAGTTAACTAGGCCAGAAAAACTACAGTGAAGATCATCCCCAGTCCCATCAGTACATTCCTTCTACTCTGTGCTTAACACAGGTGCTGGAGAGCTGTCTGTTTTCTTCTTGATTTGTAAAATGCATTTCTCCCTCTCTTGGTCTTGAGTTACTGTTGTGCTACCGGCTCCCTTTGCTAAAAACACTGTTCAGTGCACTGCTGTAGTCACCCACCAGCCAGTGACTATTTCACGCCCTACAGGCTACCCAGCACTGCAGACAGCCTGACGTTTAGCCAGAGAAAAGGTGTATCTTTTACCGACAACTGGCAAATACTGTATCGTTGCCTTCAGTTTAAGCCGGGGTTTGCAAACACAAAGGCCTTTCCGCACAATCTTTCTCCGAACAACTTTAGTTCTATTCTTTCAAACTTGGTCATTTGTATATATACAATATATATCTGTTAATGATGAGTTAAACGCTGGGTGTCATCGATCTTCTACATCACTAAACTTCAAAACCGGATGTTCTTTTGTACTTGATTTTCTCGTGTCCTGTAAAACCTTTTCTCCTTAGATATTGTGTCTACAAGAAGTGCAAGAGGACCACTATCAAAAACAGCTCAAACCCAGTCTAGAGTCTTTAGGTATTGAAGCTATTTTTTTCCTCCTTTTTTCTAGTTGCCAAAAGCTCCATGGATACAAAACAAATTATAAAGAAATAATTAATATTTTGGTGTGCTTTGTGTACTACATATTAAAGTAGTAAATCTGAATTGCGTTTGCCACTTGGGTAATTATACCTTTTAATGTAGTTATTTGAATGGTGCAGCAACCTCTAGACAAGGAGAAGGGATGGTAGTATGTGCAGGTTTTTGTTTCTATTAATTTCTATTAATTACCCTGGCTCATTTTGCTAATGAACTGTATGCACCAACAGCAGTTCACTCACTAATTATACCACAGTAAAATTGTTTATAGGAACACAAGAAAAGTCTTCAGCTGTCATTCATGAGCTTGCCAAGAAATGTGGGTAAAATGGCCGATTATGTGAGTAATTGGGCTGATTAAATAATTAAGAGCAGAATGTGCTTGAAATCCAGAAACCGATAAGGCCTACCACCTGATACAGGTGGACACAATTGATCCTTAGGTCTGTGGTTTTCAGGAAATGTCATGTTCCCACTAGGGGGCGCACTAGGCTAAAGTTTTTTGTCTTGTGATGCTTAGAAATAACCAAATTATTTTATTCATTAGCTGATAATGTATTCCTTATTACCTGTAATCACGCAGTAGCACAGTGTTTCGTACAGCGTTGTAATATTTGAGATTCACCGTGTTCCCTGGGTCCCGCCCGTCCCCTTCTCTTCTCACAGGGTACCATTGTGAGTACAAGAGGCGCACGGGCTGGAAATCGGACGGCTGTGCGGTGAGCTTCAAGCGGGACCGCTTCTCCTTGGTGTCTGGGCACCCCGTGGAGTACTTCCGGCGGGACGTCCCCACCCTGGACCGGGACAACGTGGGCCTGGTGCTCCTGCTGCGCCCGCTCGGCCCTCCCGGCCCCCGCGGCTCCCGCGCCCCCCCCCGGTCCGGGGCAGGTCCTGTGCGTGGCCAACACGCACCTCCTGTACAACCCGCGGCGGGGGGACATCAAGCTGGCCCAGCTGGCCGTGCTGCTGGCGGAGATCACCCGCGTGTCCCGTCTGGAGGGCGGCGGCGCCTGCCCCGTTGTCCTCTGCGGGGATTTCAACTCCGTGCCCGGGTCCCCCCTCTACAGCTTCATCCGGGACAGCTGGCTGGAGTACGAGGGCATCCCCATCGGGATGGTGAGGGCCCTGTGCTTCCCCCCCAAAATAATACACCCATCTGCCAGGGACCCTCATGACTGACACCACACTTTCTGCAGGGACAGGGGAAATGCTAATGGACACATTCATCCAGCAGTTATAGGGGCTGGTCCTAGTGTCTGTGGTGTCATGTGAAAGGCAAGCTTAGTTCCTGAAAGAATGAATGAATTATGGGAACGGGAGGGTTATTCCTAATGCCCTTTGACACTGGGGGTGAGCACTGCTTTGGTTTTGGTTTTTGATTACAGGTGTCCGGTCAGGAGGAGAGCCACAGAGTGCAGCGTCTCCTCCCCGTGCCCATTTGGCCCCGGAGCGTGGGCATCAGCCAGCACTGCCAGTACGAGAGCCAGCCCGGGACGGATGCAGGTAACCTGCCACTCCATGCCGATGCCAGCACACCCCGCCAGCGTTTATGTAGCGCCTTTTGCCGTTGCAAAGCACTGTATATCGAGGTGGAACGCCCTAGCCTGGAGCACCAGACCATGTGGCACCGCAGCAGGCCGAGTAGCTCAGCCTGGTGAAAACCAGGCTAGAGAAGCTCTCCTTAACTTCCATCAGTGTGAAGTCTGTTCTTCTGCCTTCTTCCACAGAGGCTGAGGGAGAGGCCTCCTGTCTCACAGAGGGAACAGACGCCCCACACAACGAGTAAGTTGTACGGGATATAAGGGGTGTAACCGAAGCTATGGAGTCAATGTGTTTTTAGAGGTTGCTGGGTGACACTGGTATTAACCATCCGGTGGTGGGGCAGGTTTTTTTTTTTGTTGTTTGTTTTTGTTATTGTTTTTTTCAGTGTCCAGAGGTTTTCTGTGAGATGAGGATCTTCGACTCAAATCCTGGAGGGCTGCTGTGTCTGCTGGTTTTTGATGTGTTCCTGCCACTTAATTACTTAATTTAAGTAATTGGCTAAAGAGTGTGCACTCCTTGCCTGAATTAGCTGCTGATTGAAAGGAAATCATGAAAAGCAGCAGAGGCTGCAGCCCTCCAGATCTGGAGTTTGAGACCCCTGCTGTAGGAGGTCTTGTTTATAAACCCGCTTGATGGCTCGGCGCTAACGCTTCTGGACGAGGTTATGAAGGCGCGCGGTCACCGGACTGCTAACGGTTTGGCGTCTGCAGCGGGATGGACGAGAACGCTCCGCCCCCCTCTCGTTGCCCTGTCTGCTCTGCAAGCCCCTCCCATGCAACAGGGCGGCGCCTCCTCAGCTGCCCCGAGGCGTAGGGGTGTCGCCGAATGTCAGCCATTTCCCTTCCCTGTCTCCTCATCGCCCTTAGAGAGCCATCGACCGTAGGAAGGTCACTAGTTCTATGCAAACGCTTTCATTTGCAAACCCTTCACGACTGAGTGCTGCCTGCTTCTGTAGGGAGAAGTATGAGTCTTCTAAGGGCATGTACATCACCTGGTTATTTTGCTGGGCTAAGTAGACATTAATACAAGAACAAAATGAATGCAGTGCAGGATGTAGAATGAAGGGGTATCTAGAATGAGAGTGGACCATAAAGGAGCGCTCCTGCTTGAGTTCAGCGCGATGTGCTGTTTTGCGAATTAAGTTGGAATTAAGTTTGAAGCTGCTGTGTGAATGCAGAGAAGGGATTTATATTTTATCCCAGGATAGTTTCTTAAGGCTCCACATCCCGGGTGTGAAGAGGTCACGTTTGCCTGCACTCTCCTGTGGGAGCGGGGTGTAAAGATGGCCGCCGTGCCGGGACTGAGCTCTGAGCGCTGTGCCCGTCTCTCAGGGCTCACAGGCCCAGCATCGCCCACGGCCTCAGGCTCACCTCGGCCTACGCCCACCGCCTGACGGAGGGCGGGAGGCCCGAGGTCACCACCTGCCACTCCAGGACCGCCATCACCGTGGACTACATCTTCTACTCCGCGGCGCGGGGGGACACGGTGGCACAGCCAGGTAAGCGGCACGCTATCGCTAACGCTAACGCAGGTGGCCGATAGACTGGGACGAATCTGCAGGAGCTCTTTCTGCGAATGAGCTAGATCGACCGCGCTTCAATCAATAAGCCTTTTCTATAGCGATTAAGTTGCACTTACACGGTTCCATAGCTGCTTATTATTAGACGGTGTGTGCGTGCGTACTGCGGGGCTGGAAGCTTGCCGATACGGGCCCTGCAGGGCGTGGAGTGGGTGATTATCGAGAGCGAGAGTTTCGCTGAGGTGACCTTGGTGCGGTCTGTCTCCCAGAATGCAGTGCGGCTCCCGAGCAGGGGCTGCAGCTCCTGGCCAGGCTGGCGCTGGTGGACAAGAGGGACCTGTGGACAGCCAACGGCCTGCCCAACGAGCGCAACTCGTCCGACCACCTCCCCCTACTCACACGCTTCCGCCTCTGCCCCTGACTCCACCCCCGGCCTCGCCTGGCCCCGCCTCCGCCCCTGACCCCGCCCCCGGCCTGGCCTGGCCCCGCCTCCTCAGCCAAAAACAGCAGCAGTCACACCAGCACAAACAAACTCATACAGGCCTTGCTTACTGTGTCTCTGTGCTGGAAAAACAGGGACGTGGTTTATTTTATTTTACAGTTGGACTGACAGAAGGAAACAGGAGAAAAATGGACTGCTGTGTCAGTCAGGAAAAATGGAATGAAAACATTCACTTACTGTAATAGGACTTGTGCGTCACGTTGAATGCACATTGTGGGAAGAGTTGCGTTGAGATGTATACAACTGGAGTGCTACGTTCACACTGGCCAGTTGTGCATCTATGAGGACAGATTCATAGGGATGTTTAATTAGTGCCAGCATTGTGTGTAGATATTGCTTTGGTTTGCTTCTGGCTTTAAAAAAAAAAAAAAAAAAAAAAGAAAAACATATTTCTTGCATTGTATTTTATTTGGTTTACATGTTTACCTGTGTAGGTTTTATTTTTATTCTCATGAAATACTTGAACATGCAGTCATGCGGATGATCTGAGATTTTAAAGGTTTTATAAATTTATTTGTTTACTGATGTTGGCATTATGGCGGGCAGGAAGGATTTATCACATGATTCATGTTGTGGTGTCTCCTAGCAACATGTATATTAAATGATTTGAAAAGATGCCTGATGGAAACCCGATTTTATTAAAGTATTTATTATAAAATGAAAAGGTTTTTTTTCCCCTCCATCTCCCACTGCTAAGCAGGAGAATAATTTTTTTTGCTTTGTTAGATGACAAAATCTTCGTATTGAATAGGGAACAGAATCAATTTAAAACCAGTATACCGAATCATTATTGTCTTGAAGATTTGATGCAGGTTTCACCACTTTATGTAAGATCAGTCTTGCTGCTTTTGTTTACCGGTTGAATTGCCAGTCATTAAATTGCAGAGAACCAAGGATTCGGACAGTCCTTGAAGCAAAACAGCGTTTGAACTGGATTTAATGTTTCCCATGATGCTGAGGGAACACATCTTATCTGGTGCAAAAATCTAGTATGTATTCAGGGTACAGAACAGACCAAGCATGAAGAACCCATAGTTCAGTGCAGAAAAAATATTTTTAAAAAAACAAGAAAAAATCTCATTAAGTATACCTGTGCGTTTAGGTGAAGAATGAGCCTTCGTCAGGTTCTTGACAGGCAATTTCTCCCCAGCATGCTTGAATGTTTTTGTTATTGCCTGAAATTTATGCGGATCAAGCCCGTATAAGCCCGAAGCTCGCCGGCATCACTTAGCAGACTACACATTTTTAACTCCACCCTTGGGCCTATGGGAAATGTAGTTCCGTACATCGCCCAGTGCCATTTAAGCTGGAAACTAGCAGATCTTATGGGCGTTTGCCGAACCACATAATTGCTACATTGGTTTGTTCTCTCTCTTCTGCCTTTACGCCATGCAAACCTAGGTAGCCTAGCTCATACCGCGTAAACATCATGGAGGGCTGGACCTAAAGTACGGGGTGAGATTTCTGCCAAAAAAATTAAATACATTTGTTTTCAATCTGTACAACTTTGGGGGATTCCTACACAATCTATGCTTCAGATTTTTAAAAATAATAATAATCAAGATGCACACACCCACAGTTCCTGTAAAAAAAGTTGGATGTTTCATTTTCATATGTAATATTTTAATTTATTTAAGTACTCCTGTTTTATTGATTCTCCTATGTTTTTGGTTTCTCACAAATACACGGTTGGTATGAAGCACAATTCAATGGTATGATCTCTAGTCAGCTGTGCCGTTGGGGTAGTCTGAAGCTGTGGTTCAGCATGTCCACGGCATATTTCGTTTAATATCCATTCATTGATATTTTACCTGAATTTCTCTGCCAAGTGTTTGCTTTTGTAGCACTGTGTGCTTCTCAGTTGTGTGGGCAACCGTTCAGAGGTATTTTGATTGTCATTATTAGGTGGATACGCTATATATTTAGCCGACAACCTGCTGCTTTGTAATTAATCTGACATGAATGAACTGTTTGAGGATTTTGCTGAAAGTGCCAGTTGCTTTGTGACCAGCATATTTTATCCTCTGGACACACCGAGACTTGATTTCAGAGAGAGAGAGGGATGTGAAAAAAACCAGGTGGGTTTTACCCAGAATTCCAAGTGGTTTCACAGATGAGAAATGAGGGATTAGTTGAGTAAATCTGCTCTTTCACTGCCTGTATGTCACATATTGCTGCTGTAAGCAGATTACTGGAGGCAGCCAGCCTCCACCACAGCAGACTGCAGAATGGCTCTGATCTTCGGCTCTGAATCTATGCATTATGCTTTGCTTTCTGTTCATATGCCATCGGCCTGGTCTGTGTTACAAAAAGTAACCCCCTTTTTGGTCTTCCTAACTTAGGTGCAGTTGCCTGTGTAGGTAGGCTTATTAGTTAGTTATAAAGTTCCAAAATCCTATTACAAGAATGCTTTGAAATAAGTCAATTAGGGAACAGAAAGCACAGAAAATGAAATTAGAATTTCATTAAGATAATAAAATTGAGAACGCACACTACAAATTTCGAAATACGGTCTACTACAATCATCCAAAACCACAATGTCTCTGAAAGCAGACCCCTTTGGCTTTTTACTCGCAAATCAATGCAACAAAGAAATTTAAAACCTTCATTTGTTTTAATAAAACACATGCTACAGTAGGTACAAACATAAGTCAACTTGACCATTTTAACAGCAGTAATTTCAGCTCGGGTACATTTCTCCACATTCGCATTACAAAATCATCTTCCACTATGTAGAAAATAATGGACGGTCCTTTAAGAGTCTTGTCTGGCTCAAGTCATGCTAAAAAATGACTGAACTTTTGAGAAATGTGAGGATTGGCTGAACAGGCACTGCTCATATTGGCTCCAACTAGTTAGCTGGACATTTTGCTCTCTGGTGCCCCCTAGTGGTAAAATGTGACTGCAGACTTCACTGAGTTAAAATAAGTGACACTTATTTCAGACTCTCATAGTTGCTTCTCCCACCCCCCACATCAATACCAAAATGCTACCAGAGTTCTCACTGCTTTGCACACACACATGCTGAGTAGTCACTCTGCTGGGGGGGGGGGGGACAAGTGGAGAGGAATTCTTTTTTTAAATTTTTTTTTTTTAAGAATTCCTCTTCATTCTTTAAAAAAAGGACCCTTAATTACCCCTTTGTTCTTAGTCAAAACGGGAATGACGGGAATTTCCACTTGCATACATTCCCAAGATAAACAGCGAAATTCACTGTATTACAGGTTTCATACAAGATTGCACTGGATTGTAAAAACAGCAAGATTATGTGTTGAGGTTCACAACATGCTTTTAAAAACGGGTAAATATACAACACTGCTACATCGGTACAACAGACTGCACAGTCCCAAAAATGTTATGCATTGCTGCTGCAAGATATCGGCTATATCGTGTAGTAAACAGTGGTTTCATTTTCTTTTAACTTTGTAGTTTCTTGTATTTCATTCGACACCTTGGAGAACACACCATTTTGCACATACGCAGTTAATTAAAATGATATCCTACAATCGATGAGAGCTGTCAAGCTCAACACAAAACTCAACACTAACTCAACATCCCCACACTGAGAGCTAATGACAAACGGCAGTCTGTGCTTTTTTTGACCACACTCGACAGTCATACGAGGCATTTTTTTTTATGAATATGGCAGACTGATTTAAATTGGAATGATAAACTCGCTGCACTTAGTAATGTTCGTCTACTTTGGGGGTAAAGAACACAATGGTTAAACTTGGGAGCCTGTCCACCTTCATTCATTTTTTTAGTTTAACAGTAAAAAAAAAAAAAAAAAAACTTTCAAATTAACACTTGATATGGCCTTTCCAATAATATGGGAGGTTCAAAATGGCTTCTTTCTTTAGTGTATCCATTTCAGTTCACCATAATACATTGTGTGATAATTTATTAGACAGATAGATGTTAATACAAAAGGTAAAGTAAGCTCTGTGCTTCTTCCAACTGATCGAGGGAAACAAAGAAGGAGAAGTTCAACAGCTGGCACGTCTCTGTTTAAAATAGCTTCTGGAAAGCTGGTACAATTAAGGAATTTGCAGCTTGACTTGAGTGTGAACTTTGGTGATACTTCTTCACACGAACATTGTCACTTCAGGGGAAAGCAGTGACTGTGTCCGTATCGTACAATTAAGTCAAAACACAAAGGTTAATAAAATCCATTTACATTGTTCCTCACTGGATTTTTTGAAATGACATTTATTATACAGGCGAAGTTATCGATGCTGGATTTGGATGAAGGAAGACCAGGATTGTAGGTAGAGAGAGAGACAGGTAGAGCCACTTTCTTAAGGGTCCTTATTGTGGGCCGCGATTAAATCATGTTGGTTTGCATAGCTTAATTAGCAGCCACACCTCCAAGCTACAGATCTAATACTGTTTAACCAGCGACTGAGATACTCCGCAGGGGTTATTCACATTTGAGCGAAAAACAAAACAAACAAAAAAAAAGAATCTCACTACACTTAACAGTGCAGAGCTGATAATGAAATTGTTAACACAGATTTGATGTGTGCCTTTGTTTCAGGAGCAGGTCATCTCATTTCCAAACTGAGCTCAGGGTTCATCGTATTCCGCCGTTCTCAGGCATTAACCCACGGACATGTTTTCTGCAAATTCGGCAAATGAGATCTTAAGATCTACCCAAATACTGTAATCGGACATTCTGATAAGCAATGGTTTTCCTTCACTTAGCACCACCTTTTTCACCAGCTCGTTTTTGTCCTAAACAAAATGGCCGACACTCTGCTGGCTGAGAGTAATGCACACATTTCGTCTGCTCTGTAAGGCATCGAGACGCACCTAAATACCACTTTTGTTTTTTTTTAATGTTTTGTTTGACCTGTTAAAAAAGCCCATCAATCCCTCCCCCCATCCAATCAGGTACATTAGCAGCGAGCTAGATTAAAATTCCCATCAGGACCGAAACAGGGAGGGAATCGATTTTGGGTGCCCTTCAGTACCCCCCCCCCCCCCCTCCTCACGCAACCGTTCTCTACCGCTCGAGCAAAACGTTGGCTTCCATCGTCCGTACTGACGTCCTGGACCGGGTCCGACCGTGTGGGGCGCTTAAAAAATGTCTTTTAAAAGCTACGAACGTGTGAAAAGAAAACAGCTTCACATTCCCTCACAGCTCCAGACGGCAGCAGCGGAATCCACAGATGATGCTGCTTTCCGTCTGTCAGAGGAGAAATCGATACGTTCGACTTTCCTGCACGTCTCCAGGCGACACCCGCTGGCACAATATTAATAACGGCCGTGTTTAAGAGGACATTTAACACGGGCCCCTAGATTACGCTACATCATAGTAAAAAAATCACCGCGCAAGGGCTTTAAAAAATAGATCTCTGTGTACCCAAAGTTTACTACCGTGGCAGGGATGGATGGTTGTGGACGGATGTGTTTATCTTCAATCTTAAGATATTTTGGGGATTCTCCAAGCTCCCGGATTGGCCACAGCCCTGACTTGTACACATCAAAAAGGACTGCTGTAAGTGAAGCCAATGAACTCTGGGTCAAACTATTTGAAAGGTATAACAGAATTGGGAGGATAACGTCCCATGATATGTTGTCCCAACATACAGTCCAGAACATTCCAGTGATGCTTTTCCATCATGGACAAATTGTCTTGCTGAGAGCAAGGAGCCCAGCAACATATGTACATAAATACACACAATGTCCATTAAATACATTTAAAATAGAGCTTTGTGGAGCTGACCCGGGGACAGGGTGACAGAGGGTAGGAGGGGAGGAGAGGAGAGGGGAGGAGAAGAGGAGAGAAGAGGACCTCAGATGCGGATTTGGTAGCCGTCGTTCAGGGTACTGAGTTCGGCAGGTTTTCGGTCCACAGCGGCAGGCCTGAAGAGAAACACATATGCAGGACAATGAGTGAAGGGTCGAGGCCCATTTGGCCAACATCTGTGCAAAGGAGAACCAAAGAGCCAGAGGAGTCTTTCATTCTGGAACTGAAGAGCGAGAAGAATCTGTCATTCCAGAACTAAAGAGCCAGAAGACGCTTTCATTCTTGAACCAAGGAGCCAAAAGACTTTCATTCTTGAACCAAGGAGCCAGAGGAATCTGCTTCAACTCAGAAGTTTTTTGTCATAGTGACAGTTTAAGAGACTCCTCTTACTGGGAGAATTTAAACACGCCACATTCACTGAGTCATGTATTTTTAATCCTTAGATAAAGCAACACCATGTACGGTATTATAGTAATACCACAGAGCTGGAACTCCTGCTAATGGCCTCTCTCCTGCACAGTAAGAGCCAGCTACCCGCAGAAGAAAAATGTCCTCATCAGTATATTCTCACTAGATCATTCCGCAGAAATACTGAGGTTAAAAAAGCTACTGCAGAGCAGACTTCAGCAGACCAAACGAAGTGGAACAGCTCTCACATAGAGTCTCCACGGGCTCATTTTCCTCACATCTGGCTAGAGATCCCTCATCTGTTTTCCATTCCAGGAGGGGAATTGCTTTTTGAGAGGCATTCTATGTCATTTCAAGCCCCTGAATCTTTCTCCCCATCCCGCCTGGCCTTGCCCTCCCTCGTCTCTCCCTCCGGCAAGCACGCGCGTTTTGGGCGTTCCATCTCGCTCTCGATCGATACCCGTCTCTCCCGCTCTGTGACGGGGGGGGGGGGGAGCGGGAACGAAAGGGCACGGTGCTGGGGGCGCGGTGCCCAAAACGCGCGCTCGTCATCCCGCCCGCCTCCAGAACCGGCGGACAGCGCGGCCGAGGGCGGCATCGTTCTCCCAGGCCTGCAGCAGATCGATGGCAATCCGCCCCTGACGAGCGTGTCCGGGAGAAGGCCTCGCTCCGAGCCGAAGAGACCTTCATTCCTCTTATATACCGGTGCCTTTTACACATTTTAATTTGGTTTGCTGAATCGTTAAAAAAAAACCTTTACAATTGGTGAAAAAAAAAAATATATATATATATATATTTATATTTATGAAAGGTATAAAAACCATATTAAATGCATAAGACATTAAATCTATAACAAACTCATTTTAACAAGCTCAATACATTGTAAACCCTTTATCATTATGTAGACTAATTAAAATAGTTTATTTAAGAGTATGCATATCATCATTTGCCTTTTTGTCTAGACCTTGGTGGTCTGCACACTTGAGCACAGTGAAACATTTACGGCTATGTGGAGAAAATGTCAGATAATCTTTAATCAAGTCAGCCAGTCAAAATACCTTCAGAAACTGTCACTCAGTCTCAAAGGATGAGAGGGAAAACGTCAGTAGAGCTTAAAGTCGGTTACGCAACAGCAAAAAAAAAAAAAAAAAAAAAGCTCCTTAAACAACCCCTTCAGTCGGTGGAAAGACACATCTCTGTCCGCTGAGGCTGAAACGGAATGGCGTCCGGTCAGCGTCGCAGTGCCCTTGCGCATCGTAGCGCTAGGCGGTGGCCCCAGAGCTCAGTAAAATGACAGGGGGACGCTCTCCGTGTGTCTGCGTTGCCCGTCTCAGGCCAGGCCGGCTGATTGGAGCCGAAGGCCGAGGGCAGCGGAGCCAGACAGCCGCGGCTCTGAGGAGAATGCCCACCGACAGGCGCGACTGCGGGGCGGCGTGCGGGCCGGAGAGGCGACTCTGAGCCAAGATGGAGGGCTGGGCGGAATGATGGGTTTGGCTTAGATTCGCGCTTCTTCAGCTCCCTGTAGTTTTCCCACCTGCCCTTTTCGAAAAGCATCCCTCTTACAGATCGAGAGTTATGGCCCCCATCCATCACCAAGCGGCGATCGCTCATGTGACTTTTATCCAATGGTAGTATTTACACAATGCCAGAATTACAGAACCAGTAATATGCCTGAGATATTCTGATAATGGGATACAGTAATAATAATCCCCATCATCCATTTGCATTCCTGCACATTATGGAGATTATACTGACATACAGAAACAATCTCGAGATCAGTAACACTGGTCTTAAAATCCAGGGACTCTGGCAACAGGCTTGAGCACCATCTTCTAGTTCACAGAAATACCGTTAAGGAAATAATATTTATTTGTATTGCTTACAATCAAGGGACAAGCTCAACGATTAATTCACCTGCTACTATCAGTACACAAAAGTGCGAGTCGATGGTCAGCGTCCTGATAT
This sequence comes from Anguilla anguilla, assembly GCF_013347855.1. Classification (NCBI taxonomy): domain Eukaryota; kingdom Metazoa; phylum Chordata; class Actinopteri; order Anguilliformes; family Anguillidae; genus Anguilla; species Anguilla anguilla. Next base: position 53,817,498 of record NC_049206.1, on the reverse strand, counting down.
CCAATCACTCGTTAACAGCGTTGATCGCTCACTGCTGCGACTCCCGCAGCATCCTGAGCTTCACGAGACCAGCTTAAGCCTGCTTTCATCTTTTAAACGGGGTCTCCAAGAGCACCGCCGCTCAGTACGGTAAGCAGTATATCTGCGGAGCCAGGCTTTTACAGAGCGCTTACTCGTTTATTAGACATTCACAGCATTTACAGAGTATAATTAAACCCCTGAACGTGCGCAAGCCGCAGCCACGGTCGACACCGCGTTTCCTCTCCAGGAGCTGAGGTGGATGTGTGCGCGTCGCGAAAACTCGCCCCCGTCAAAAGGAGAAACGGCAAGCGTCGTTAATTAGGCGAGTCGGCTAGACAATCCCAAAACGCCCTTACCAAAACGGACAGGGAAAAGTGCTCTCCACTCTCAACAAAAAAAAAAACTAAAAACCACCGACTAAAATAGCCGTGCTTTTGAAATGTGCCAAAATGCATTTGGTCACCTGAGGGGTGCAGACGGGCCGCTTACGTAACCTTGGTCTTCAGCTCCGCCCTTCACACCTCAGAGCTCTCCGTTGAGTTGAGCCGCTCTGACCATCGGAGTGCAAATTCACCGCCTCTCTCCCGCTGATAAACAAAGTGTGGACGCTGCCCAGGCCTTCCCCCGGGGAGAGAGAGAGTCGGAGGAGACTGCAGGAGCACTTCCAGCTCCGTATAATTAAGAACTCAGGGGAACTGACATGGGGAACAGTGGGTGTCGAAGAATAAAGTCAAGAATAGCCGCATTCCGGCGGGGAAGTTGGGCGGTTTTGGGCAGTTATCAGCCTCTAGCCTGTATTTAAATGTCACGGCGGCAAAGCCAGGCCCAGCCTCCCTCTAAATGGACCGCTGTAGAATGGTGTTGTCGGGTTCCTTTTCCTGCAGCCCCACGCTTGCAGATGATTGGTTAAAGAACGCGGATAAGCCTCATCAACTAGCAATTATAGCGAGCTATGTCAGCAGGCGACAAATTACCTATAAACAATGTATTGTTGACGCATCGCGAATACAAATAAATATGGCAGACGCGTGCTAATAGCTATGAACAATGCTACAGCTACAATTATTAGCCCTCATTACTGCACTAATTGAGATGATTCGGGAACAACAATGGAATGGCATGATGACTGCTAATGATTGCTTGGCAGGTGATTTGAGAATAAATCTGTATTGGCACCTGGGACTGGATTACAGACCCAAAAACACCCGTCACCAAAAAGACAGGAGCCTATAGATCAGAAGATCAGAGGCAGTCTTAAACGCAGGTAAAGGTGCTTGTATAGAAGCAGGTTGCGCTCCGTTATAAGGGCTTGATCTGTGGTGAAATGAAGACTGAACACACATTTATCGGGGCTGGACTGGAGAGGATCAGACGGGGGGGGGGGGTTTAACCGCCTCAGCAAAAATACCCAGTATCTCCAGGCCGCAAGGGGCTGGACCGCAGCGCAGCAGCCAGTAGCCGAGAGCGGGCATCGAACCGCGCCATCGACCCTCTTTGCCGAGACAGGCAGCGGGGCTCCGGGTTCACGACCCGCTACGCGGAAGCTCGTGGGCGAGAGACCCGAACTCTCCGCCCACAGAGCGCATCGCAGGCCGACACTTCGTTTATACGGAAGGTGGAGTAAAGTGCGATGCAAAGCTCCGTGAACTTTGTATGAACTCCAGGCATAAGCCGGCCGTGGAGGGGGGGACGGTGGGGGGGCATTTGCAGCTGGACAAAGCATTATCTACAACACCGCTGATTTGACCAATCAATGGGGCGTCAGGGGAAGCTGCTTCGGACGTCTATTCAGACTGTCTGGGGTGTCTGGTGGCCTTAATGTGGGCTGTGTGCATATTAGCTTTTGCGGTTTTACGCTCTCCGAACCTCATTAACATGAAAAAAAAAAATACTGCTGACAAGTCCCATTTCACGTGACCTACCGAATCCTTACATTTTCACAGCGTAAGCATTTTGGAGGACCTTCAGCCATTATCATTTTTATAACTGTTGACTGCCACAAAGGGTCCATTACTGGGAGAGCTAGCCATGCTAAGACCACGGCTGATTCATATTAACTGGTCACCGTGCAGCTGTGTTATTCTTACATTATCGATCGTTCAGGCGCAGCAGACTTTAACACCAGCAGTTAAAGCTCCTAGCTTTACTATAGAAATAATCTTATCTCTGATTTATCCTTAGAGCAATTTTATTCACACGTTTTATTCTGCATAGTGCTTTGGTCATAAGACAAATGCTTCTTCATTTAAACTGTTGATGATGATGATGACGATGAATATTATTATCATTATTCTTTTTGCACAGAGCAGTGTAGTTGTCTTTACTTTGGGAATGCTTAAATGCATTCTTTATCTCTGTGTGAGTGGTTTTGTATGAAATGTGCTCAGGGTTTTGTTACTTAGTGATAGGGATTATATATATTAATCCTAAATGAAACACATTATGAAAGAGCTTGTTTAAAATGTAGTGCAGAAGCACACATTTGCAACTGAGAGTTAAATCAAAGCACCATAATTACTGCTACTCAGCTCCTTCATTTTTATCAGTGTGTGTTACATACTCCTGGGATCTTCTGGTACTAATGCTGAACTTGTAAAATCTGCAGTTTTATTTTATATTTTTAAATGGCACTGAACTGCACTTTTAATTGAATACTGGCAAGGATTCAGGAAATGTAGATTTGAACTCTCAAGAGGCAAAGTGACATCCGTGAAAAGATTCTTAATTAAAGTCACAAGATGTAGCAAAATTAAATACAAACTAGAATTTAAAATAGTGTGGACTTTTTTCCACTTGGCTTCTTGAGAGGAATATGAAACAGATGGATAGATAACACCATTGTCTTAGACAATGGCCAAACTTAAACAGGTTTAATGATGTCGGTTTGGCCCTTGACAAAGTGCCAGTCACCTGACAGTTACCGGGTTAATGACCCACGCATCCCCCACTGAGCGCGCTCCACTGCGAGAGCAGGACTTACGATTTGTCTCTCCTGTGGACGTGTCGTCTTTGGGGGCTGGTCTGTCGGCGGCGGGGGGAGAGGGACTTGCCCCTCGTTCGCTCTTTGATGGGAGACTGTGCGCTCGACGACTTCAGGATCTGTGAGGGAAAACAAACAACAACAAAAAAATGTTTAATTAAATAATAAATCAACCCCCGAGGCAAGAAGGATCTGGAAAATAAAAAAATCCTGTTCAGCAGGATTCACACAGACACTATAAACACAGTGGCAGTTACTCCCCCTTGGAAAACATTCATAACGTCGCCGTTGGTGTGAGTTCTGTGCCCCTGTGACGGTACGACAGGACCTTGCCCCTGGTGATATTTATGAATGCTGCAAAAAGGTCATTTTTAAACAGCGCAAAATCGTAGCTTTTGCTATTGGGAAATCTTCCCATTTTCTCCATGAGCTGTAAAGGATGCAACTTCCTGTTTCTGCATTCAAACCACAGAAAAATGCTTCGGGTCCGTTTCACACCGTACTCAGCAGGGAGGGTGGAACAGAGCGGTCTTTGAACACCCCGCTAATTAGTATGAATGCTAGCGGGCGTTAATGAAGCCCTCTCCCCCAGACAAGGGCGTTCATTATGGTGGTGAGCGGGGAGTCAATCAAACCAATAGAGGACCCATTCTGAAAACTCGACTCCCATCTGCGACACTTTGGACTCAATGTCACGCAATTGAATTACCCCGTGGTTACATCTAGCAGAAACTTAAATGCCTTAACTGAACGGCACGGGGAAGTAATTGCTAAGGCTCGGTCAGTACACAGCCGAGAGAATGCGATGATGTTTGCCGTTTGTCGGTCACGGGTGTGTTTCATGTGACCTCATTTCTTATGGAGGGGACAGTGTTTCTACAGAAACAAATTTGTTTGGCTTCCCAGGATTCTGACCTCGTTTTGTAAATACAAATGACCTCTAACGATTTCTTGAATATACACAACATACAAATGGTCTATAATGGCAAAACACAAACTTAAAATACAGCGTGCTGGTAGCTTATTATATTGAACATTTTAAGATTACTTAACATTTAAGTAGGATTTAAAATGACTTACTCTTAATAACCCTCACAGTAATTTGTGATTGTATATGTATTCTAAAAAAACAACAACCCTCACAATAACTAGTGATTCTATATTTACTCTTAAAAACAATAACCCTCACAGCCGAATGTGCCCATATACTAAAATAGGTCTTGAATATTTTGAGGTGCAGGGTTACTTCCAATAATGCAGTAAGATATATTTACAGCACGGGCACTTTTTTTAATCATTTGGGAAATGCCAACTATGCACAGCTGACTGGGGTCAACAGCAGAGGCCGAGACAGCCGCTGTGCTGAAGAACAGCTGGGAAGACATGACCTACATTTCCTGATAACCACAGCCCTAGAGCACCCTGGGAGATGCGGTCCCAGCACATTCTCTGCCATCCCCGACCTACTCAGATTCGCACTGACCCTAATTTCAACCAGCTGCGTCAGTTTCCCAAAGCAAATCCTCACTTTCGAGACGGGATATTAGGGAATGCTGAGATGACAGATGCATTGGCAAAAGCATACAAAATCACTCACTCACAAGCAACGAGTCTGCAAAAACAACAAACATTAACAGACACAGCAATAACATACGCGTACATATTTAAGTTTAAGTTGTGACAGGATCAAAATGCTATTGAACCTCAGGAATGTAGTATAGCAACTTTCCACAGATGATAGGGCTTTTTCAGCAAAGTGCTGCTTTCATTGTTTTAATGCCAAAAAAATTTCATTTAATTTACTGCCAAAGGACTATACGCCCCCAGGGTTTCTGCTAATCATAGGCAGGGTTTCCATGTAGATTTGGCACCCCGCCCCCTCTGCCTGCTTGGCACCCCACCCCCTGCCTAACTTGGCATCCGCCCCCCTGCCTGGTTGGTTCCCCGCCCCTCTACCCCACTTGGTGCCCCGCTCACCTCTGCCCGACTTGGTGCCTCACCCCTCTGCCTAACTTTGCACCCGCCCCCCTGCCTGTTTGGTGCTCCGCCCCCTGCCTGACTTGGCGCCTCACCTCTCCGCCAGATTGGTGCCCTGCTACCCTCTGCCTGACTTGGTGCCTCGCCCCTCTGCCTAACTTTGCACCCGCCCCCCTGCCTGTTTGGTGCCCCGCCCCCTGCCTGACTTGGCGCCTCACCTCTCCGCCAGATTGGTGCCCTGCTACCCTCTGCCCGACTTGGTGCCTCGCCCCTCTGCCTAGCTTTGCACCCGTCCCCCCTGCCTGTTTGGTGCCCCGCCCCCTGCCCGACTTGGTGCCTCGCCCCTCTGCCCCATTTGGTGCCCCGCCCCCTCCTCTGCACCTGATTGGTGGCGCCCCGCCCCCTCTGCCTGACTGGCAGCCCACGCCTCCCCCCCCGGCCCGCCTCTCACCTTCATGCGCATGTCGCGGGCGTGCTTCTCCAGCTCCTTGCGCATGTCCTCCCGGCCCAGCCGGCCGGCGTTGAGCACCAGGTGCTTCCACTCGATGGGCTGGAAGACGTGCGGGTCGTGCGGCACGTACAGGCCGATCTTCACCTTCTTGATGGCGTGCTGGTAGCGGCGGTACGAGTCCTCGAAGTCGAAGACCAGCTCGCTGAGCGTGCGGAAGGTCAGCGCCTTGTCCATCAGGTCCGCCCGCCGGCTCATGCCCAGCGAGCCGTAGCGCCCGTTGCAGTAGACCCCCAGCACCACGTGGTGGAAGTGGTTCCCTGAGAACTGCGTCTTGAAGCTGATGGGGAAGCGCTCCACCGAGGTCAGCCCGTTGGTCAGGTAGCTGGGGCTCCGGTTAAGGCGTTAGCGTCATGCTATGTCGTTTCTCCCGCAAGCGCTACACTGAAAACTGACCCGCGAATAAAATACTATTCAACTTCATTAATGACGTTTGTTTTTTTTTTTACATTTTTTTTGTTTTTAAACCAAATTCTGAATGACTTTTTTCAGTGTGTACATTCAAACAAGAGGTGAACTTTTCATCCCAAGGTTTCTATGCTTCTCAGGAACCCAGTTACGGGGTAGCAACTGAAAATTCAAACCTTTACATAAAGTACTCCTTCACCTTAACGGATTAATAGGTATGCAGCGCACATTAAAAAAGCAGGTAATTGCTGTCAGGGTAAATAAACATGGCTGTCCGCTTCCTTCCAGGAGGATGTCACGCTCGGAGATCGGCGCCGTCGCTCGCCCTCTCTGTAGCGCGACCGACGAGCGGGCCCCGAATTTACAGCCGTCCCCGGATTTATAACTCCCACTGGGACGAGAGTCGGCCGCGTCCTGTTCTACACCAGCGCCGTCAAAGCCTGTCGGGTGGCAGTCCTACGCACTTAAGACCGGGAACGCTGATGAAACACTTGGCTTGAACATTAATCTTTTTTCTTAAAAAAAACATTCTTGAAGCCAAGCAACCCCATATATCTGCAAAAAAAAAAAGTAAAGCTAAGGATTTAGGGGGTTTGTATGTAGGGGCTTTAGCAGGCTATATCACATTGGTTATTAAAACGATGTAAGAGCATTTCACTGTGAATACTTCAACTGCAGTTGTAATATCCAATACATTTCAGATTTTTGGTTGAATATAAAGTATGTAACTACATTTTAATAGCACGTCCCATTTAATATTCAATTTTCAGTGGGAGAATTCAGTGTTGCACAGTAAATGAACAGAAAAAGGTTTGTGCCAAATTAAAGGAATAGCTGTTGGTCAAATATTCAAACACTTCAGACAACGTAAGGACCTATTAACCAACGGTATTGCCATCAAGTAACTTCCCCACCAATCAACTATTGCTCTTCCTCTCCCCTCCCTACACTGAAGCCTTTGAAGCCAGCTAAGTTTCTGTCCTGGTATATCTGAATCAATCACTGAGTTAGAGGGGGTCTCAAGAGGGAAAACTGCAGATTAAAAGCAGACTCCTGAGCACGCTCAATCACCACAGGAAAGCTGTTCTCCAATCGCAGACCAATCAATTATCAGTGGCTTCACTGCAGATTACTCCAGGGTGCCGCAGAGATGATCAAATCCTGACTGTGTAACAGCACTACTGCATGCAAAATTTTAAGAAAGAAAGAGCAACATTCGGAACATCCCTCTCCCAATATTAATTAATAGACATTTGTCATTTTGACAAACTGCAATTGTGCACATTAGCTACAAGCCACCAAACGGGGACAGACGCCTCTCTGTTCTTGAAACACTGAAATGTAGAGGACGTGGAATGAGATTCCACAGTCCCCACAGACGCACGGGCTGGGCTCCGCTCAATCCAATCCCAGACAGCGTCTACGAGCCCAGACGGTGTCTGTGATCCTCTCAACCTTTACATGAAAGGGATCTGATCAACTGCAACAGAACTGCACAAGGCCATATGCACTGAGATATGAACTTGATAAACTGAGATCTTGCTGCGCCACGCCATATGTTCGGCTGTTATCGACTGCAGCATCTTTGCACATGATGCAGTACATTCATTATGTTGAATAATCAGCACCGAGGCCGTAGGGAGGAGAGCAAGGCTCACATTGGAGGAGAGCTCACACGGAGCGACTCCGTGGACAGTCCGAGCTTCGGCGCACGCGTGCGCTCCAGAGCACGGTCGGCGAGCGTTCACGGGGCGGTCGCCCGCCAACGGGACGGCTAACGCCTTCCCGCCAGGTCAAAGCAGGCTCACAACGTTTGACCTTCGGTCTTCGCGCTTCCAAACCGCAGTCGTCATCATCGCAACCGCCGCCACCCGTACGTCAGGAGAACGACGCGCTTCTGCCCGAAGTCTGGCGCCTGAACGCGGAGGATCTGCGAGCGCGCTCACAGACGCACGGGTGAAGCTGGCACCCCGGCGTTTCGCTTTCCGGCAGCCATCTGCCAGCCAGCGAGAACCCTCCTCCACTAGAGCCCCCCCCCCTCCCCCCCCCCCAACACAGACGCCTGTCTGTCAGCTCGACAAACTTGCCTGCCCGGTTCCTTCGGCACATGGCACTCATTAAATAATCACACGCAGAGCAGCGCATTCCTGTATTCACCGCCAACACCATCGGCCCAATTAGCGGAAGCTTCCGGCAATGGGATCTGTTCCTAAATTCCGAGCGAGCAATTTTAAGCAAGCGGCGCGTTTTTCAGATTCCCCTTTTCAATTTACGCGAGCGATCGTTCAGAGCACTGCCACGGGCCACCACAGGCTTATTAAAGTCAGGCTCTCGCCAGGCAACAGCGAGGCAGGCCTGCCCCTTCCACAGCCGGCCTTCCAGGGCAAACCGGAAACATCCGGAAGGCCGGCTCCTGCCTCGCGGCAGCTGGGTCTGGACCCCCTCTCTTTCTCTGGGATGGCCCATTAAGACACCGCGGAGGATCAAGTTACCCACGACACGCGTACAGGGGGTGGGGGGGGAGAGGGGGTGGTGGTGCTGTGGGGGCATGTGACCGACGGCCCGGTCAAAGATCTTCTGATCTGCCCCCTGCCCAAACGTTTCCGTCACCCTCCAGGATTACCGTTGCCGTGGAAACGAACCCGGAGCATCCCAGATTAGACGGCCTACGGCCCTCGCCGCCGTTTTCGCTCGCCTGTGCCCTCCCTCCCTCGCTCTTTTGACGCCCGAGCCGCGCCCGTCCGCCACACTAAACCGGAGGTGGGCGCAGGAAACGAGGGCTTGGACGAGCACCAGCTGAGGCTACCCTCCCCAGCTCCCAACAGCGCCGGTCACATCTGTGCAGTGCGAGCGCTTCGGGTCGGCTCGGCGTTTCATCAGGCGGGGGTCAGAGACGGGCGGTACGGAAGCCAGCTGAGGCAGCCACAGGCGCATCCTCTGTACAGGACACACTACAATGAACACCCACACCCACGCCCCCCCCCCACCCCACCCCAAAAAGACCCACTTTGTTCCTCTTCAGGGTGAAGAGGAAGGCTCGCGCTTTACGACCGACAGAACCATCTGCTCCCTCTCGCCGGAGAAGGAGCAGCTGTCAATCATCCCGCAGAAGAGGCAACTTTCACCGTCTAAATAAAGCGGCGAGCGTTTCGAGAACACCTGCTGGAGTAATTAGCGCGTGCCATTTGGGGACGCCTCATTTCCGTTTGTTTCCTGGGAAATTCAGGCAATAAACCCGCCTCCTGTTGGCACAGCGTTTTAAACCTCCGAATCAGGACATAGTAAAGACATCAGCTGGATTTTAGTTCGAGCCGAGGCTGGCCTTGCATCTATGATCTATGCTTTCCGCTGCATAATGATAATGATAAGAGTCATAATGATGAACTTCTATGCTCATTTCCCATCTTCAAAACTCAAAACGAGCCAAAGTATTGCAAAAATCAAGAACCATGTCACCCACTGTTTTTATCCCTGGCACCATCTTGTGCTTCACTGCTGTGGTAAACAGATTATGACAACAATCTGAAGCATGAATCTAATGCAGGGGAATGTCAAAAACAGTACAAATGGCACTTGTGGCACGTAATGAAAGGATCATTTTTGTGGTTGCGATGGTATGCAGCTCCACCAAGACAGGTCTGTCGTTTGTGATGAGGGACATTGTGTACGCAGAGAAATAAACAACTAGCACGCAAGGATGCCTCAAGCATCAACTGCAATCCAGGTACCAGCCAAAACAAGTATAAAACCTGAACTTTAACCATTTCCTCCTTTCAATCAGTTTGGCAAAGCACTTTGGCCTCACCCTTGACTTTCAAATTTAAGCAAGCATCAACTGCTGCTTAAATGTAACGCTCAAAGCTGCCATGGTTGGACTGAAAGTGCATCGACAGGATTCCTGATGGGAAAGGGCTTCATATGCAGCATAGATCTGATCGCTAATGTCAGTTTGAAGCGTCAGAGGCTTTTCTCAGGTTCTGCGCTTTGCTGCGAGCGCAGTCGCTAGACATAAACCGCTAAGCTAAGCCCAGCGCCGCCGCCAACCCCGCGGCTCTCCGTCGGGGCCGATGAAGATCTCCCGGCACCGGGTGCAAACGGAGCTCCCGCGTGACGGTAACGGCGTCCGAAAGACCCCCCCGAAGCTCGCCCGCCTACCCGCCCCGCGTCACATGACCACGCGCGTCGCACTGCAGAAAGTTTGCTTCCCGCTCCTCATGCACACGCACACACACACACGTTGTGGGGGGGGGGGGGGGGGGGGGGGGGGGTTAACGATCCCGAGTCTCTGACTCTGTTTCCTAGCAACCGCACAGTATTTCACAGCCTTTGGGAAGAAAAAGGGGGAGTTGGGGGGCGGGTGGGGGGGGGGGGGGGCTTTTCAGCGTTAATGTCCTTCCCCATCTGGAGGTCTGTAAAATAAACACAGCTCACACGGACCTGACAGGGCCGAGCGGCTCGCTCTCCAAACGAACGCATCCAAACGTAAAAAAGGATACATTCCCAGGATGACCGCCTCCAGGCATTTAATGGGGAGGGATTCCCTAATCATCTCCCTGGCCGTCTCCATTAACCTTAGGGAGAAGGGAGAAGAAAGTCAGTCGAACAGAAACCACTCCCTAAAACAGCAAACGCGGCCAAGCCTGCTGGATGGGTTACAGATATCAGGTTCATGAGGTAACGATCTCATTATAACAGGATAATTAAACATGGCCTGGTGAAGGGGGGGGGGGGGGGGGGGGGGGGGGGAATTAAAGGGATATCCATCACTCTTCCTCTCAAAAGCTTCTGAAGGCATTATGTGCCAGGTCACTGGACGCCACTGTAACCGACGACACTCGACGTGAATAATGGGCTGTCTCAGTTAAAAGGCTCTCACTTGAATGGGGGAGCTGTCCTCCAGATACTCATGACCCTTATGTAAAGAGTCTTCTTATATCCGAAGCATAGCTCGGGGGCAAAAAGTACAATGGAGCTATACTAAATATAATCAGAATGTTCAGCTGACCTCAGCGGTAACTGTAATTAAACAAACAGCAACCAGTAAACCACTCCCAACTGTTAAATGTTTACATTGATAGCCACAAGGCCCTGCTTGGCATTACAGTGCGTAGGATGCGACAAAGAACATTTGGTTCCACCTCGCAATCAGCTTCCTTCAAAAGGAAACTCTTTTTTTTGTCGTCTACGGTGGCTGAAAAGATAAAGAAAAAAACAAACAGATGAAAATGGCAGTGAAATGGCTGCACTTACCCACTGAGAGGTCTTGTCTTCCTAATTTCAAAGAACTGAGTGCCCGTGTGATTGTATCTATCGGCCGTTAAGGAGGTCATTTCAGAGGAATGCGGTCCGCTCCGCAGGCACCGCCACGTGGACAATGGGCCAGCTGATCCTATCAGATTACACGCCTGATACCCTATCTGCTCCTCGCATCGCATTCTTCACAAGCGGGCCACTCGCGGATAAAGTGCATCACCATGGAACTCCAGGTTGCCGCAGCAACAGGTACGTGTACACACACACACACCTTCCCAAGACCTCTGACCCCCCGTTAAAATAACTGACGCTCACCGACACAAATCAACCGCAGAGTGGCTTGGAGAACTCTAAGTTCCAAAGTGAATAATGCTAGAGTGACGTGTGTCCCTGAGCCACATCAATAAATAATAAACCAGGACGCGTAGGAGCTCTTATGCATACATCCCCCCCTCTCCACCGCCCCCGCCCCCGCCCCCCGTTCTAAGCTGCTACAGGAGCACAGGGACAGCACAGGCCTGTGGGATTACTGTGAAAAGGATACTGCAGCATCTTCATGTAGTTCTGGACGGCCTGCAGCCAGTCTGGGACGGACGTGGAGGGCTTGAAGTTCGGAAACGACGGCACGGGGTGCTGAAAGAGAATAGGTACGGTTAAATTCAGCACAGGGACACTGGGATACGCAGCTCGCCTGGGTAAAGGAAGAACAGCCCGTTCCTTCAAAACAGAAGTCCTCAAGCTTATCCAGAAAGGGCCAGTGTGGGTGCAGACTTTCTTTCCAAACAAGTATTTACACACCTGATTCTACTAATCAACCACTAGTGTCTTTGGTAAGGACCTTGATCAGTCGAATCAGGTGTGCTGTCACCTGACCTCTCATTCTGAAGACTGGGCACTATGACACATGGCATCAGTATCAGCTGCGGCATTAAAGGCAGGAAACGCGCAAAGCTTTCAGATGACTTCCTGTCACCCCAGACCCTGCCCATCCAGCAGGGACAGACCAGACATCAGTGATCAGAGACCCGCACAGGAACGCAAGCTCTGGCGAAGAGCAGATACAGAGCAAATCCTAAATAAAGGAAGAGGAAAAAGAACGCGCTCGCCTCCTCCACCTATCCCAGAAAGCACCTCTCAGCAGCTCCGCATCAAAGCGCATCGAACGAGACTACACGCGGGGGGGAAAACTCAGCATTGGGTCTCATTTTCAGTAATCCCACACACTATCGCTTCAAGCTCCACCGTTCCTGAGAGAAGCCGTACAGCATCAGAGAAAACCGCGAGTGATTATGCAGCTTTCTCCCTCTCTTACTGTAGGTTCACTAAGACTGCAGACGCGCAGTACAGAGGACACGGATCGGAGAACCTGCACAATGCTGGATTTTCCTCCGTTTGGCTATAATGCCATCATATATTACCACAAATCACATGGCTACAAAACATTTTTTTAAAAATCTCATCTCATTCATGCCAGCTTTTGTATCCACTGCATGCATATGATCTACACTGCAAATCTGAACTGATTTTTTTTTTTTCCGGTCCCCATTCCCACGTCAGCATTCCCCTCCGGTGCGGTTCCTGCCGATGGAGGCGGTGAGGCGACGTCCCGCAGAGCGAGGAGGAGCGCTGCGGAATGCCGACGAGCGCGGCGCGCAGCCGCCTCCTCGCTAAAAGGGCCGTTTAATTAGCAACCGACGCGGGCGGAAAACGGCACCTTCGGGAGCGCAGACCTCAGCGCTCCAGCCCAGTATTAACCGATTTACGGGCCGAGCGCTCTGCAAATGGGCCGTGGCTGGAGGGGGTCTCCCGGCAGTGGGGGGTGGGCACCTGCATGGAGGGGGGGGGGGGGGGTGGACTGCCTCCCCAGCTGCTCCCCGTGTGGAGGCACTTGTTTGTGGGTTGGAAGGGGGAACACGGGAGGAGAAGTAGGCAGGCATTACTACTGTCCTCCGGGCTGAATCCGATCCACAGCCACAGCCGGGGGGGGTGGGGGGGGGACACAAAACCTGGGGGTCACGTGACACAGCTCCACGGACATCTGTCTCCAGACAGGTGCTTGAATGCAGAGGCGTAACTTTAGCCACACTTACATGTGTTGTGACTTCCTGTTGGTCAACGTAATCAAAAAAGTGTGTGCATTCTCATCCTCCAATAGCACTGAATTGAGATGCAGGGATGGTTCGCCGTTTGAGTACTGAAAGCTTGCTTTTAATGGAAAACTTGCCTGTTCAAAAAAAAAAACTAGCCCTTCAAAACAAAGCTATAATGAGACGGATTAAAGCCAATTTCACAGTGTGATTGTTTCTCTCCCTCATACCTCAAATAAATTAATTCACACAACCCAATGCAGTAACTGAATTCATAATCAAAATGTGGAGACAGCTACGTTACTGAATGGGCCTTTTTATGTAAGTTAAGTTAGATATTAAGTTAGATATGTCCAAAACGAAGGGGAAACGTTCTTTCTTTTCACTTTTCACCTTACTGTTCCTTGGAACTCACGAAGGTGTTTTTTTTTTTTTACGTAAACAGCTGTGGCTATTCTAGAACTCTGCTCTAACTTCACATAATGACGTAACCATTATTTTTGGAAGGTCTTTTTTAAGGCATGCTTAAAGCAGTCTGGCAGGGCTGCATAGCCAGGTCCCGCTTACGTCTGCACAGACGTGCTCTGGAGATCATCCCTGAGCTCTCTTTAACTCCCTCCAAATCCCCTCAACGAATTCACTTAGCCTGCCATCTAGGACCTGGAGATCAGGCTGCCTATCAAGGTGAACTTTGTACAGCAGAGGAACTCCAAACTTTGATTTCAGCTGCGATCCGGAAAACCTTCCTCAGAGTTTCACTGTGACTAGGGAATATATAGCAAAAAAAAAAAATTTTCATTTGGACATCATATAAAGATGTAGCTGTCGGAACGAACTACATTTACAAGGGGCTGGGAGGAAAGCCTACAAACCGTAAACACGTTCTCTGATAAGCTGAGAGGAATACTTGTGCAGTTTGTACTGAGCATTTATCAAGCGCCCTGACAAGAACTGTGTGTTCTGAGGGCTTTCTTCAGTCCACGCAGACATTTTGCCCTTTTCCCTATTGTTCTCCATTTCCCCTGTATGCGAAGCGTCTCTAAAAAAGCATGGTAAAGCTACAAATAAACACAGAACGATAACTCTTCATCATTAAGTGCAGACCATTTTCTTTTAATTTAGCATTAACTATCAGGGGGACAGTGACAGAAGACAAACGTATACTGAGAACTGCCGATTTAAATATCTCTAACAAAACCAGATGGAAGAAAAACCGAATGGTCATGAGGAGTTGCTACTCAGTGGAGCTCTTGTTGGTCCCGAGTCAGTTTACACAGTACTCTCACACAGGCAGGCCTAATAAACTATGCAACTTAGCCCCTGTGACTCCACATCAGTGTCTTTACAAATGGAAACATAAACAGCTTGAAGCACACCAAACAATCAGAGGTACGCTCATTTTAAACAATTCACATTTCTGCTATTATCTTAGAGCCCGTCTCTCTGGTGCCCCAGGAAACTCACAGTTTTTAAAAGGATGTGTTAGTTACTTTTGTTCCATTCTTTTTGTGTCAAACTTACTACTTTTGTGTTTAAAGTATACCATTTATGTGTCACAAAGGGAGGACTTTTTAACACAGACTGTGTTTGAAGTAACACAAAATGTGTTGTCCTTAACAAGTAATGGAGTCGTGTTAAAAAATGGCACACGTTGCGTGTTGTTTTCAACACCTCTGTCTTGAGAGTGCAATGCCTCTACAGTCGAGCCACAGACCGAGCTGCCCTTCATCTGCAGACCGTCCTGCTTGGTGGCGTGCAGCACTGGGCTATGCCCGACCGGGAATAGCATTTCCCACCGAGACGAACGTTGCGTCCTGAATTACGCCCGAGGCTGGCTGAGTCAGTCTGCCAGCCAAGAAATTCTACATTTCAGCGCGCAAACTGGGTCAGACGCTAGACTTTCAGGAATATGCTTCTCCTCAAAGCGTTTTCCTTATGGGTGTCATACAGCCCGAGAATTGGCTGTGGGATGCTATTTAATATCAGATGTTGGAGAGCACATGCTGTGCTTTAACAATGGTGCATTTCACAGAGAGGCATCTGTTCTTTAGTACTGAACTGTATTCAATTTACAGAGGTCCTAGCAGTATAGTGGGGCTTAATATTACTTGGATAATATGTACATCCTGGATGAAAGGCTGCACACTTAAAAACAAGAACAATACGCACACAGTAAATGGACATCACATTAATTGAGGAACTATCACGGAATGTACTATCCTACCACGCATGACCTTTCAGTAGGCCTATGTGTAAAAACACTGAAGCACAGAGACAATGCACAGAATTAGGCTACTTAAAGTTCCTGAGGCACAACTAGCCTCCTGCAGATGGCATTGCAGGTTCACAGCGCACGCTTGTTTTCATTGTACAACAGATGAAAGGGTGAAAGAAAGTGACAGTTCAGTTAGGAAACTATACCCGTTTGTAGTCAGCCAACTATCCATTTTAATTTACCATGCGGTTGACTCACTGGAAAGAAGTCCTAATATCAATGTTGCACTGCAGATAATATTGATCACAGCAGGGGGGGAATGCAATTACAACGTTGTTTCTTTCGGTCTAGGCACTGGCCATGAACAATGAAGACGGTCTTTAACCCAAAATAAATAATTAATCTTGGAGTTCGCTTGGAGAATGTATCGGTAACAGCTAACAGTTTCCGGCTGAATGCGCGTAGCGCGCGGCTGCCAATGGTAGCTATTATTACTGCCCGACTCCTCGGCTATGTCTGGATATTAGTGTTACAGAAGACTAACGTTACATATATATTGCTCACTAGCATAAATCATGATTTTGTCAGTTTCAGAGGCGTTAAGCAAGATGGCAACTTACTTTAGGGAGGTATGCGGCGTTCCTTATTTTGTCCACCGTCTCTTGACCATCGGGATGCACTTTGGCAACATGAGTCCACATTCTTTCCCAAGTGACACTTTCAATGGGAAAACCAGTTCTGTTCACATAAAACAGCGCACCTCCATCTTTCTCCTCTTCCTCTCCCGATGACCGACCAGTGTTGGCTGTGGAGCTGGAAGAGGCTGATTCGGCACCCGAAGTGGACTTGCAGTTGTTGGTGCTTTTTGAGCGGCCGTGTCTACCGATTTTAGATGCTGTTGAGCTGGTGCCAGCAGAGCTTGGTCCAGTCATTGTTCACCCTGGAAGACTGTTCTTGTCCAGACAGACAACCAGTGGCGTTTCCTCAGTTTTTAGTTAGACAGTTAACTATAACCATGTTGTTTTGCAATCAATTAACGTTATAATCTCCGCCTTCACAACAGGTAAAACTACTAAAAATATATCTAGGTAACTAAGCACCAAGTTAGCCCTCGAAAATAGCGAGCGGGCTAGATAAACAACAATATCTAGCTATCTAAAAGTACCATGCATCACTTGCAAAGCTCTAGGTAGGTGGCAAACGTACTAAATACAACAAAATTGTTATGATATGCTATAGCTAGCTAACCTGTTTGTGTTGGCTAACTAAATGTTGTCATTGTGAGTATTTTACACATTGCAATTTTAAAATCCTGCAATAGCGTAAACTGAATTGTTAATACAATTGCGTAACTAATCTACCAGAGAACACCGACCCAGAAGCTGCAAAACCGCACAAACACTGCACACAAGCATTTTTCTCAGAGGACCTTCACACACTCAATAATGTGCTGCCTGGCTGGCTAGGTATAGCACAGTACCAGCTAACCTACGCTTCGGCTAGCGAATACACTCTGTTGCTAGCTAACTTCCAACAGCCTTTCCCAAAACGCTGCGGGGGCGACAGCCTCCTGGAGCTTGTAACAGGAATAATGCTGGATAATTACCTAGCTTGCTATTACTGTCCTTTGGCTTGCCATATTTTTCAAATCGAGGATTTCTTCTTGATGTGGCAGTTTCCTTGCAATGATTACATACCGCTCTTAGTGTATGGTACAATTCATCAGATGGTTAATTTTAAATGTATTCATAATGTTATTCTCTCTACCGTAACCCGGCAGCCAACCAGATTCTGGTCAATTTCATTGGCTACACAACAAAGAGAGGCGGGTCTTCTTGTGCTCATCCATTATGCGGAGAACGCTTCTTATTGTCATTGGCTGTAATTCCGGAAAAAGGCGTGAATTTAGTAAATAGAACGCTTTGGAAGCGAAATCACTTATTAGCGAGCGTAGATGGCGATATGCTGTGGACAGCGCGCATATGCTCAAAACGAAAATTAATTATTTTTTCCTAGACAGAAACATAGAGTAGGCTATACAGTACATATAGCGAGCTAAGATAGCTTTATTTTTAGGTCGTGAAATATGTTAATCTGTTGATATACCGTTCAACCTCCCACAGGTAATTACTTTTATTAATACAGCATTAATTTAAAGGGAAATGGAAAAGCAATTTCATTTTGTGAAAACAAGAAATAATTCCCCCAAAGCAAGGTATCACTTTTTCAGTCGCATTTTCTAAAAAGTTTTATGCGCAAGTGGTCCATGGGACATTTTGTTAATATTTCTTATGAATAATAATAATTCAAAAAAAGCAATAAACGTAAGACCGTTAGAACAAATACAAAGGCATCACACACATTTCTCCTTGCTTTCCCCAGACTCAGCAATATCCTCTTGTCCTGGTTCACTGTTGACATCCACAAATTTATTGATATCTTATCTAATATTTCTGCTTTATCAAATAAATAGCTAAATAAATACCAATAAGCAGTGTCTCCAAAACACAAACCACGTTTCAGATTTTTGCTGGTGATTATGATCTTGAAGGATTCTTAGTATCTCTGACCTGACCATTAAATTCCATGCATTAATAATTCGGACCAAATCCAATGATGCACCTGTAGGCTAATACAGGGCATACCTTTGAGCATGTCCTTGGAGACATAATCTTGTACAATTGGATGGGTTGAGAACTTTTTCCAAGAGCAGCCTGGAGAGGTGATGTACTGTAGGGAGGCAGTTTTGGAGTGCACGTTCAATAGTAAGAAGCCATTTTCAGGTATACTTTACATTTCATTCCATCTTCACTGTTTTGTGGATCAATGCTTAAAGACACGGGATCAGTGCATCACTTTAAGTCTCACAATAAGCCGTTTAGTGAAAGTCAATTCTCCTGAATGTATTTGCTTCTCGCTAAACAGGAAAATCTAAACCCAGTAAAATTGTTGTGGCTGAAACATTGATCTTCACATTATCTTTTTCTTTCTGATTTGCACTTTGTTACAATTTTCAGAAATATATGGGGAAAACAATACAACGACAGGAAATACTAAAAAATAAGTCACACACAAAAGAGAACAATATACTATACAGTAATACTATAAAAAGAAACAATATAATCCCCTGGTCAAAAGACAAACAACAAAAAGTGTGACAAATAATAGAATAAATAAATATATAAAGACAGCCCCGAAAGCACTAACAGTGCTATATTCCAGTAGTAGCAAGGAGTAAAACTGTGAGACTTTGTGACTTTTGCCATAGCTAGAGCGTACAAGGGAGGGAATCCTTTTGCTCTGAGGGGCACCAAGGGTTAACTCAAAAAGGCTATGAAGCTGAACGTTGCCAAGTTGCTGTTTTTGCAAAGCACTCTCCAACTGTAAATCACTGAATGGCTGACATTTTGAAGTATTGATCTTTATATTGTAACCTCGTGATCTTTTATACAAAATATTTTAACAAAATGTATTGAAACTGCTGAACTGATATTCTGGCAGTTTGAGCCATAAAACAATTTTGACATGGTTTAAATTTATAAGAAAAAACTGATTTTCAATTTTCAAGTGATATAAAATGGCTTTTTCATAGATGAAGGAACACAGAGTGACTGCAAAGCAATTTAGAACTGAGGGGTTTCCAACACTTGCATTTTAAGATGTCAAATTCTGCCCCCTTCAGGACATTTTGTCACCCTGCCAAAGAGCAAGCATTTTAGCATGCTTGTACTGTGTCCAAATCTAAGTGTGTGTGTGTGTGTGTATATATATATATATATATATATTATTGTAGCATTTAATATATGGATGTCAATTATAAAGCACTGTCTAAGCAATGCACTTGCAAATTCTGGATTGTATAAATAAAATACACTTTGATGCTTGAACATTTGATGGATTGTCATCCTCATTAGGCAACAAGCTGAAAATAAACTGATTGAGCTGTCCGGGGGAGTGTTACACAAAGCAGGGGGGTATTTTACGAATCAGGATTACTGAGTTAACTAGATAACTGTTGTGAGTAAAACCTGGAACAATTCTTTTTACTTCAGTCCATGTTCCAGATTTGGGAGGCTTCTGGGTTTTGCTCTGTGCGGTTATCCAGCTAACTCAGTAATCCTGCTTTGAAATGCTGCCACAAAAGCACAAAAACTATTTTCCACTAGGGGGCGCCAGGGGACCATCAATTATATTTAGCAGAGGGGAATGTGGAACCTTTAAAGAAATTTAGTGCTACTTCTGTTGAGACTTAATTTTTTTTCCCCACCAAGGATATAAGCAATGTTTTACTGAACAGAGATATGTGGTGTAGAACGTGACACGTCAAATTTATGAATTTATTTTGAAGAAATATGTCACTGATGAAAGACGTACTCTGAATGGCTTTCATTATTTTGCTTAGTGTGTATGCCCTTTGTTACTTTGTGCAGTCATGTCACCTGACAGTCTACCACTGTGGAGTTTCAATCAGCATACATGCAACACTGTTTAAGCACTAGCCATGAGATTATGTTATTCCATTTGTTTCAGGGTCAGGACAATCCATGTTTAGAACTGCTCTAGACAAATGTGGTTTTGAGCAAAGCAAATGATGTGTCACTTCTGATAGGTCCATTCTCATCATGTGATTATTTGAATGTTTTAACGTAAGCAGATGATGTAACTAAGTCAAACTTCAGTGTGTTAAGCCTTCTGTGTCATGGTCTCCTGGTGTGAATCAGCTCAGATGGGTAATCATGTTATTGGTCTTTTTTCGCATACGCTACATGCTTTTCTGCATAGTTATTGTGCTTATCATATGACTATTATTAATATGCAAGCATGTTCCTTTTCCAGTGGTTGATGTTTGAAGGTTGCATGCTATTCTAGTGTGGGAGTATGATAGGCCACTTGAGATCTGGGTAACATCATAACCGATCAGCAAAAAATTGACTCTCTTGGAGCGACATGTCAAAAGGTACAGTAGGGTGTGAGAAATCCTCTGCAAGTCCTGAGGGTGTCTGTGTGTATCAGGTAATCCTGGGTCCACAGTCTCTTTGAACATATCCGTATGCATGTTTCCCTGCTGCATTTTTTTTCACTTGATTGTTTTCACACTTGATTATTAATCTGGCTGTTGGTGTCTCTATATTCAATACATTTTTTCACAATTTAAAACCAGGCTTTAAAATGATGTTCCGTGATTTTAAATGGGATTAAAAATGACCTCTGGGGACACATTTTATGCGTCAATAAACATTTAATTTTTTTCCAGATTTGTTTATGATTGACATGAAAGTGTAATGATCGTTCCCATAAATGCCTGATTTTTACCATGTGAAGTGTCTTTGTGACAGCGCCATACAAGAGAAGTTGAACAGAAATGAGCTGTATCATTGCATGGTTAAACCAAACACACATAAATACCAGTACATTAACTGAACTTAAAAAAACCGAAACTTTGTTTTCCAGTGACTTCGAATGATTCCATTTTCTGTAGCCCTGAAACCACATTTGTTTGCACGTTAGATTATTATTAGCTGGCTCCAGAACTATTGTTATGGACATGACAAACAAAACTACACTCGGTGAGGTCAGATCCAGTGTTTGGTGCTGTTATGAACATACATGCATATCAACAATCTTTCGGTGCTCAGGGCAGAATGAAGAGAGTGACACGTCAAAGACAGCAATGTTAAGTGATATATGAAGACTGCCCTTTCTTTGTTAATTATTTTTCTACATTAGGTACAAAATGTTACATGGGTAAACTAACACTAAAGTACTAAAACAATTGACAATTCAATAGCCAATTTAAACAATGAAATGAATTGCATCAAGAAATTTGGAAAATAAAATATGGTTAAACAAGTTGGTCCTCATTGTATGCAGAGACTAAAAAAAAGATTTTATGTGATTGTGCACACCTTCACAAAACAAACTAAAATCAGTCGAAAACAACTCAAAGAGGTTCAGAATTCTGCCTAATTCAACTCAACATAAATTGTGATTGACAAATGATACATTTTAAAAATTGCACATTAAAAAATTTCAATCCATTTCCCCAGTATGAGACTGGACTTTCAGTGCTTCATGGTATAGTGTCTTTGTGCTTTTTATCCATATTTTACCTTGCATCAGCATCTACTAATACCAGTGAATAACAAATGCTGATAACAGAGCTAATGTTTCAGTTACTTGAACTACAATAAAGTGCTGACAAAGGACAATTGATGTGTTTTGTGCGAAACTCAAAATGTCTTGAAAATTAGGCTAAAGGACATAGAGGCAGGCTTTATCAGACAGCAGCATCTTTGTAACACCCAGTACATGAGAAATTCCTCACAGGAACATTGCACATATGCTGGGCGCTAAAAGCAGTGTAATATACAGTAACATCTGAATTGGTAATAATTTGTATATCTGCCCGTATATTGTTATGTAATAAATACATTATCAATACTTTGGTAATATATTTCAACATATTTTCAGTATATTACATTTCTGTAAAGAATGGCAGATCAATCTGTATCTCCCACTGCTGGCAGCACTTCCATATTTCCATAATCTCATAAATATTTCAAATTTCCATAATTCCACAAAACACTGGCAACATATGAATAACACCATTAAAGGAATGAAATTGCAAATAATGTTGCTTGTTCAAAGATCCAAGGAATTTTTCCTTCATACAGTATATATATATAATATATATTGGCACACACGTTTGTACACATCACAAATTTGTAGTGCAAATGCCTTTTTTTACGCCATTTATGCAAAGAAATTTGAACTAGGCAGAAATCACCTAAAGAAATGCTGTCGTTTCGGTGAGTGTTGCTGTGTCCACCTCTGGACAGGAACGGATCATTAAACACTGAGTACTGTGGCCAGGTAAATTTGGACAATCCAAAAAAGTTCAGCCTATTTACTTCTCTCTTTTTGCCGGCTTTGCAGCATCACGCTGTACCTCTGTAAACAAAATGTGGGTTCGCTACAAATAAAAAAGATCACATTAAAATATCATCATAAATAAGAAACAGTAATAAGAATAAAACGGGATCTGAAGCAAGCTCAGGTGCAAAGACAGCCTCACTGATGTGATGTTGGACTCCACGATCTCTACAGGGAGGTCTCATGTGAACACTCAGGGGACGATTCCACTACGACGCCATTGGAAGACTTGTCTGAAGGGCACTCAGCAGTGACCTAGGCAAGAAAAAGAAATAAAGAATGAAAGAGTAAAAGAAAAGAAGGCCAAGTAAAAGAGACACACTTTTTTCTGTGTGTCCCCCATCCCCTGCAATCGTTCTTTGAAGAATGCATCTCCTGACATCTAATGCCTGTTCTTGCCTCAACTGCGTTTCAATGGCCTATTTTACCACTGCCCTGTAACCTACAGTCAAGGACACGCCAATAGCTGTCCAGGTGCCTGTTGCTAGAACAGCAATAACATAATAATAGGGGTCAAATGTGAAATGAATTGGGTGAACACTAAAAGAAACTACCTCAATCCGCCTTCACAATAAATGCACACAAACAGCCGCCAATATAACTAAAATTTCATTAATGTGGCCTCATACTTGGACATAACTTGAGAGGCCGCCCGTCAGTGTTATGATTACTGTACTTGTGTATTTTCTATTTGTGTATTTTATTAACCCAATAAAAGGATGCACAACCATATTACATTATTACTGTTTAGGTAAACTGAATCTAAAATGACCAATTCCATACTACATACAAGGTATACAAGTCCTCAGTATTGAATAATTCCCACCTTACTCTGACACTAGGATAATCTTTAGCTCGCAGTAAGGCCAGTAAGTCTGGGTTTCTCCCTACAGTTTCTAATATTCATATCATTTGTGTTTTATCAGCTCCAGCTCTCACATGAGAAATAATTCAGGCGGAAAATTTGCAGAGCCTGAAGGACATTTTTGCACGAGAACACAAATTATATAACTACTTACTGCTTGAAGAGGTTTGCTTTCCACTCCCATATTGACGTTATGTCTTTTCAGATCAGATTTTATCAAGGCTGCACAAAACAGAAAAATAAAATTATGCTGCTGGTTTGAAGAAACTGCACAAGATTTTCCTCACCTGTACATTGAAAAAGCAAATCTACACAAAGAATCATTCTGAGGGCCCGGTATTAATGCCCTGACCTTGAAGATATCTTAACATTGGTTGTGGCTCTACAGTCAGTTATAAAATTAAGTAACCACAACATGATTTTGCAGCTTCATTAGGCCATTGCAGGTGCATATGGTGCAATATTTCCACCATATGGATACCCCAAAGGACACCCTCACACCATGTTTCTTCAGGAGAAAGTAGAAAACAAACCTAGTTTCTGAGTGAAAGCCCACAGTCCTTCACAAGATCGAGTAACTGTGACAGTAAATAACAATATCATATAGTATGCTGTTATAGCATGAAAAATAATAGCATGGTGGCTGCTGCAGCACAAGAAATTAATTCATACAACAATGACCACAAAGAAAACCCCCCAAATAAACCTGTTAGAATGATGCCCACAAAGATCCAGGCACAGAGGAAGATGTTTCCAGCCAGGGGGTTATAGTCTGTGGTCAGCTTCCCCTGGATCAACGTGAAAATGATCCCAAATATCTGGAAGACAACAGAGGATTTGGGGGTTTGAGAACTCCATCAGTACTGCGAAGACAACGTGGGAAATGTATTGTAACTGACCACAGGGATAAACAGGGGGACAGGTTTAAATCCCTTTGTCAAATAGACTCCCTTTCCGAAGCCCTCCCATCTCACGTTTCACACCTATAGGGGCCCTCGTGGATTCTGCACATTTCAAAACAATGAAATTCCAAAGTATCGAGTATCTCTCCATATGTAACGTTAGCTGGGAAGGCTTGCATCTTGGTGGACAGACAGAAACCTGCTTGGCCATCTTGGAATTGCAATGTTAAAAGTCACTTTGCCGGCAATTACCTGTGCAAATGCATTGAGAAGGCCAGACGAGGTCCCTTCAGATTCAGGGTATGTGATTTCAACCCCAAACTCAAACCCCAGAGGCAGGTAACCTGTCATGAAGAACCTGTTATGGAAAAGCATATTAAAAATAAAATAACATGAATCAAACATAAGCAGCATTATTCAAAGAGGCAATAAGGAGTAACTCGGGACTGTCTCCCCATGTCCTAATTTAATGCTGGGTGTCCTCACGAAAGTTCACCGTACACAAAAACACAGTCAGCCAGACGGCTTAGCTGTACCCAGTTACAGAACAAATGCAAGGGCACCAGACAAAAAACACTGAAAATAAGGGAGGCTACAGTACTGTCCTTCTGTTGACCTGGTCTGTGATTGGTACTTCTAACAAAACATATTGGGCCTCATTCAAGAAACGTGCGTACGATCATTTGATCGTAAAACATTTTTGGCATTCATCATTTTATTCCTATCTGTATTTGTTCATGGCTATCTTCTTATGCAAATCACATGAACAGGATTGCACATAAAGTCTGTACATGTCACAAATCTCATATTGTTTTTTCGTAGGAACATTTTTAAGAAGAAAAGTAAGAATTATTTAAGAAAAGGTTTGTGAATGAGGCCCATTGCCTGTCATGTTGAACATTAACATGATAATATTTTCCCACAGAAAAGCCAGTGGCTTTTAAGGCACTAAATATGCTTTTATGAGGACATACAGTTCGTTCTGGAAGCTGAAACTTCGCGCCCATTCTTGCAAAAGGCCCAGGCTTACCCCAGTGCACCAGCCGTGAAAAACACCAAGATAAGATGTCCCAGGTCCAAGGTGAACGTGAACACCACCATGCCGACGAAGGACAGGATGTAGACTATCACAGTGGTGATTCTTAAAGGAGCAAACACAAAATTAGCCTTAGAATCCTCCTGGATCATGAATCATTGCTGAACACTAAGATGAATGGATATAATATCACTCAGCACAAGACTGTTGGCAAGAGCCCAGGCATCAACCGCAAGAATAATTGGTCCTTCTATCTTTATTATGACATTAGTTATGAGCAGCTTATCAAGTCATGCTGTACAAACGTAATGAGGATAATCTGTTCTGTATAGGTACTCTGAGAGAACAGCACAGTGGCTGCAACAATGCAAATAATCTTTCCAAATCTGATTGGTCAAAATCGCTTGCATTAAGAGCTCTTTATTATGACAAACCTGAATTAAGACCTACACTGGAGGGATTCTGTCACGGAATGCAAGTACCTTGGTCACTTGAACTCACAGACCAAGACAAAGTTCAGGTTCTAAACAAATGAGGATAAAACATGTCAGCTACAATTGCAGATGAAAGAAAAAAGTCATCTTTAATTGTTGACACCTGCTGGACAATAAAATATTTCTTCTATTCAACCCTAAGCATCACTGGATGTTTTCCCATTCTCCTTGCTGCTTCTTCCTGTTCCATGTACCTTGGTGGTTTAGTGAAGTGACACCAAAGCTCATACGTTTTGCATCATAAAGTAGATTCCTGATTCCTGACACTGGACTTTTTAACTCCCCAATGACAGACACAAATAACAATGCACTGAAAACATTAGATATTATGAGAACAGACAGAGGTTGTGTCGATGAGTTAGACCACCATTCGCTGGGTATGAGGGAAGCTGCAAGCGATGGGGGTGAACGGGGTACGTACTTGTAGGTTTTAGTGTAGTCCAGCCACAGCCCACAGATGACAGAGCCAACCATTCCAGCCACAACCAGGGTTAAGCCGATCCTGCCAGCGTTCAGCTCCTCCCCCTGGGCGGAGTGTCCTCGCGTTAGTCAGCGTGAGGAAAGCGGCGGGGGGGGCACCGTACCACACTACCACACACCTCCGCACACACCCCACACAGCACAGCTCATGCCGAGTTAGCGCGTTTAGCTGGCAAGCAACATCCGAAAACTGAGAGGGGATGGCCTTCCTGGATGAAGTACTCCTTTCTGTGAGTGCAGTGGTCTCAGGTTGCACGTGCCACAAGAAAATGTCCATCCATTATCTAAACCTGCTTATCCTGGTTAGGGCCGCAGAGGGTGCTGGAGCCTATCCCAGCGTGCGTAGGGCGAGAGGCAGGGGCAGGAAAACACTCTGGACAGGCCACCAATCTGTCACAGGGCACACACACCATTTACTCACACACTCATACCTATGGGCAATTTAGTGTCTCCAATTAGCCTACTTGCATGTCTTTGGGCTGTGGGAGGAGGACCAAAGTACCCGGAGGAAATCCATGCAAACACGGTTGCGTGGGTTTCCAACCAAAGATCATCTTAAACATTATTTTTTTTGAAGAATTAACAGGTTCTGTATTTTCATATATGCAAAACCTTTGGAAGCATAACATTACTGTCCTGACAATGAATTCCTGCTGAGCTAACTTGTTAGTAAGAACGAAGCAGAGCACATTCCACAACTTAACTTTCATTCCAGGCCCAAGAATCTACATTTTTCACAGTATTCAGAGGGATAGCATGGGACAGTATGACACTATTAATACTGAGAAAATGGAGCTGATGGTAAAGAGTCTGGTAAATCAAGTTCAGAATACCTCATAATATGTCATGATCATCTGGTTGAGTAATGTTGACACAGAGTAGAAAGAGCCAGTCATGATACCTACAAACAGGGAAAAAAAATTAAAGAGGAGTTAAACTCGCAATAACTAGCCTCAGGTGACTCATACTAAGCTGAATCACACATTTAGTTAATTTTGTGAAGGACGTGTGACAAAAACTTTCTATACTCTAAAAAGAAGTAAATATCCTCTGGGGAAAAAAAATGAATAGTTCACTGGGCATTGGATAACAATATTGAGCATTGATCAGAAAACAGTTATTCTCGCAAGGCTGTTGCTCTAGAGGGAACACTTAAGATTAGGAGATCAAGGGAGATCACCCCAGTCCAGTCAATAACATATTCAATAAATACCCAGCTATGCATTTACCTTTATTTAGCAAACACTCTTTCCAGAGCGACATGCCCGATAAGTGCCTAAAACAATACAAGAAAAACACTAGGACAGAAGATAGACACAGAAATTGAGCAGAATGAAATAGAAGCAAAGTATCAATTAACACTGTCACACAAAACAGTGCTATCCTTGCAGGGGGATGTATTAATCAATAACTGCATGTTATACAAACAAAACAAAACAAAAAAGTAAGACGCTCTGAATAAGAGCGTCTGCTAAATGCTAGTAATGTAATGTAACAAACCAGGAAGTCTCCCTGGTTGATCCCTACACCTCATCTGAAAATAAACCGAGCAGCCACTCAACTGAACACTTCAGAAAAAAAGTATTTGAAAGACAGCTGCAACTGACTCGGAGAGCCCCTGCCGTCTCACCATAACTGAGGAGCAGAAGAAGGAAAGGCTTGTTCCTGAAGAGGTTGATGATGGACTGCTTGTAGGAGTAGTCTTCGGCAGGGCCGCTGGGAAGCACAGCCTGAGCCTGGCTCGGGGGCAGCGGAGGTCTGTCTTTGATAACTAAGGGAAAAAAACAAGACCAGGTCCAAACCTAGTATATGGCTGGGCCAAACACACTTCATCCGGCCGACCAATGGTGTAACTTCATAACTCGGCCGACCAATGGTGTAACTTCATAACTCGGCTGACCAATGGTGTAACTTCATCACTCACTCAGTCACAGACATTCGCGTTTATAGCACTGGCCCCGCTGTTGTGGTCCAGCCAAAAACATGCGTTCGCCATAAGTTCCTGTTTACAAGCCTTAAAACCGCAGGTCGGAGCAAAGATTCGCGAAGGCACGAGCTGCAACTCGTGACTCTTTGCGGCGTTCTAGGACTTGCCGCCAGCGATTAGACGAGTTGAATCGCCTGCCAAGGCGAGTGCCAGCATGAGTCGCTCTGAGACGGGTAGTTCACACAGGCTGCCGCCCCTCTCTGCAACATTCTAAAATGGGGAAATGCAGGACTCTTTCGTTTATGTGTGAGCTGGTCTCCATAATGTTTGAATGTTTGCTAAATGCCCCGGAGGCAATCTGGTGGCAGTCCAATCTGCCAGCTTGGGCTGTACCACAACACACCACACCATAAAGCTACACACCCTGTTCCTAGGTAGAGCAGTAATTTCAGGTCCACATGTAACAGCAAGTCCAGTACATCGGTGCTCTCCGCACAGAACTACGATACAGGAAAAACACGACGCGCCTTCTGCGTGCTGCACTCCTGCAGGCGTCTGTCCGCCATGATTTTATGGCACCGCGGTCAGGAGTCGAAACATCTGTACTCACCCACAGCAGTCAGGAGGAAGAGCAGGGTGGAAATCACTGCTGTTCCGTAAAACATGATGCTTATATTGTAGCCCATCAAGTCTTTGTCATCCATGGTGTTGGGGACCAGGACTGGGGGAAGTAAAAATCCAATGGCGCAGCCCAACTAAGAAAGAAACAGACAGGGATTAATTTTAGGCTACAGTAATACAATGGAGCTTTTTAAAAAAAACATCTTTAACCTTTATTAAACTAGAAAGACCCATTGAGATTCAGAATACCTTTTTCAAGAGAGACCTGGCCAAGGCAGCAGCCATCACAGTATCAGTATGAAACAATGCAAAACATATAACATAAACATACGTTTATTTTTGTTTTTTATCACAGTGCAAAATGTATGAAAAATAATTGAGCCCTAAATAGATTTAAAATAATGTATTAATTGTAAATATGTTATTTCATTACATGTTAAGTATGTAATCATAGATTTATCATATGAAAACAAAATTAAATGCATATGCATACTCATCTGAAAGAGTCCAGCTCCGACAGAGCTATGCCAACCTGCACCCAAGATTAGCACGTCACTGCCTCACTCGGGGACACGCGCAATTAGTTATTTACAGTGCATCGATAAAGAATATTCAGCCCAATTTAAGCATATTGACCTATAAATTACCCGTCCACGTGTGAGAGGCGTGTCAAAGAATCAAAGAATCAAGGGCTCCGCAATAAGCAAAAAATAAAAGGGAAGTTACTCATGGCAAATACCGATCAGATCCGTGCAAATACAGCGCCCAACAGTATTTGAATATCCTGTAGTCCAGGAAGTAGAGTTGGTTTCAAACACAAAATAGTATGCTTCGCAGATTATATTTATAGTTAACTCTGTCGTTAATTCATGCAATTCTATAGTGAATTGTGTTAGTATTTACCTTATTAGTAAAGATTTAAATCAATAGAATTTCTTCAAAAAAGCATTTTATCCATATAGAGCATAAAATGGCGTCATGAAAAAAACCTATTTTCACGCACATTACCGGCACGTACAATTTTGCTTCCTATATACACATCAATTGTGTTAAAAACTGATAAGTAGGTTAAATTACATCCCTTTATTAGGCATACATTGCATGCTGTTCCATAAAGTAATACAAACACTGTACACACCTGGTTGCCTAACACGGCTATAGCGCAAGCAGTTGACACTTCCTTGGGTCCGAACCACACGGAGGCAATCCTTGACGGCAGTCCCAGGATGAATACCTGAGCAATCGAGCATATAATCTGCGCCGTCATCGTCACCCAAAAAAGATTTGGTTTTACACTGGCGCATTTTACCCATGCTCCGATGCAGTTCAAGCCGGCCCCTAGAAGTACAGTAATTTTCAGTCCTTTTTTATCCAGCAGCCAGGTTGCTGGGAAGATCAAAGGCACATACGCCACCATATACACAACAGAAAGCCAATCAACCTTATCATTTGACACACCATAATAAAAGGTGAATATGTTGGCGATGATGCTGTAGTGGATCCATTGGAAGGCGTTCACGAGGGAGTAAAGGCTGAACACAGCTAAAACGGCAAATCTTCTGTGATAGAGCTGGGTTTGGAGTGCTTTCTGTCCACCAGGCAACATAGCCTGTCTCTCATCCGGTGGTATCTCCCGTTCGGACTCCCTAGAATCCAACACGGTCACATGGACTGGTGTATCCGTTACATCCAAATACTGACTCGGTGTTCCGATTTTCTCCACTGTCTCCGGACCTGTGTTATCTTCGTCGTGCGCGTCGCTACACCGGAGATGTTCCTGAACGAGCTCGCCAGCGACCATGATGCCGCAACGTACAGATAACCACGCTTTGTGCGTAAAAAGGCCCAGTCCAATTTAAAGTCGCAGCTCAATAGCCCTCACTCACGATTCCACATTGCCAATAATAATAACATTCTAAACGGGATAGCAATCGTTCCGTTAAAAGAAAACTAAAGATGCTGAGGAGAGCGACGGGTCAAAGGCAAACTTGGAAACGTACTTACCGTTTCAAAACGTTTGCCAAAACTAGACAAAGTGAGTTTGTGTTTGCCGTTTATAAGCTACAGTTCCATCATAATGAAAATGGGCGCGCACGAAATAATCCTATTCAGTTAGCCTGCTGCTTCCACGCGGGCTGTTCATCGACTAAATCTGTATTAGCGCGCTACCGCTTTTGTTCACTACGCAACGAAGAAACTGGGATTGGCACAAATACTGCACACACACAGGCCTTCCGATGATGATAACCACCAATCAAATACAGACGAGGCGGTTCTTGCAAAGCCACATGTAAATGAAGCTCTCCCATTTTAATAGTAGCTCGTAGGTTAAAAGATAAGTAGGCTAGCCTATGCCTCATGTAAGCGATCAGCACTAGTTGTGTTCAGTAGCCTATCTGTAGGCGTAGTTTTCATGACATGTTCATTAATAAAACCGTTTTTAAATAAATCAAAAAATGATTTTCTAGTCTGCCGTTTAATTAGGCTCATTTAATTACTTTTTTTGAACATAAGATAGGGCATTAAACTTTCGCATACAGTTTACATATTGCAGCTTTAAACAGAATGTCACAATTTGGTAAGATATGGCTTAGTGTACGTCTTTGACCATTGTTGTGGGTGTTAATTAGGCACGTGCATACCCTGTGCCTTAAGGTTAAATTATTCTTCTGACAAACTCAAGGTCAGTTTAATCAGTAGAAACGAACTTTATGGTCAGACAGATGGCGTCTTCGTCCTCCGTTCCTAATCCGCTAATAGTAGTTTAACCTAGTATTCTCATGGTGTGGGTGTGACTGGTAACTAAACAGATAGCGTTTCTACAACATTTACATAGGCATCACAGAGAAACCCGTGTCTTAAATGCATATTCTCCTTCGTGTGGTGGTACTTAAATAAGATACCATACTGCAAATATAGATTAGCATTTTACATGAACTTTCTAACATTAGATGCTCAGCGACAAGCATCAAGTTATTCTGGTTCTGCTACTGTGTTGCTATAGAGACGTCCGCACTCGGGTTACACCTGGAAAGCAACGACAGACTGACCCCGTTGTAACAAATTTGGACACTTATTCCACTCATTGCTACTGGGTTGGAGACAATATGTCCAAGTCTAAAGGCGATGCATTGTACCAGTTGAACGCGCAAAGAGAATCTTGGTGTCGAGTGGAGGCAGACAGCAAATTCTGGACTCCAACGGAGAGAAGACATTTTTCCTGTCATTTACAAACTACCTACAACTTTAAATCGCCCCATGCGCAGAGACCAGATCAGCGTTCCTCCTGGATAGGAGGCGTTGTCCGGTTGCCGGAGAGGAAACACTTCGAAGAAAACAGTAAGCAGCCGTTACATGGTCATTTGGCCTCGTGCACGATTCAACAATTAATATGGCTTGCACAATTAATATGGTTTTTATTCTGTTCATTCTTGCAGACTGGACACACTTAGTGTGAAGATCACATCAGAACTTCTGCCATCAACCTTCACACCATTGGCTAGCCACTTTGTTAATCGGATAGCTAATAAAATACTAAATGCTTGCAACAATTATAATTTCCTAGTCGTGTGGACTGTTTCGTCGGTGGGTTCCCCTCCATCTTGCACTTATTTCAGGGCATATAATTATTAAAGTAACAAAAATGATGACATATACAAAGGCATTTTATTAGAAATACCATTAATCTAAACAGATTCATACAGCTTCAATTCTAGCATTTTGGACAATTATTTCGGTGTGCTCGTCTTAATTCCTGGGAATAATTTGAGCGCATTCTGTGTCGTGGTCTCGACGACTCTCTCCGGTGGGATTCCTTTCACTTGTGCTATATACTCCGACGACAGAGAGATATTTTTGGGTTCATTTCTCACCTAAAAGAGATATCGATGTCAGAGGAAACAATTTAAGAAAATAAGTAGTATAATAACAGTAGTAATCATATTATTAAGATTCTTATGATCACCCGCACTGGGACCTACATGTTTGTCTGGTCCCAAAGCAGGGGAGTCTGTCTCGAGGCAGATATGCTCCAGTGGGATCTGTTTAATCAGCCGGACTCTCTGTAAAATAAAGTAAATAAAAATAAAATAAATAAATACAATTCACAACTCTTACCAAAGGGAATCAACAACCACAGAGCAAAATCACCAACAACCTTAATTGTGAGGCGGCTTTGACACAATATATCTACATATACGTTTACAAAACATACGTGCCATGACTTGTCGTATATGCATATCAAAAGGACTGTTTGTTATTGTAATACGTAAAAGCGATGCCTCCAGCAGTGGTAAGTCGCTGCTCTAGAACATGGCCTAATGATTAACATTCCAAGTACTGCTTTTTAAACAATATCTCCCCCCCCCCCCCCCCCCCCCTTCCCACTGCCTCTGGGCTGATTACAAAGTGATAATTAGCCAGATCGCAAAGCCAGAGCAATTACTGAGGAGTTAATGGATGACTCCAGAATGCAGCTTCTACCGCAACAGGTAGGCTCCTAAGAAGTCCTAAGCTTGTAGAACTGCTCCCTGATATGAACACAACTAACCATATTGCCTTACTGTCTGTGCAACTAAGAGGTGGTTTATTTCTCTTTCTAAGACAGTTTTGTTTGTGTTCTGAAAGTGTCACATCAAAATTATAATACTGATTATATGAATCAATTATTATTCATTGTATTTTTATTAATTATATGAATATTACTAATTGCTCCTATGTTACAATGCTAGGCTGGATTTAATTGGACAATAAGCCACTGTATTTTTCCCACAATGTACAGTAGTATTCTAGTCCACATAGTTTGTTTCTCTAAAAGCACTTTTGTTAGTATTTTGGTTATTGTTAGATACTAGGGGGGCTAGCTGTCATACAAAAATATAGAAACCATATATTGTTTTGTACGTTAACCCAGTACAATCACGAGGACAACCTTAGTGCTTGTACACGTGGGAAGGCAGTCAACAGGATGGTGTAGAATTTTCAATTCATTTATGACACACCTTATCTGGAGTTATACAATTACAATATTGTACTCCCCCAATCTTCCTCCCACTGGAATGTTAAGTGATGTCAGGATACTTAATGAGTACTCCAATTGGCATAACCTCCCATACAATTGGCTTTATTTGAAGAGTTTAGAGAGATACAGGATTATTCAGGGAAATGAGATAAGCTAAAGCTATTTGAATTTTTTAACTAATAAAAGAAAACTCAAACTCAATTCCGGTTTCAAATAGTGTGGCAGGGACTCAAGGCTGTACCAATGTAACAGTGTATCATTCTGCCTGCCAGGACCCATCAGAAATCAAAGAAATGACAAAAAAGAAATGGAAAGAAAAGGGTGGATTTAAATAAGCAAAACACCAAATGGAAATGAGCTTTGGCTGGATTCAGGGCCGCAGATGGGGGGGAGGGATGCTTGGATGATGTAACTTTTTAATTTGTTACAAGATATACTTGGGGGGGGGGGGGGGGGGGGGGGGATTGGGGTTGGTGGCCCCTGGTATATTTTGTCCCAGGCCTGAGAATCCATAATTGCGGCCCTGGCTGGATCACTACGCACAAAAATACTCACCGTAAATAATTATTTTAAAATCTGACTTAGATTCATTTCACCTTCCTAATATGAAAAAGGTATGCTGTTTCTGTCAACTGTACAAAGTATATACTAAGCATAATTCTGAGCAGAGCTGACAGATGACTGAAATAGCCTTAATGAGGTAGGCTGGAAATTCACTGAAAAGTACTCTCATATTCAAGGTATAGCAGAAGATGTTGGTGCTGCTTTGGTGGGTTACTGAATCTGATTGAACAAAGTGTGATGTTATCATTGGAGTGATGTACTTCCTTCATGTTTTCTGAAGCAGAATACAGTTAAAATGAGTGACATCGAAACCTCTGGACTGTTTGTATTTTGGGGATATGTGGGAATCTGTTCCATTTACGTGGATGCACTGAAGCCTGCGATATATTTTGCCATCCTTGCAACACAAGCCATTTGTTTTTGTTTAACGCTTAATATTTTGTCATAGTTAATGCTACGATTCAGCCAGAATGTTTTCACTCAGTACATTGATATATGCACATTGGACAGCCACTGTATTTGGCCACGCAACTGGAAAACGTGCACATGTATGTACACATGAGCTGAACCGATACCGTAAATGTGTAATGTACATGTTCAAAGATCAAGGTAAGGCATTTTTACAACATGTTACTACTGCATGCACTGTGTTAACAGGGATGGGCTGATAGGACACAGGTGTGAGTAAGGCTGTGAGGAAGCTTGGTGGTACTGTAAATAACCTGACTTTTCATCCAGAAGGAAGTGGATTTGAATACCTGAATATAACAATGAGTTTGTAACCTTGAAAAAGATACATAAACTGGATTGCTTACCCAGCTTTCTAAATGGAGGACCTGTGTCATTTTAAGTGTGAAACTACATGAGTAATAATAACAAAGATGCTAATAATAATAATGCTAAGACTGGAAAGCTGGCGGTACGGTGTAGTGGTAAGTAACCTCACTTTTCAACCAGAAGAACGTGGGTTTGAATCCCTGGATATACAATGAGGTTATACCTTTGAGTAAGATACAGTACATAAACATGGATTGCTTACCCAGCTTTATAAATGGAGGACCTGTGTAATTTTAAGCGTGAAACCACGCTGGATAACAGTAATAATAACAATAATAATAACAATAATAATAATAATAACAATAATAATAATACTGTGTCCTAACCTGCTCATTTCTGCAGACAGCTGGGGGGAAAGAGAAGTAATACCCCATCTGAACCCCCTCCAGGGCAACTGACGGCCTCCCTGCGAAGTTGTGCAGCAGTGCACGGGTAATACCTGCAAACACATCCACGGCGCCGTATGAGCCACCGCGAGCACGCCAACAGCGTAACGGCACGCTAATGGTCTGAGCTACGTACCCTGCTCTTTGAGGATGCCTATGGTGACCTTCGCAGCAGATCGAGAATGGACGTTCCTGTGAAGAGGAGGAAATGGCTCTCACGTCAGTCACGTCAGACCACAGTTTTGCTCACACTCATTGTATCAAATGCCAGCTTTTGCTGTCACAGTTTAAAACAAAAACCAACGTTGCGTATGCCGTGATATAATGGCTTCCACCTATGTCGAGGCCAGTCAAATGTACACATTTTATGGCACGGCAAAAAAAAAAAAAACAAGCCGAATTCACGCAGGATGGCGCGAGCATACCAGCACGCATCCGCTTGACTCACACAGGCAGGTCGAGCTCTTTGGATATCTGCAGCTGCTTTCTGAACACCGCCTGCTGCTCCTCACGTTGCTGGGCGTGGGGGGCGTACCACGGCGTGAAGTCCAGACCGATCTGCTGGCAGGGAGATACCAACTCAGAGAACACACTCGCACCCAGAGGAGGAGGGCATCACGCAGAACCACCGCGCCAGAAGCCTGATTGCCCGTCCTCGGTTAGCTTAGCAGCCGCAGCACAGAACATTTTATGATCACTGCCAAACACATTGTTTGAATTGAAGATGAAAAATAGACCTGGGAAAAAGGTAAACTTTGCTGTCCGCTGGTCAGACAGCAGGTGGTTGAAGGGAAAAGGTTTCACAGGCCTGCTGGTCAGCCCTAATTAAAAACACACCCCAGGAATGTCAAACTGGAACAAACCGGTCGCAGTGGGCTTACCGCGCGGCATTGTAAAAGGAACCATCGGCGTCGAAAAAAATGTTGACATTGTTCAGCCTTCTCCTATATAACAACCGGCTTTGTGCGCCTTTTTTTAAACTGGGGGCGAAATAATACCTCTGACAGATTTGCATTCCTTCCAAAGCTCATAAAGTCTAGAACGCTCAAAGGGAATTAGCCAGCAGGATGGAAAGGTCGGGGGTTTAAGAAGTTATTCCGTTACCGTTCAATCAGTCCCTGTGGCTTGGCCGTGTTTCAGACAACTTTGTGAGTCTAATCCATGGGCTTACAGGAGTCACAGCATTTTAAAAGTTCTGCACACAGTGCTACCAGCATGTACTTGGCTATGCTGTCAGGGGGTAAGGAGCAGAACTGGAAATCACATGACATGCGAGAGGAAAATATGACCGTTTAACTTAAATTTTAATGAAACGAACAGTTCATATTCTTGGGGTTTAAAAAAGATATATCATTTTTGGTGCATGCTTTTGATTGGCCCAGACAGTGTCTGTGTGCAATGAAGGATATTTAAATATTCACTGAAGTTTCTGATGACCTGCTGGCCTTACAATGGCAGGTATAGGGCATTCACGGTCCAAAGCAGGGCTGCCCAACCCTGTTCCTAGAGATCCATCACCCTGCAGTTTTTCATTCCAACCCTAATTTGGCACACCTTATTCTACGAATTACCAGCAAAACGAGATCTCTAG
Organism: Anguilla anguilla; assembly: GCF_013347855.1. NCBI lineage: Eukaryota > Metazoa > Chordata > Actinopteri > Anguilliformes > Anguillidae > Anguilla > Anguilla anguilla. The sequence goes on along the minus strand of NC_049206.1, from coordinate 53,780,393 downwards.
CCGATGAACAAGGTATGCTTTGTTAGGGTTCGAGTGGAAACCTACAGGACGGTAGAGTTGGGCAGCTCTGGTCTAAAGCAAAAAAAAATATTAAGTAAGTAGCTTGTGCAGAGACAGTTTCCAGAGGTCCTCATGGTACATACCTCACCAATTGCCACAATGTCTTCCCTGTACTTCTGAAACAGGGGAAGGGCGGGCTCCAAGTCCTTATAAAACACAACGTGGTTACTGAAGCTTTTTTAAACAATATTATTAAATATGATAAGTCACATGATAATTGTAAAGTCAGTAGGTGTTGCTCGGTCATACGATTATAATGAAATTACAACCTGTACTGTCACGCTGCACAGATCCTGGGACCCAGGGCCTTGAACAGGGTGAATTCCCAGGCATGGTGCCACCAGACCAGGGTAGCTGGAACAGCCAGATACGCTCAATTAAATACAATGATGGTATTTTAACTGTGTCACCTTGTGCCTTGAAAATTAGATGCCATATTCGTTAAACAGTAAAATACTGGCAAGCTTAACAAGGCATTGTAAAGCCAGTGTTTATATTTGGATACAGAGAACAGAACAGGTGACTGAAGTGACAGGTGCAGATTGGAGGCTGCCTGATGTCCTCTTTTATGAAGAGAGACAGAAGGAGGTGACAAGGATTCCAAAGTAAACTTTACATAACCAAATGGGAACTAAATCTAAAAACAGCTCAAATGGATATGGACCACAGAGTTTTAAATATGAGCAAGATTTATTGTAAAATTTACAAAAACATCTTTGTATGTGAAATTAGAAATTGAAGAAATGACAATATATTATCATTTAAAAATCAGGTCATGCATGACAACTGAGTGTAACAAGATAAGTATCATTGGATGATTGAAATGGAAACTTATCTACCCAGTTGTGTAGTACCCAACACAGTGGCTTACATTTTAGATAGCTGTATAACTCTTTCAAACTCACTGGCCTTTTCTGTCACTGAAACCAGAGTCTTGACTCCAGCCTGAAAATGAAAAATAATTTTACAACATTTTAGTTCTTATTTAGCAAATAGCCTTCATAAGTAACTGCAATGATACAAAAATAGATCTTCTCTTGCAATAAAGGAAAAAATTACAGATGGAAATGTACAGTACATAATATTCAGCATACAGTAAGAAATATTCTATCTGTATAAAAATGAGCAAATGGATTCATGGCATATGTCAAAGCTTAACAGTCTGTAGTCTTAATCATGTATTCTGAACTATGATAGACAACAAACCTGTTTGGCTCTCTGTATCACATCATCTAAGTCCTGCAGACCACAAAAGAAAAATGTGATTACAAAAGATTTGCCAGCAGGCAACCATGTAGTGTCATAAACCGAGGACAAGCCTACAGCTGGTCTGTCACTCTTATGCACCAGGGGAGAACAGCTGAGTGCATGTCAATGTAGCAATGCCACCATATTTGTCCCGGCAATCAATGGCAACTGGTCTATTTCAGAGGCCATGCCCATGGACACTCCCACCATTAGTGTCTGTCCCGACAGCATGACAAATGTGACCGAATCCCAAACTTTCGGTCTCGCATGTTAATGAGCTGCAAGATATTTAACCCGTTGATGAAGGAGGAAGCAGGCACAAGAGAAACCTTTAAGCTGAGAAGAAACGGCATCCCTTCAGCACATCAGCCATGGCCCCGAAGAGACGTTCAGCAGCGGTCGCCAGCAACCTCACCACCATCTTTGACCAGAGCAAGATCCAGGAGATGAAGGAGGCCTTCACCGTCATTGACCAGAACCGCGACGGCGTGATCACCAAGGAGGACCTGATGGACACCTACGCCGCCATGGGCTGCCTCAACGTGCCCAAGGAGGAGCTGGACGCCATGATAAAGGAGGCCAAGGGGCCGATCAACTTCACCACCTTCCTCACCATGTTCGGGGAGAGGCTGAAGGGCTCAGACCCGGAGGACACAATCACTGCTGCCTTCAGGGTCCTGGACCCCGAGGGCATGGGCACCCTCAAAAAGGAGTACCTGGAGGAGATGCTGATGACTCAGTGCAACCGCTTTACTGAAGAGGAGATCAAAAACATGTGGTCCGCCTTTCCGCCCGACCTGGCAGGGAATATTGACTACAAGAGCATCAGCTACACCATCACCCACGGGGAGGATAAGGAAGAGTAACAGCTTCCCGCTGGTCACCTGTTAAAATTAAAAAATGGACTTCCTTCCTCCTGAGTGCGAATGACTCGGTTCATGAATTTTTGCGTTGTTGATATCTCCAAGGCTTCTCTCTCTGTCTTTTTAAGTATAATGCTTTTGAGTACAAACATTAAGACTTTTTTTCCCAAATGAAATGTATAAAATAATGATTTGAAATAAACTGTATTTCGCTTACAAGAATGTTTCTCATATTTGGTGGACAACATGAGGGATGCTGAGATCATTACGGCAAAAACAATAAAATGAGAAGCGGGGGTTCGCAACGTAAAGGAGATTCATAAGGTCTAATTCAGTTAGATCAGGCACCCAAGACCACAACACCATAGATAGGGTCGTGGTGAAAATGATAACATGGCAGATTTCTTTTATTCACAAAGCAATTAATAAAAATGTTCGTGACAAACTAATAGACTGTTCTAAATGTCAAAACTAGATAACCTAATACTTTTCCAGGTTATCAAGGCAGCTATAAATACATATATTCACTACCGTAGCTGGCTATTGTCGTTACTTTGCAAGGTTAGCTAACGTTATTGTTTTTAAGTCCAAACTGATTTTAAGCCTACCTGTCCAACTCATCAGCTAGTATAAGGATCTGTTTGGGCTATAAAACATAAACTTCGAGTTAGTTACCTCGTCAAACTCTTGAGCAGAAATATGACAATGACAATCCACAAACCCTTCGTCCATTGAATTACATTTGACGAATTGAGAACTTATTTGAGAACTGTAGTTTTTACACCACTTGCAACGTAGGGCGCTCTAGTGTGACGTCCGTGTTCCATTTGGTGCATGTATAAAATGTAATTTAAAAAAAATGCTTGGATAAAATATAATTTAAAAAGTGCATGTATCATTATATTTAAAAAATCCAAATTAGGATATCAGTTTTGTGTACACTGTAACTACGTGTGCCAGAATTGCAATTATTTACTGTAGCAATGGAAATTATGTACTTTCCTCCCTAAACGGAACGTTATGATTATGGTTATGTTTCCCTCCGTGGGGTAGAACCAGCAACCACCATTGTTTTCTTTTTCCGTTTCCAAGTTGAAATTTAAAGTAAATGGCGCAAAATTTGGGAGTTGCAGAAATGGAAACAGAGAAAGACTATAGGGTGAAGTTGAAGTCTAAAAAAGTTGTTACAGATCAATTGGGAAAATATCGAGAACTCATTAAGAAACTATTAGATGGCCAGTCTACGATTACTGAAGAAGTCAAGCAGCAAATTCTGGAGGAATTACTGAGGGTGAGTGATGTTATATGCTTTCCTAGCTAGCTAAATTAAAATAACTTTTCATATTATAATTGGCCGTATGTGGGAATTTAGCGAGGTACCTTTCTGAGTCATTTCTAGCTAACCTTTATTATTGGGTTGATATTTGTTGGATTGCCTGCCAGTCTACGCTGACTATCTCAAAAACGATATAACGTTAGCAAGGCTGTTCGCTAGGCACCAATGCAAGCTTTTAAGTGACCTGCAGCTGGCTCAATAGCCTTCACAATCTGAGTGTAATCCTCTGATTTACACTTCAGTTCTACCCGGTCTGACAGAGGGTCTGAAAACGTTAGTTATGTCTCATAAGACTTCATGTTTTTGTTGTTTTCACAGGACTTTGACAGAGGTGTACAAGAAAACATTTTGATCAATGGGAAAGCTTGGGAAGATGCACCTAATGAGGGTGATGATGGTATGATTAACTACAAAAACAAAAAAAGTGTGCTAGACAAGGACCTGGGCAATGTACAAAGTGCAGAATGTAGTTTTCAGCCAGAGTAATTACTCATTTTAAAGTTTATTCATCCTTTGACCCATGATTTAAATTTCTGTTTTTTACTTCCTATTTTGTAAGACATCTTAGTTCAGATGTGAAAGAAACATATCTTGGTTCTATCTAAGGCAGGGTAGGACTACAAAGCAAAGATTGTTCTGTGAGGAAGCAGGTAGGCCTACTTGATGTTAGTGTACCAGGTGAGTGTCTTCCTAATTGTTAATGAAGCAGTTGGACTAAAATGTACCCCTCGAGGTTTAAAAGTTGCCAGAAGTAGTTTTTTAGCGTTAAACAAATGTTACGAACCTTGACTTGACAAAAAATATCAATTTTACATGAATGTAAAATGTAAAAATAATACAAAGTTATTATTATTATTATTATTATTATTATTTTGTTGTTGTAGGCTATTTGTGATGGATAATTCACTGGTTCTTGAAAATAGAACATTTGCTGTTTTGTGCCTGATATTTAACATATTTTCACAACATTATATCAAAATCTAACAAATAATGTAGGCTGCTGATAATGTTTTTTTTTTCTTTTCTTTTTCCCAGAGGAAGATTGTAAAGCTTTAGATGATTTGTTGGATGAGAACATTTTGGAAACTACCATGAAACGCAGCAGCTACCCAAAAAAGATCCTACCCTATGTTGTTCGGTCTTTGAAAGCAGAGCGAGAGCTAATGGTATGATATTAATTCTCTAGTTGTTTTTAATTACTGTTATTATTAATAATATTATTATTTAATCATACAGTGCCCTTCAGAGTTATTGGCACCCTCAATTAATATGAGCAACAAAAAAAAACGCTGGATAACATTCACTTTATTGTTTTTCAAATGTTTTCTATGCTTCGCAATATGAGAAAATGACATAGTTTTATTGTGATACAATTGTTCTGAGGAAAAAAACCCATCTTTAACACAAAATCATTTTTATTCTGAAAAAGCTGTGTGTTGTAATTATTGGCACCACTACATTTAGTACTTTCTGCTCCCTCCCTTTGCCATGATAGCAGCACTGAGTCTTCTCTTATAATGGTTGATGATGTGGGAGAATGCGTACGAAGCAATCGGAGGCCATTTCTCCATACGGCATCTCTTCTTCAGAGTCTCACAGTCCTTGGTCCTTGCTTTGTAGACTCCCCACTTCTGCTCACCCCACAGGTTTTCAGTTGTTTTTAGGTCAGGGGACTGGTATGGCCATTTTTGTTTGAATTTGGAGCTATGCTTTGGATCATTGTCCTGCTGGAAGATCCAAACGCGCCCCATTTTTAGCCTCTTGGCTGAGGCAGCCGGATTTTGATCTAAAATCTCCAGGTATCTGATGGAGCCTATGATGCTATGCATTCTAACACTGTTCCCGGGGCCTTTGGAAGTAAAACAGCCCCACAATATCACAGATCCTCCATCATACATCACAGTGGAGTTGAGGTTCTTCTCCACATGACCATGCCTCTTTTTATGCCAAACCCACGTCCGGCGTTTGGATAATTGATTATGTACATAATTTATCACGTCATTGTGCATCTTATAAATAGGACGCAATGTGGACAGCTTATCACGCCCCGATGAATGCTGATATGCCAAAATGTGTAGGCGTGGAACTTGTTTGAGCACGATATGCCAATCTAATACAGTCTTTAAAACTTTTCTTCTTCCTCCGATGAGAGTGCCTTGAACTTCATTGAGGTTTTACACTTTTTGCACTGCGACACCATTATTTGTTTTCCAGCTCTGGTGTTTGTTGCCAAAACGATCTATTCTCACCTAACCGGAACACCCAGTTCCAAAGTTTCATTGACAGTTTGCAAAGTGCTTACGTTTGTGCTTTGATGACAGCAGAGGCTTCCTTCTGGTAAGCCTGCCAAATAGCTTGTGGTGAAGTGGAATATTATCAAGGAAATCCAGAATAATGTTGATTAATGACTAGTTCAGCATTATATTTGATTAAATTAAGTATTAGTGAAATAAATTACTAGTTTATTAATGATTAAGCTGAAATCTATTACACATTTTATTTACTCTGTTTAGTTTTAATACAACTTTTATGATAACCTTTTATGATTGATGATTTCATGGCAATTTATGTCTTCCTGTCTAATGACAGCTTGATAGTTTGATTAAACTCATTTTTGTCTTGCCATAAACTCTGAGTGTTCCTCTGGATCAGTTTGCACCACTTATTGGAATGGAAGTGGTGTTTAACTGTAGTTCTGGAGACTTGGTGACCTCAGGATGCAACCAACTTCTGCGATTCTCCAACTGTGAGCCTTGGAGATGCTTCTGCTTCTCGAACCATCCTCCCTCCTCACTCTCTGTGGGGGTAAAATACAATGAAGGCTGGTTTTCCACAGCTCCAGTTGTTTGAAACTTTTTAATTATTACACTATTAGGGGAGATGGGTGTTTTCAGACTTTAAGTTCATATATAGGCATTGCCTGATTTGTGAAGGTCAGTGGCCTTTTGTCTGATTCTATTTGTGTATTCTCTGATCTCACTGCCTGGTGATGGATGACTAAGGGAGTTTGGCCTGTGTGTCACCTTCAGTGTTCCTAAAGACTCGGGTGTGCTTTAAAAATGTTAAATATGAATGGAAATATATGTCAAGTACATTTTGTTCCTAAAAATTTCTAGGGCTGCCGATAGTGGACATGTGTTTTTGAGAAAAATGTTTTTTTTTTTTTTTTTAATGTTTTTTTCTTTGAATAATTTTTCCCAAATTAAAGGTTAGATTTCTCTCTTATTTTGAATATAAGATCAAGCTGATAATTGACAAATACATTTAGATAATTCTGGAGGGCACTGTATATCATAGCACTGTTCAGAGAAGCCACATGGTTATTTTAAAGATGCCCACTAGATGTCTCTGTTGTCTTCACTTAAACTTTAAGTGTGAGGACAGATCTTTTAGAGAAAATTCATTGTGCTTTATATACAAATAATACTTTAAAATGAATGTGAATATCTGACTTTGTATTTAGGGTTTGTATAAGGAAGTTGTGAAGCCCCAAGAGATGAAAAAAGATCCAGTTCAAGGTAAATATGCTTACAGTTTGATATTGTTGAATTATTTAATATCACTGAATTATACTGTTCCAGTCAAATGGTGTTGTTGTGCTTTAGCTGAGGCACATTCCAGCAATAGTTTTTACATGCACAGCACCTCATGACGGTACCTGCCTTGTAACTCGCTGGCTCACTTATGTTTAGCAGGCTGAATATTCTCCACAAGGGGGAGCTACTGGTGCTCAAGCAGCTGAAAATTGGTGGTGTTACCTAAGAGTGGTGCTTCGCATCAATGACGACTGTGTGTCCACATATAAACAGTAGTTCTATACTCCACTTTGGAATTTTCACCCTTATCATTATTAATTGGGAGCCATACATTTTTCTTGAGGTTAACTCAATAGTCAGCTAGTCACCTCAAGGAACTTGGAGACTGTGGTTAGTTGTGTTCGTTGCAAAACTTCAAAATTTCTATGAAATAGTTTGTGGTGTCTTCCACGCCTGTAGGGTGGTGTACAAATGTTGGTTAAGCTCACTGTTCCTCTTTTGATATCTGAAGGCCTTGCTACAGGAGTGTCTGTTCAACATACTGGGTTCGTTTCTCCTTTGTAAAAACGGGTCCCTTTTTTTTAAAGGTTTTCAGTAAGGGATTTAACTTGTGTTTGGGGTACTGGGTGCTGAGGGAGATGCAATAGAAATCTCATGATAACTTTCCATGTCCTAAGAATGTAGACTGGAAATATTTAGAGTAGCCATTTCGCTATCAATCCACCTGACAATAGTAGTCATACCGACAATCTCGCTTGAGAAGACCATTGCTTGATCATGGAACTTATGATTGGAGTCTTGTTCATAATACTGTAAAAATGGCTATTGAGCATCCCCTTGGCATGCAGCTGAACACAGTCTGGAGGTGTTCCTGCGGTCGTCCTTTACGGACAGCATGCACTGCGGTCTTGGAGGTGACTGGAGTTGTGGTCATGTGCCTTGGTTGCGCTTGGTCTCACGCGAATCACAAGGGGATCAGGAGATTGACTGCCAGTTTGTAACCTCGGTCGTGATCCAAAACCACACCCTCACACTGCCAGCGCGGTAACAAGTGACATCCTGTTTACCCCGACACTTCCTGTCTGTGTTAATTTCAGGCAAGCCTTCAGCTGTAAAGGTCAAAACACGTTGCTCAGGTATTCACCTCTGTGTGTGGGGTTTAATTAGTTTTGAGTGCCGGTGTATTTCCCCACTTAGAGTCATGTTTTTCATGGCTACTTATGTGGGTATGCAAAACTGTAAATTCCCACTGGTAGGGTTTCACAATCTCTTAAAATGTCACAACTTTTTATTTCCCTCTCTCTCTTTGTTACATTACAGACTTTGCTTTTATGTAGATCAGCAAGCATATTTCATTGATATATCCTTTCCCCAGAAACCATAATGATGAACTTGTCGGAGGCTGCTCCCAAGATTACCAGACAAGCCAGCTCAGTGATGAAGGTACACTCCCTGTCAAAACCTGCTCGCAAACTTCCCTCACTTCGCCCGCGCAAAAACGCTCTGCTGCATCCCACTGGCCGCTCGTTTTGCTTCCCCTTGCCCTCAACGTCATATTTCAGTTCAGTATTTTCAGAAGCTATTAATACTATGCTTTCAAATAATTGGGTTTGGCGAAGTCTCGGGGGGGTTAGGAATAGGTCGGATTCTTTTAAAATAAAGAAATTAAAATCGAAGGTTTATTTGTGTTTTATTTTCCCTGTGATATCGCGCAATGTCCCTTCGGCATTTCAAATGCGCACTGCTCTCGGTGTAGCCCGTGCCTCCGTGTTTACATGAACCGGAGAAGCGCTGATGAGCGTCGACTTCGCAGCCGAGCGGCACATCTTGTTCTCTTGCGGTTTGCAGTCCCTCCAGGGCTTGCAGCAGAAAGCGGCCGGGGTGTGTCAGGTGCTGAGCATGCAGCCCACCGCCGAGTCGCGGGAGATCCACGCCGAGGTCTTCGGCGCGCCGGGCGGCGAGGCTGCGCCGCTGGTTCCGGGCGGCATCGCCAGGAACGGCCAACCGCTGAAGAGGGCCGTGCTGGAGATGGAGCTGAGCAGCGCCTACGCCCTTCCCGTCAAGAAACCGCCCGCCGCGGCGAACGTTGAGGAGCCCTGAGTGTCCGTTCCAACAGGGGGCTGAAGCCAGCAATCTCTTACTGTTGCACGAGAATGTAGAATGAATGAGGGCATTGGCATCCCATGTTTCCACTTAGCAGGTGTAGATTGTTGAGCAGTCCAAGTACCGAATTCTGGAACTTGTAAATATCGCTATAAATGATGGCCTCAATTCTGCATTCTTGGATGCATTTGGTTTCTCTGTCTCAAGTCGTCAGGGGCGACTTCATTTCAGATTGGCGCCCTTTCCCCCTGCTTGTTTTCAAGGAGGAGGATAAAAAGTTCGCCTAGCTAGTTTTTACGCACATGTGGATCTGAAAAACAATCCGGTGATATGTATTTACTATGAGAAAATGTACATTTGTAATATTCCATGCATGTCAATCCATTACTGCTCATTTGTACTGTCCTGCTAATTCCTGTCTATTAAAAAAATGAAAGGCAGTATCGCTGTAGTTATTTTTTTGTGGATTGAACTTAATGTCCTTTTGAAAGGTTTATATGTTTTTAAATTTTTAATCTGAAAGCAAAGTTAAGGTATGTAACCCTCAATTTACAATTGAGATGACATACTGGCAAATACTGTTTGCCATCACAAGTGGAATACATAAAAATACCCGTCTGCAATGTCTTTCGGATCTTTTCCGAATTTCTGTCAATGACCATGTACAGAACAGTCTTCACAAACCCGCCATCAGTTTGTTTTTAATTGCATTTAACTGCATGTTTTTGTGAAGTGATCTAGCCCAAGGTTGCAAGCATACGTGCAGCGCTGCTTAATGCATTTACGGCCATGAAGCGACGTACTGTACCGCTTCGATACAACACGTGACTTAAAAGAACGTTAGGAGACAATTTCAAGAACTCACCAAGAAAAAGTGAAACTTCTCTGCGGTCTCCATTGCATCACCGAGACCGATAAAAGGAAAAGAAAGCTTCCCGTTCCTAATTACGTAAACACGGTTAAAGCATGGGTTGCTTACTACTATAGTGTGCACCTGAAGTTAAAGTGCGTGGACAGTAAATGTGTGCAGCTAGATTGACTCGACGAATTATGTTATTTCATGAAAGGCATGTCTGAAGATGGACTTACAAATCGACTTTTTCCACAGAAAAGACAACGACATGCACATTCTTAAAAGTTGCGAGGTACGGTACGTTAGTCTGCTAACCTAAGGCCAGTAGGCTACTTGTAGCTGTCCTTTTTTTACATTGTAATTGTAATTAGTCGAAAGCATGCAGAAATGCGACAATATTAAATGTGAAATTGTTAATGTAATGTTAAGAATACTTGATTACACATTGCATTTGAAAATTATCGTTTGTTAAAGGAAAGAGACGTATGTGCAGTTAAAGCAATAGTCATGCATTACTTACATTGTTATTGCAATATAAACATTTGCCTGACTTGGGGAACAAGTCAGAACGGTGGCTAATTTCCAGTGTCTGCTGTAAACAGCAGCCATGTAGTTGAAATTGAAAGTATTCCATCCTAATGTCCTCATGAACTTTTCATTCACAGTTAGCACTAAGTTTGCATTCAATCAGCATACTCTGTCACCTAGACAAGCAGCCTACACTGGCTGATGTACTTGACTTGCCAGCTAATGTGATTTTTCGCGCTTTGCGTTTCGCAAAAGAGCTCAGAGGATGATGGGAAAAAGATGAAGAGAAGAGAGAAAAACAGAGTGGCTGCGCAAAGGAGTCGGAAAAAACAGACGCAGAAAGCCGACTTACTGCACAAGGTTAGCGTCGCTTCTCCAAGAGCTCTGTACAACTAGCACATCATCCACTGTCAGATGTTCCACATTTTTATTAAGCAATGGAGTAGAAAGTGTTGGGAATGTAACCAGCCGATTTATTAACGCTAAATCTTGAACCGTTCTGAAAGCATACAGCGGTCTAGATTTTAATTTTGTTCAGAAAGCCTAATAAGAAATAGTACTGTGAGTTTGATTGAATCCTCGCCGTTGTCACCTGAATGAAGCATCAAGGGAGCTGAATGTATTATATACAGGATCTCGTGTGTCGCAGGAGTTTGAGTGCCTGGAGCAGGAGAACAGCCTGCTGAAGAAGGAGGTGCAAGCCCTGCGGGAGGAACAGAGGAGTCTGACGGAGGCCCTGGAGGCCCACGAGCCGCTGTGCCCCTTCCTGCACTGCGCCATGAAACTGGTGTCCAGCCCGAGGTCAGAGGTCATGGCCAGCTGTCTCCCCAGATAGGGCTGCAGTTCGGCCCAAGGTTGACCTTTTGCGCTTACACAGATCTCAGGAGTCCCCCCTCCCCCCCTGAGGTGCACAGGGCGTGGGCTGCACCTGCATTTGACTCTGCCTCTATGATCAGGAGGATTCCGGAAAGTTGGAAAAACGGAACATTCCAGGGTTTTGACTGTTCTGTAAAAACCTGCAGCCCACGGGTCTCGCAAGCTTGGTGTGGTCTCGCAAGCTTCCAGATTGAAAGACAGTGATCTCGCAAGCTTTCAGATTGTGCGCGCTTCTGAATCTGTTGTCATGTACAGGTACATAACCTTGTAGCCTGTTGTGTGAAATGTAAATAAAGCCAGATATTTGGAAGGTGATGTAAAAATAAACAGTCTCTTAAGCTGCCTCCTTTAACCTATGGGCAATTTTTTTTATTGAAGCCTTTGGGTGACATAAACGGTGTATTTCATCTTGAACATTGATCATTGGGTGTCCATATGGTCAGATTACTGGGTAGGTGCCCTCTCACAGATGAACTGCTCATGTGCAGTGGGGTAGAGCTGTTGATGCAGTTTATTTTGGGCCCCATGATGGCATCTCTTATTGGGCCTCACTATCCTAGGCCACCCCAGAAAATCCAATATTTTTAGTTCAGTTTGACCAATTCAGAAACTGAAGTGAACTTCAGTTCATCCATTGAGAAATAGGCATTGTGTGCTATGAGTATTTTTAAGGTGTGGGAAAGCATATAGGTGATTAGAATGTTCTGAACATTGATGAACTGAACATTCTAAAACTGATGCAACAATCACTGCTAGTAATTGAAAACAATTGTTTTCTAGAGTCCTGACTTAGAATAAAAATGAATAAACTCAATTTCCTGAATTGTCTAGACTGAAGTGGAATTGACCCTTTTTACATTAGCAGGCATTCCAAAAAAGAATGGGCCTCATTCATCAATATCTTCGTAAGTTTTTTCTTAAATTTGTTCTTAAGAAAGGTCCTAAGAAAAATCTACGTCAGATTCACGACGTGTTCTTAAACCGCAGAATTGTTCGCACGTGTTATTAAAATGATGAATCCCATCGTCCTCGTAAATGTAAAGCGCGTTCCAGTTGTTCCTAATTAGCATAGGTAAACACCCCACCAATCCCCATAAAAGGGCATGAGACTGTAGGGCCGTGTGCACACAGAAATCGAAAAGAAAAGTTGAGAGCGAACGAAGTCAATAATGCCCAAACAAAAATCTAAAGAGGGTGGAGCACCGGACTCCAAACGTAAGAAAAACTTAAGTAGTTCTGAAGTGGAGGTATTGCTGCGGGAAGTGAACAGTAAACGACCCGTCATATTTAGTAGGGTCAGTAGTGGATATAGAATAACACAAAAAAGATGCATGGGATGCTATTACTCGTTCAGTGAACGCTGTATCCGGAGAAGGGCGCACAACTGATGAAGTAAAAAATATGGTTTGATGTCAAATATGAGGCAAAAAAAAGAAATGCTGGTGGGAGTGGGCGCAAAGAATTGCGTGTTATGCATTCAAACGACAAAGCTCTTCTCGTCACATTAATTCCGCTAATTAAATCAACCGGCAGTAAACTGCATCGGAGTAAATCCGTCGCTGCAAAAAACACTGCACAAAAAATGTATTGCGAGTCATTTTGGTGTCACCCCCCTAGTGACGCCTCTGAATAAGTGTTCTCTTCTTCAACATGTCCACGTGCTTAAAAAGTGTTACCTAAGTGCTTAGTTTGTATTCAAAATTTAAACATTTGCTTTTTCAGTATAGACCAAACATTGCATAATTGAAACCCCCCAAAATAAAAGGTCACTACAATGTTTTTTTAATTTTTTATCATTTATTTACAGATGAACTCCCGCTGAGGCAACCACCCTCTGAGGTGGTACCTGGCACCTTAATGCTTTGTAAAATAATGAAAATAATTATTCAAAAATATTATGAATGATAAAAATATAATTGTAATTTAAATCCTATAATATTATACAACTGTAGAATTGAAGAAAACGCAATAACCAATTATTTTGCACAAACATGTCAGCACTCAAATGTGCGTAAGTATGCTCTTGAGTGTGTGTAGATTCTGCTCTTACCTAAGAACAAATCCCAAATAAGAAAACATTGGTGAATGTCAGAATCTTTGCGAAAACTGCGTAAGTGGTATTTAAGAAGAAAATTCTTCTTAAGAACGGTTGGTGAATGAGACCCAATGAGAGCTTTTTCGGTTGTATGTTTTTTCCACATATCTGCTGATTTGAAATAGCAAGGTAAAGGTGTTGTATATTTCATAAAATATGTTAATGAATTAAATAAATCAACGTAGCACCAATAAACCAACCTTTTTCTTTTGCACAGACTCTTTACTCAAACACTGTCCAAGCACTATTTCAGACATTCTTGTGACTTGCAGTATTTTCTTATAAGTAAAAGCGGAACAGGGTTTCCATGAATTTAGCAGTACATTAACCACAAACCGTAGGAGCTGCATGGTTAACCATATGCAGTTGACTGTGGCTCATGCTATGTGGAAGCCAGGTTCTACTTTAGTGTAAGTCATGCAAAAGTACACGCAATGACTGCAGTCTTTGGCATACAGATACTAACAATGTGTTAAGTGCAGACACTGACATTTCTGTGCATGTATCTGGGCCTTCAGCATGAATATTTTTCAACAGTAAAGCCTTTACCTGGCGGCTTTGGATTCTGATATAGACTCTCTGAACAGGAATATGATGCATGAATGGTATTTAACATTATTGTAACTCATACATTCGTAGTTTCCATCAGTGAGTGTTCAGCCACCAGGCGCAAGAGAGCAATAAGTTGGGTCTCATCAGTACCAGTGTGTAGTCCCTAAGGCCAACGGGGAGTAGCATCCGTGGAGCACAATGATAACCATGATTGTAGAATTTATTACACTTTCCATCACCATTCTTCATTTGTCGAGTCCAAACTTTATCATATGTAAATTACACACAATGTGGGGAGGTCTCTTAGCTGGTATGCTAGAATTAGCTGTGTCTCCAGATTATCAAACCAACGAGATTTAAACTTCTGATCCAGTCGCAACCAGAGTGACTGATGATGCTTTTGAATATCAGAAACACACGAAATACAGAGTAAAACTGCAACCAAACGCACATATTCATAAACAGGCGCATCTGGCAGTACTGTTTTACATGTCCGTGTGCACTTCATTTACCTTGCAGTATGTGTGCAAGGTATTTCGTGACCACAAATTAGCCATTGCTCTGTGGTGCATCTCACTTCTGCAATGAAGCTGCAATGAGTACATTTTAAGAGGCACGAGCGAGCACTTCTTATTTTCTCTTCCAGTTTTTGTGCTCTCGCTTTGAAATCGCCAGATATCTATCAACCCCGAGGGTGTAAAAATGATGTTTCAGTACATTGCCTGTCCTAAAGAGAACTCATATGTTCTGAAGAAATAAGGGCTGTACCCAAGGCTATTCAATAAAATTTGTAATGGTAAAATGCAAACGACATAACTATCATCGTATGACTTGCCGTAACCCTGAAAAATCTATGTCTATGAAAATCAGTCAGTTGCACTAATTATGCAATTATTGAGTGTTTAATGCATATGATCAAGTTGATTAAGACAAATGTCAGTTTAATAGGTGCTTCACATTTAGTTTTTCTTCACGAAAGACACTAACCACACACTCCATCCTTAGTATGTATTGTAGATATAATGTAAAATCTAGATTGGCATCCAATTAGCATAATAATAAATCCTAGTTAACTGGATCAACTGTGAGAAAAATTCTTGCATACTGTAGGACACCCGGACTTCCACAGTGAAACGCGATAGTTAATTTTCTACCTCCCTCTAGTGGCTCCTCCATAATATGGAAAAAAATATGTCAGTTGTGTAGACACTAGTGTGTTTCACCTTAAATGCGTACATCTTTCACTTCCTGTCCAATGCAACTCATTTTCAGGAAAAAAAAAAATTCCCATTAAATGTATAACTAAGCCACATTTCCCACATATACAGAAGGTGTATTATTTATTCAGAATGTCCATAACTTCATACTTACTATATCATAAAATAGGTCTGTATGCCAAATTATTGAAATTAAGATCATACCAAGCGTTAACAGCTTATCACACAACCCTTACATTGCAAATACAGTAAAATTTTGCTGTCCCATCTTCCCTCTATTCATAATATAAATCAGAGGTTTACTAATCTGATTACTGATTACTAATCAACCCAGGTCGCTGTTTCACAAAGCAGTGTTACAGAGTTAGCTAGGTAATGGCACAGAGTAAAACCTGGAACCCCCCAAATCTGGATCATGGACTGAAGTAAAAAGAGCCGTTCCAGGTTTTTACTCAGCACACTGATCCAGCTAACTCAGTAATCCTGCTTTGTGAAACACCCCTCCAGGTGTGTCTCATTTTAAAACTAAAGAGAGGACAATGAGCATTAGCATTCGAGGGTTGTACCGCTGGCCTTTTATTTTAATGCTGTTTGAGTAAGGGGCCTACTGCATTTTTTATGCTTTCCAGTCAAGCTTGGTGGTCATGCGTGCCATATCCCCTTATGATGCAATAACGGGCACCCTGGTTGATCTGGTCCCTGTGGTCCGTGGTGCAATACTTGCACAACTTTGCTGGTGCTTACAGCTGGCTGCACCTTGGATGGTGGGTGTTCCTGATCTCACCCTCTCAAACTGCAGGATAGCCTACACTGCAACGATGGGACTGGCTTAACAACTGTAGATGGGCATGCCATTGCATTACGGGTCTTTAGCAGACGCTCTTATCCAAAGAGATAGCATTTGGGGCAACATAGCTCAGGAGGTAAGAGCGGTTATCTGGCAGTCGGAGGTTTGCTGGTTCGATCCCAGCCCTGGGCGTGCCGAAGTGTCCCTGAGCAAGACACCTAACCCCTAACTGCTCTGGTGAATGAGAGGCATCAATTGTAAAGCGCTTTGGATAAAAGTGCTATATAAATGCAGTCAATTTACCATTTGCATTGCATCCATTTATACGGCTGGACATATACTGATGGTTAAGTACCATGCTCAAGGGGTACAAGTGTCCTACCCAAGAATCAAACCTGTGACCGTTAGGTTCAAGACCGGTTCCTTACCCAATATACTACACCGCCGCCCTGCCAAATAAAGACTGATGCATCAGATATGCGAGAATCATGAAGAGCAACCAATCCTGGCTTTTCCTGGAAACCTTTTAAAAGAAACTTTGACCCGGGATGGCTGATGCCAGGAATGATAACTTGTTTTTCCTGTGCTGACTGCAACATCTGGGGGTGTTTCAGGCTGAGGCAATGACATCACATTTTCAGTGGAAGTGTTGACAAAAAAAAAACCGGATGTTTCCGCGTAACAAAGTCGTTGCCTTTCCTTTTGTGCACAGAAGATTAAGGAAAGCAAAAAGGAGCAGTTTTACAATTCGCCAAAGTGGGATGTTGTCTAGACATGAGAAGGGAAAATTCCGGTGTACTAGTCTGAACATACTGCATACAAACCTCTTGTACAAGCAATTAGATCATGAGTATTCTATTATTTCTTCTGTTTTTTTTCCACAAAGGATGAATTTTCATTTATGATTAATATATTACTCAGTATTAAAGTTTTCAGTTCCATGCACCCTCACCAAATTTCTTTTTAAAAAGCCCATTGGAAAATGTCTACAATTACAATTACAATTTAAAGGCTCATCAGTGATCAGTATGGGAAACCTTCATAGTGTGAACTTTGCTCCAAAATAATGAATAATAAAAAAATGTAAAACATGGCTACACACACACGTGCAGACAAGTATATTTGCACTTTCGTGTACACACACACACACACACACACACACACACACAAGTACAGGTAAGCAGTAAACCCACACAAATGCTCAAAGGCTGTAAAATAAGATTATCAGATTAAACTAATCAGTAGTGCTACTTTCAGTTTTTCTCACCACCGATATTTATTTATTTATATTCACTCCCTTATCTTTCTTCATACTGAGATATGATGCCCAAGGGACATAGTCTTCATGCTGAGTTATGCAGCACTTCCAGTTAATTCCAAAGGGAATATAAATAAACATTCTTTGGAATGTTTTCGTGTGTACTTTCCATATCTTCATAACTTCAAGTCTTCCTCTGAAGAGCGCAGTGAGTCTTAAAATAGAGTGTGTTATGTGTGTTAAGACACACTTTAACTTATATAAATTGCAAATACAGTATGTTACTTTTAATGAGTCACATAAAATATTAAAAATAGTAACAAATAACCCACGGTTAATTATAATGTGGCATCTATTAGCTAGCTATGTTTCGCACATTATCTGTTTTAATTAGAACATTAGAGCAAATAGCATTAAATGCAATTGCTTATTGTTTTGCTAAAATCATTCATAGTAGAAGCATTTGCCTAAACCATTTGTCATCACGACTTTACCTCTGCCAGGATATGGGGTAATTTGTATGTAAAATGGAGCTAGTGATGGTAATATAATTAAATCAAAAGTTTGTTAGAAAAATCCCAGTCTTTTCTATTGTTTACCATATTGCCAAGTGTCTTCTTGTAACTAAAGATTTCTGAAATACCAATGTCATACATGAAATAGTTGAATTTCCTAGTCAAAGAAACATACAGCATTGTCCATTAGTTTTATATGGCAACACCCAAGATTCCATGCTGCAATTAAAATGACATCATCTCACTTTTTCTCTCAGAGTTCATACAATGGACATGAGCTGTTAACCTAAAGGTGCAATCCTTTTCACCAATTACTTGCTGACTTTTGAAAGTAAACAGTTGCTGCAGTTTAAGTAATTCTCAAGATCTAATAAGATAATGTAAAAGCAGAGTAGATTGAGATGGAAAATGTTATGATGTATTTTAAGTTTATATACAATTATAATTAATAATACTGTTTTATGAATGCTGATTATGGGGAAATATCAGCTCTCTATCAGTTAAATTCTGTTTATCAATGTAACATAATTCAATTTTACCAGAGCCCAAAAATGTGACAAATTGCAATATATTATGAAAACATTTTTTTTACGAGTAATTATCTTGATGCAGCATTGACTAAATTACTGGTGAAAAGGAAATCTCACTTGTCGGGTTCATATACTTATGGTAGTATAAGCTTGCTCAGGTTGACACTGGTGTATGATAAGTATGCCCAAAGTGCAGGGATATGCAGTTACTTTAGATGCTGAATCATAATCTTTCGAGACAACTGGTGGAAGCACTTATGGAAATGAAAACAGCCAATGACCTGTAGCTCAACATTGGCTAAAAGATGCTAAACCAATGAAATCACAAAAATTTGTTTCATTGGAAACCAGGCTCATAAATTTTAACTTCCTTTTCTAGAATAAATAGAAATAGAAAGGGATAAAGTGCCAGGGGACAAGACCTTGGAAACCATGACAATCCTTACTTATAAGTGTGTCTGTCTTCAACATCCCTTTTTTGTTCTTCTTGCTGAATTAAAAAGTCACAATCCTATTTTTGCCCTGAATTTTTACCCAGATTATGTACAACACAGCATGGCTAGGTCAATGCTTAAATAAAAAATTCTGTTGGGCACTGATACCATTTCTTGATGAGCTGGTGTGTTTCCTCTGATCTCATAGCCCTGAACTTTGGGGCACAGAGTTGCCTGAGTGTTGAGTCATTTCTGGGAAGAACATGGCGTGGTCAATCTCTTGCATCATCCTAAACTCAGAAACACATTGAGTTGACCGTCCCTACACTTAATCACTGAAACAAGTTCTCATCTAGGTCCTTTCGGAAGAAGGTTGGGGGAAGGGGCGGGGGGGACTTTCAAAAATGGTCAAACCTGTTTGCCACAGCATAAGACTGATTTACTGTTGACCGTAACAGGGGAAGTGACAAAGAGAGAAGAATCTGAATGAAGTATTGTTCTGCACCTCAATGTGTACTAGTATTCAATAATTAACATTTTCAACTTCAACTTTACTTATAAAAAACTGCTGTCTAATCCAGGGAAACAATCTCATTTACATTATACACCTAATTTTGAACAATGTTACAAAAAAATTACTTCAATAACTGTAACAATATTTAACTCACTGAACACAGTCATACTGTTCGGAAGTTGGCATGGAGACCGGAAACAGTTACAGCCCTCGTTGCCCACCTCCGATGTGGGAGGACCATCTTCTAAGGAACTGTGAGTTTCAGTTGCTTAATGTTTATTCCTGGGGAATTGTGCAAACCGTTAAATGCTTTCTGGGCAGCTACTTCCTGCCATTGAATCTTTAGACTTATTTCAAAGAATTGGCAGAAGTACTCGTGGTTTCATCAGCTTGGAGATGCTTAAATGCCTTACAAAATAGCATGAAGCAATGAACCTCAACTTTGAATGAACTCCTTCTTCCTGTAGTACGGTGAGCATGAAGTGAAATGCAATTCCACACAACACTGAGACCTACAGTATAAGTTACACAATAATCAGTTTTGTTGAAAAAAAAAAAAAAGAGCCCAGTTGCAAAAAAATGAAAAATAAAAAAAAATGTGGGAGGAAATACTTTTTATTTAATTTGGGCCTGGATTTTGTTATTCTGAGATTTGTCTTGGTCACATGATGCAAGCCTTTGATTTGATCTTAACATCATAGTTTGAACAATCACAAAAATGTACTTGGCCAAATGTGTTTCAATCACAATAAAACTTTTTAAAAGTCAATTTTAAAGACAAACGGTGATTGAGTTGTTGAAGAAATTTAATTTGATTTGGAAAGATAAAAATGTCCTTTGTCATGAGTAAGCAAATGTAACTAAGCATATAGGTCATTAAAGGCATGGAAGCAGTTTTATGTCATTTCCTTTCATTTTACCTAACCTTATACTGACAGGTGAAATTTCACTATTTATGTTTAGGATATGTCAGACTTTATTTCCCAGACAAAGATCTCATTCAGACAAATCAAATTTTAGCAGCCAGGCTGGTTCCTGATTATATCCAAGATTTTCCCATAGTAGATATACTTGTTCTTCAGTCATGAAAGACCAATTGCCATATGGAAACCCAGCATTCTACATACCCCTCAGAGAAAGATGAAATCCAGATGTTTTTTCATCACTATTTGAGACATTTATTTCAGAGGAAATCTCAATAAAAACATTAAAAAAGGAATTATTTTTACGCTAAGCATTATTCTGTTCACTTGATGTTGATGCAAAATTGCATATAATTTCCCATTACGATGTGTGATTGGATTCATATATTTATTGCAATGATTGGATTCATATATTTATTGCAATAATTAATTCAATAGTTGGTTCTTAAAGTGAATTGCTATGAAATTAAGTTTATGAAACATAAGGCTTTATAGAGTGGATACAGTGTTGCCCCAACAAGCCTGTTTTCTGAAATTGCATTGTGGTCTGAGTGCTTTGCTCTCACATTAACTCATTCTGCATTGCACTGAAGTGTTTAAACGCATACACAGCAAAAGGGACGTTATTGGAAATGAGCTTAGCTCACGAGACTCAAATAACACCTGTCATGTCTAATTGATTTTCCTTTTGGCACATAAAACGACTTTTACAGCTCAACCGATCCGATAACAGCTCTTCATGTGACTAATCCCAACAGGAAAAAGGCTGTTATAGTTTCTGCCCAGAAGCTGCTTGTTCCACCGGCAGGAGACATGTGGAGACATGTCAAATGAGCAGCCTCTGTTGCGCTGAAATAGGAAGAGAGGGTGTTTTGATTGCCGTGTGTTATTTGAAACTTTTGTCTTTATGAGATGCAAAAATCTCATTGTCAGTATGAGATGTGAAAGGCTTTGTCTTGAAGAGATAGTTTCTGGTCTCAGCCATTCCAAAACAGTCTTTAACAATAGAAAAGAAACACCAAAACATAAGTTGAATGCAGTTTTTTTTATTATCAAAGTTATCAAAAACAAATTCACAGACAGAGTAGAAATGACTAATGTATTTTGAGATGAGAATTGTACCTGAATAGATCTTTATGGGTTTTTTTTACTCAAATCCTTGGCCTGCACCATAGCATATTCCCAAATACTTTAACAAGGACAGCTTAAATAAAACAACAAATAATTGCACAGAGGGTATGACAAGGACCATAAAAACAAAGAACAGTGTTATCACATTGCAGGTTTTACCTTTACATTTTCTGTAGTACGTTATTTATGATTTTCATAATATCTGACGCCTGCGTCTCTTTCCCTCTCTCTCTCTCTATCGCTCTCTCTCTCTCTCACACACACACACAGTCCCATGCTCCGATTAAGTTGTGCAGGAGAATTGTACTGCATGTCTTCATGAGTACAATTATAATAGAAACAAACTGATGAACAGCAATATTGGTCATTTTCTGAACATCTTTAAGCTATGAGGCAATCTTTCCACCTTGCTGAAGGATGGATTTCTCAACGGTTTCAGAAGTTGTTTGAGTTGTGTAATTGTACAAGTGTTGATATCACAGACAGAGGTCAAGGGAAATTACAGAGAGGGCCAATACCCTGGCACGGGGAACACCACAGAGGCTGAAGCCATTTTATTTCAGTTGTATTCACAACATATGAAATAAAAGATTGACAGTCCAGCATCGCGCGTGCTATGAAAAACACTGCCCACAAATACAGCAGTTGATACCTCATGATAGCTATATATCAAACAAAACGTTAGTCTATACACGGTACAATGAATAAATGTATTACAAGCTCTTGTTATAGACCATAATGGCTGGCAGTTCATTTATGATTCTGACACAAAGCTACATGTACTTTATTCAATTCCCTTCTTGTTGTGGAGCCTTGACTAAATTGTCCTCACTTTAATCTCAAACTAAAGGGAGGACAACATCACAGACTACTGTAATATGCAGCTTTTTAATACTAACGATCCATAAACTGACACAGGCCCAATATCTTCATTCTGGGGTCTATCAGCTAGAGTACTGACTGGCTTGGCAATGCGCATGCACTTACTCCATGGGGTGGGGGGTCGGGGTGGGGTTGGCGGGTGGGGTGGGGTGGTTGGTGGTGGTGGTGTTGTGGGGTCCTGAGGATAGGGTCTCTGCTCTGTGGACGTGCTGACCCACGAGCTTCAGGACCAGCGAGCCTAGCTCTCTTGCCGTATGAGAGATCCCACTGTCTGAATCTACTGTCTCTTCCGTGGCTGGGGCCCCTACAACTCACAGACTTCCTGAGGGATTAGTAGCAGCTTCTGATAGGCAAAGTGAGGCAGCATCCACTGAAAAGCCACAAAGGACACAGCAGGCAAGACGCACAGGGCAAGAACTCGTACAAAAAATCGCCTGAAGGGGAGACCGGGCCTCTCTGTCCCACGTACGTACACAAATAATAACATAAATAACAGTCAACAATATCATCATCATCATCATTACCAGCATCGTCATCAACATCACAGTCATCTCGCACAGTATACTCAGGACGGACGCGTCAATCTTTCCAAACATACTGTGTTCCTTAGGAAGATCATCCAGTGTAGTGCTTGCTTTATAACTTGACAGGCAATTTCCCACTGTGTAAACAATCATCTGACCTGCGAACCCAATGCCCTTTTGCTCTTTGAGTCAGCCAGAAATCACACATTTGCGAAAACTTCATACAAACAAACACACGGTGAGTAACCATAGACAACAGTGTAAAAGTTAAGTAAAATAAAAGATCGTATTCATGATAATAAAAAAACAAAAAAACAAAAAACTAAACTTTTTTTCTTCTTTAGTGCCATGACAGTTCCTTGACGTGCTGTGGTCACGGGGTGACCTGGGACGTGGAAGGGAGGATCACCTTGTGACGCCTGTCCCAGCGTATCGGCAGCAGTCGCTAAGAGTTTACGGGTGGAAAGTGCGGTGCCCCGGTTTGTGGCGGAAAGGGCTTTCACCGGCAGGTAGACAGGGGGAAGGAGGCTTCCCCCTTTCAGTTCGCGAGTCAGTGGCTCCCGCACGAGGTGGGCACCAAGGGGTAGGTGAGGGCGGGGGAGGGCGCCATCAGGCTCTGCAGGGTCCCTTCTTTGATCTGCTGGATGAAGAGGTTCCTCTCGTCCTCGGGCGTCTGCCCGTTCTGGGCGCGGACGATGCACGTGGGCCGGTGGAGGTTCAGCATGTAGACCAGCTGCTGCTTCTGACTCTTCAGCTCCTCAATCTGGGCCTTCAGCTCGGCGTTGATGGACTCCAGCTTCTCCGACTCCTAAGCAGAACCAGGTAGAGTTAGCCTTTCTTCCCCCTTGCCCGGACACTGATTACATAGTTCCTACTGAACTCATATGTACACTGTCAGAGTTGAATTAACAACAGACATTTTACTGTGTATATGAAATAACAAAAAGGGATCCAATAACACTGCTTTGCTATAATGGTTTATTTTAGTATTCATATCCCACAGATAATTATAGAAGTTATAAACTAGAATAGGTGTGTTATAGCCCCTTGGGCCAGACATATCCAAAAAACAAAAACAAGGACTTTGTGATCAAAGACACAAAAACTAGTTTCACATTTCCACCCTTGACGCAATGTAATAAATAAAATGTTAGCCATACCTTCTGTAGGCCATCTGTCTTCTCCTTCTTCTTATTCCGACATTTAGCTGCAGCTATTTTGTTCCGTTCTCTTCTTCTTTTCCTCCTTTCACTTTCTTCTGGGGTCGCCTAAAATAGATAAATTATCACATACATTTCAGGCATTTATATACATACAATCCATTTAGGCAGCTGGATATTTACGAAAGCAATTTAGGTTGAAGGATACAAGTACCATTGTCAGATCTGGGAATCGAACCTTCAGCCTGTGTTACAGTCTGTGTTCCATAACCATATAATAATAATAATAATAATAATAATAAATTATGAAAAAAATGAATGGGATGCCTAATAATTGCCTTTCATATGAGTACAAATTATAAGAAACACTACATGTTACATGTACTGTGGGAATTTTCCTTTAAAAACTACTTCAAATAAGAAGCAACAAGTATGTAATTCACTCCATGCTAAAACTGACTTACACATGAACTCCAGCTGCCACCTTTAAACTCTACTACATTATAAAAGAACGTGTTTCAACAGGAAATCAGTCTGAGGTAATTTGGAAGAGGTATTTTCTTGCATTCTGTGAACTTTGGAAGCACCCTTTGAAGGACTTAAAAGCCAAAGTATGTTGGAAATTAAACATATGTGTTATATTACATGCTAACACAAGACCAGCTTTAGAAACCTCTTTCAATCAAATTACGGAATCATCTTAAATTAAAATATAATCTAATTGCCCTTGATCATTCCTTTCATGTCTGGGCAAGTTATTTCTGACTAGGGTAGGCTACAAGGCAGATTGGAGTAAAGCTGGATGCGATAGACAACAATCAGTTCGTCCCAAAACTGTTTCAAAATCACGCTAGCTTACCATTTTTCACCATTTTTATTGTTACAAAAAAAAGTGTAGAGTAAAGTATGCCCGATTTAGCGAAAAAATAACACAGTGTCTAACGTAACAGCAGCCAGCAGTCGGTAGTTAGAATTTCTTACCTCCTTCTTAACTGGGGGCTCGGTGGATCTCTCCGAGCACGAGCTAAGGCAGTCGCTCATGACTGCGCTCAGCCCGTTCGACAGCCGTTTGTTCTGGATAGCGAAGCGCAGCTCTTCTTTCACCAGCGGCGTGAAGTTCGTAAAGTCCTCCAGCGTAAGCGAGCCCGGTGGAGACAGGCAGGGCACCAATGCAGACGCGCTGATCTCCGAAGGACCCAGTCCAGGATGCTGAAGCATCATTATGTTGACTAAAAAGGGGGGAAATGTCACGTTATATGCGGGCAATACAAAAAAAAAAAGAAAAAAGTGTAGGGCATGTCGCTTGCGTCATAATGGAAAATCCTCATTAATCAGCCACGAGATCGCAGATTATTGAGACTACCGAGTCATCATTTCACAAACTATTTCGCCTATAATTTAAAAGTTTGGCCTGAAACAATAAAATTAGGTTTAAAATGTTGCCAAATCTTAATACACGAGTTCATCTGGAAATCCAAAATTTGATTTAATAGATAATGAAGGGGATGGTGTAATAAGATGTGTTATTTTGTGTGGATGAATTCTAGGTAATCTCCCTTGAACAAATGGAAAAAGTATCGTCGTATTTCAATAGGACAATGTCAGACTGCTTGGGGACTAGGCTATGCTTTTCCCCAAAAAGCTTTAGGAAAATACTCAAGCATACCAATGTTTCCTGTTCAATAGTTTACAAATAATGCCTTTAGTCAACAGAAACATACGGAGCCCATTTCTTCACATTGATTCACACTCTTACTAGTGCACAGTAGGCTACTTTTTATTCAGACACTTCCACATCCAACATTGTAATAACATGCATTTGGATTAGGATTACTGACCACCGTGACAAGGCGTTTGAAGAAAAAAATGGAGTCAGAATACGTCATCAATAATCTAGTCGGCCACACGTTTAATAAAACTGGTTTTAGGTTGATTATGCATAGGCATGGGCATAGGCAAGAGCCATCACTGTTAAGCAGCCTACCGTCCAATCCGCAAAGGACAATCGTTCAAGTCAATCCGACTGCTGACAGTTAGGGGATGTTAGCGCTCCAGTTTAGCCGGAGCTAAACGGCTCTCGAATTTGACATCAGATCCGTAAATTAACCACGCGACTGTAGCCTATATACAACATTAATTCAATCGTCCACAACACAGTGTTACCGTATATGTATTACTTTACTCGGTAAAGTTTCCCGAACCCGCCAGTGTAAGCGTGTGAAATCGTTCTATTTACCATTTGGTACACCCACCTGTACCTGAATGCCTCAGACACGCACGGCTACATTGTGGTACACATTTGCATAAACTAAGAAAATGAGACAATGTCATTACAAACGAAATACCCATAGCTAACCCTGCTCAGTTTGAAGGTGGGTTATTCCACGTTGTTTATCCTGAGCGTTATATTCAGAAATAGAATAAACTCAGATATTTTGGAAATCGTAGTCTTAGTCTGCAGGAATTTAACGTTACAGCAAAAATTGGTATACGTTTACTTGTCATGTGGTTTATACCAGCAAATACTATAGCCTACATAGTCTTGTATATGGGTCAAGTATAGGAGAAACCGGTGTCATATAATCTCTATTTTTTAATGAAAATTGGCCAACGCTGTCCAAAATATTTTAACCTCATGAACTACCCAACTTCTAAATAATACAACAATAAGTATTAATAATTCGCGAAAACAGTAGGCTACACTTCGATCACGCTTTCATTAATGAATGAACTAGCATTGCCGTGCCGTAGCCGTAGTGTTGCCTGCTACGGTTACATTAACTGCCGCTGTGGAAGCAACGAGAATTCGTAGGCTAGCCTTATAATGATTTTAAAAAACAGTCTGCCCACAATAAAATTCCATCGCACCTACCTTTCAGTTACTATAACGTTTAAGGCAATTTGAAGAACACGAAAAGCTTCACTTCGGTTCCAGTTTGAGGGCTTTACTCTGAAAGGAAACTTACAGATAACAGCGTAGCGTTGCATCACCCCTTTATATGGGGTAGAGTCGTAGTAAAGAAGGCTGGTCATACGTGACGTCATTCTATTTATAGGCTAGGGAAGCTTATTTCCCGATGATGCAATCCAGAGGACCCTTGTAGCGCACCATAACAGGACAGGCGCAGAACTATTCTCAGAGGGAATTCAACTTGTAACATTTTGCACTAATGAGCCAATAAAGACACACCGGGTTAATGACTTGCTTTCCAGGGTATTCTCCACATCACTGAATGTAATTCTTTTAAAAAAAGGTCTGATACAACTTCAGAGAGAAAGAAAGATTCAATCCATTCGGTCTCCATCTCAGTTTGGGTCGATCTACTCTAATTGTAGTAGAATAAGGGGTTGTATAATACGCCTCTCACTAATCACCAGTAATAATAGTAGAACTTAAGTTATTATTATTATTATTATTATTATTGTTATTATTATTATTATTATTATTATTATTTCTGTTGTTCTATGAACATATATGTCATCTGAGGGCAAGGAACAAGTTAAGGTACTGTAATGCGCTTACATTTAAAAACTTTTTTTCTGGTGATATGTTGAGAATAATTTTATTGTGACAATGGCGACCGATAATGAGTGCTTAAAAGTAGTAAATATCTTTTAACAATAATTTCACAAATATTATTGAATATTACTTGCTATGTAGGTGTATGAATGGAAGGCAATAAGTACTTTTTTCAAGGTAGTTTGTTGTCTGATTTCATAGTCAATGTTTAATTAATAATATTAATTTTAACTGATGCATGCACCACTATCGGTTAGTGTGCTGTGCTCATATAAATAAACATTTGTGAATATGCTATTCTTGGTGACATCAGTTATGTTTTAGTTCATAGTGACAACTGAACAATGAATATGAACAAATTAACAAAAAATTAATTACATTTATAGCAGTTCATTCAATTAAGTCATTTATTAGGGTACAATGGTTTGGCTTCAGGTTTGCCAGTTTTTGTGTCTATGACACAAGTATATTCAGTCGTGTCAAGTTGTAGTAGTTCTGGTCAACAGTTAATTGTAATATAATTCTTGTTTCTATACAGTACAGTACCCCTGTAATATATCCAACTAATAAAGTTGTCTCAATAGTTATTAGTATGTGTTATTTTGTAAATACAGAACCATTAGAAACATTACAATCCAGTGTTTGTAGAGAACACAAAATATATTTTACAGCTAGATTTTTAGATATTTCATAAAATTCTTATTTTTGGGCTTTAAGTATTCAATCAATGATGATAACATCTGTGGTATAATAAGGACACTACAAAATGAACATGGATGTTTTTTGAGATTTGTTTGAATATTTTTATTTCAGTTAAAAAAACTTACCTTGCAAAAACAGGGTATGAAGCAACAAGATTAAAAAAAAAATTTAATAAGGGAAAATATGCCATAAACCGACCATTTGACAATCGTATCTGGTAAAATGCCTAATAATGTTGTGGAAAATGTCCCAATCAAAGCTGTCTGGAAATTTGATAAAACCAATGGAAAATCCAAAGTAATAATTCATAACATCTGTGAAATAGTTCTCTGACTTCAAAAGTAGGCCATGCTGATACAATACAACCCAGAAGACGGACATATTTCATTCTGACGGCTATCTGATAAAGGATATTTTTTATTTCCAAAGTTCTTGTCTCGCACAAGAATAAAAAAGTATGATCAGTTTTGATATATCAGAGTTTGGCAGTTTTATTGGTACAGAGGAAGCAGTATCATTATTCATTCATTACAGGAATTTAACAGATATCTAGAACGACTTACACAACTTAGTAGAATAGAATTTACATTGTATCCATTTATACAGCTGGATATATACTGAAGCAATGCAGGTTAAGTACCTTGCTCAAGGGTAGAACGGCAGTGTCCAACCCAGGAATCAAACCTGTGACCTTTACATTACAGGACCAGCACTTTACGCATTATTCTTATCCCATCACACATTAGACTCAGTCAGTCAAAAATCAGTTAGTATGTTTTAAACAACATGCCTTCAAAAAGTATTTATAGTTCAGTGTAGTCTTTTGTTTTTCTGTGGTTTTGTAGTTACATTGACTTTTAATTGGGAAAATGAACTTATAATTTAGAATTTTGTTCAATGAATTTGTATTCACAACTTCAACTTTGCATGCTTGTGAAAATGTGAATGAGTAATAAAATGGCCCTCCTTCCATTCAATATAGATAGTGTAGGTTTGGTGTGTGTTCAATATAAAGTGAGCCTTCGGAGTTTCCTGGTTTAACAATGTGTCTGTCATGATGGGAGGTCAGTGTGCAAATGCTTTCTGAAATGCAATCATTAAGTTGTCCCCATTAGCAAAGAATTAAGTCAACTTTATCAAGGTTAAAATACCTGACTGCAGTGCTTTAAAAGATGAATTACTTGATTATTTTCTTTACTGTAACTTAGGAATAATGTAATCTCTAAAGTGGTTATCTAAAAACCTATTATAAAGTTATATATTTATAATAAATTATCATACTAATGACATTCATATTATTATTTGTATGTACTGTATGTGATCATGTAAATGTCTCTGTCTGTCTGTCTAACTCATAGATACAAACAGACAGATATACCTTATGGATACATCTGTATTTTAGCTGTCGCTTTCAAGCAATGCCTTCCTTCAGAGGCTGACTCCTCGGTCAAATGCGAAGTGCTAATCTCAGCTGTAGTGTGCCACCCCTTCTAATCTGAGTTGTTACCTTTGAGTTCTGGAAACGTCCGATACATCCCAGACCCACCCTCCGCCGCCGCCCACACAAGTAACCCAAAGGTTACGTTTTTCTGTGTACACGCACAGACATACACACACTTGACGTTACCTAGGTGCAGTGTCGGATAATTCACAACATTGCACTGTTGACTTTCCATACTCGGAGGTTGAGGACAACAGGCTACAATTAAATAGTGACTGGATGACAGTTTATTAGACTGTGAACTGGTTAATATTTTACATGCTGTTTGACCAGTAAACCCAAAACCTTATTGGTTTGCTCCTTCATGTTGAAAGAAAGCAATGGTAAGAAACTCAAAACTACTGTTTTCTCTTCTCAGAAACAAGACACTGTGTACTACCTTTATTCATCAGATGTCATTCTTATGTAAGTTCCCCAAAGAACACATTCTAAGATGTAATATATTTAACTGAAACTGAAAATTTCAGTTAAAAATGATTAACACTTTCATTTATTAAATGCTATATAGCAGAGGTAAACGGCAACCATTAGCTATACATATTGCAAATATATATTTTGTAATTGAGATCATATAAGTTTAGTATTTTTAGCATAAAATGCATATTTCCGTATTGCATTAATATCCCTATAATGTCCTGTGTATTTCTGACCAGGCTAATAGTTTCACAGGTGCTAATAGCTAATAAGTAAGCAGATGATGATGGATGTAAAAAAGGCATGACTAAGCATGTTATAAAAACCCATTAACCCTCCTGTCGTCCTCTGGGTAAAAAATAGCCCTATCCTGAGTTTCACTGCAGCGAAAATCCCAAAATATAATTTTTTTCAGCATGAAATTTGATGACACTTCCTGGAGTGAGCCTACTATTTGAAAACATTAAACATTGTCCTTTTAAAATAGTTTTATAAAAGAGGTACTCTATCAAGGTACAAAGATTGTCTTATGAGCCTTTTAAACCCTGAAGTTATGAAATCAGAAGTCATGATCCAAGTTCATGCCTCACATGTAATTCAGCAAAAAATCTATAATGATTTGTGATTTGTAGTAAAAAATGAGTTGTTTAGGCTGAAGAAATACAACCTATTTGGACTGTGAAGCAGGGAAACAGTTATTGACCAATTTATGTATGAATAACAGGTTGTTTTACATAAAAAATATTGATTTGGGGTTTAAAAATTCAATGAAGAAGCTTTATCACATGGGGGTTTAGCAAGCATGGGTCACATTTGACCCTGTGGACATGGGGTGTATGCATAATATAACAAGACCAGATTAAAACCCAATATATGGCTGGAGCTAACACACGTGATCCGGCCGACCAATGGTGTAACTTCATAGCTCGGCCGACCAACGGTGTAACTTCATCACTCAGTCACTCAGTCACTCAATCACAGACATTTGTGTTTGTGGGGCCGGCCCCGCTGTTGCCGTCCAGCCAAAACCAACAGGAGCGTTAAAGAAAAATATTACTACTACACATAGAGCTAGGTTGGTCTCTGCCACAAACAGGATCAAATATTTGGAACCACCAAATAGACAAAAAATGACAAGCTAATAACTTTGTTACACAGATTATAGTTCAACTAGACATGTCTTGTCTTTGTCTATCACAGCACATTCAGACCCATGAAGGACAAAACATTCCTAATTTTCCCCTCAATTTGGAATTGGTACTTGTGGTTCTTGAGTTACTGCAAGAGCACTATAGCTGAAGTGTGTACACTTCTCTGATACATGTAAGCCAGGTGGGATGTGATACAATAATGACCGAACTGAGTTTGCAACTCCAAAGGCTGTGGGTTTGCAGTTTCCTTGCAGCAGCACTGCCACTATAACCTTGAACAAGGTACACAACCTATATTGCTTCTGTAAAAATATCCAGCTACATAAATTATTTGTATATAAAAATGTACACAGTAAAATGTCCAGTGTTAATTCAGCTTCAACAGAGTACATATGAGTCCAATAAGGATTTTGTGCTCTGTTGAATTAATGCTGAATACTGTGAAATTTTTGTAAGTAGTTCTGGATACAAGTGTCTGCTAAACACTGAGTAGTAATGTAATGAGCCAATGGCGTATGTTGTGTTAGCAGCTACTGGTCAGCTGTGGGATAATGTCTTGGGGAGAAACTGAATAAATGTAAACCAAGGAAAACCCTTGTGCTGTAATGTACAGTATATAGGGAGAATTTACATAGTCACAAACAGTTACTGTCACACACCAAAACACAAACTGTGGTTTAAAAATTATGTGGAGACATGGTTATACAGCCTGTTTGTACTCTACCAATGGTTTTCAGTGAACCAACAATCACCCAACACAGTATATTACTTTGAACCAAGCTAAGATGAGATTTCAAATTTGACAGTTATCACCCCATGAATCTTAGCAGTCCAGTCTCATCAGATATGATCATCACAAAGTAATTGCTCTATAGTCAATGTAGACTGACAGGTGTTCAAAGGTCTAGGGTCATTCTGCACCCTGAAAAAGGAGTGAGTCAAACCTGACCCAATGACTAATAATAAACCATGAATCTTTTAGTAATAGCGATTAACCTACATATCTAAGTGCTACACGGTGAATTCTATAAACACTCATGAAGCTCATTTTTTCTAGTGCCGATAAATAATTCTGCAAATGAAATGTATTTTGTTACTATCAAAATTTTTTATTATAAGACTGTCTTTAAAATCTATTATTTTTTAACCATATGTCCTAGGTAAAGCTGTTCAGAGTATAACACGTCCGATTTTGACCCTGAAAGTACTGTGAAGAATGAAGCTGGCTGTTTGCCAAAACACCCGCCGTCTGAGAAGAATGGAAACGCTTGTGAGCGTGTTTTTCATGGCTCTTGCTCACAGTTCGCTAGCTCTTTTATCATGTGCTAGGTACATTCCCCCCATCAGTTTCTTGTTGACTTTCATCTCACACAAGCACAGGCTGGATTTAGCCTGTTGTTTTTTAAAGGTGGTTAGGTTTCACACTGACGCCGACACACAGCTTTCCTTTTTGTTTCTAATTCCATGCACCTCTAATGTGACCCATAGCAATAATTAACCTGGGGTGTGCAAGTCTGACTGTCTACCATTGCTTGAGTAAGGAATTTATGGAACTTTTAAATTACCCTTATATTAACCAATAACATACAGGATTACAACTAAATACAACATTTATATAGCTTTTATGGTATAAAGAGGGGCTATTCATAATGATAGCAATGAGGGTGATGTTAATGGCTACTGCTATTTCTACTAGCAACCACAAACAGCAACACCAAACAAACAAACAAAAAAACAAACAAACATACAACGAAGAAACAATGCTACTACTACCAACAACACCAAACAAACAAACAAACAAAAAACAATGCTACTACTACTACTACTGCTGCTACTACTACTACTACTACTAATAATAATAATAATAATAGCACAAAGTGGTAGAAGTCATATTTTAACTTTTCTTTACGGAGAAGTTATTTATATTTATTTTTGAAAAACGTATAGAATTAGTAATTTGTTATAAGAATATATTTTACGTCGTGTTTTTAAAACAAGTAAACAAGTTGTGATAGGTATAATATGATACTGTGTCTTTAAGAAATCAAGTCATCTTTTTTTTTTTTTCAAGGAGAACACGTCATCCTTTCCGGGAAGTGAAGACTCACCCAGGATTTCGCATAATTTTACAAGCTGAGAAATGGGAAAACGTGTAGGATCAGGGAAACGGCAGTTTTGTTGTGGACAGGTACGGCTAATTAAGAGCGAGAGATCGATGGTGATCATTTACTCTTTCGATCCGAGTGACACATCACATTCCAGTAAAGCGAAGAACATGACTCATCCTTGAAACCGATAAACATGTAGGCCTACCTCAGGAATTGTTGTCCATGATGTAATAGACTTTATGTGCCTTTATTATAGCCTAGTCTAGAGTTAGATAAGTAAGTGTAAACATTCGTTACCTATATTTGCATTTTTTATTGCATTAATAGCCTATCGCTTATGTCTTCATTTAATTAACGCAGGGGAATCACGGTAAGTATTGTCACCGTTTAGGCTAATCTTTTTTTCTAGCCTTTTGTTTACCATATTCTAGATCAAATTACCTTAATATTGAACAGTTCAGGTGTTAATAAACAAATACATGCAATATGCCGGTATATACATTGGATATTTGTTTCAAATAAGCGCGATACATGATCTCGTATTGGTATTTTAAATGTATTTTTTTATCTTTGAACGGTAGTATATAAACTGATTCTACTTCAATATTTTTGAAAAGTATATTCCAGGCGTCCCTTGATGTTAATAGGTTTTGTGAAAATTGCAGTAGTCACCGTCTTCATTTTTGGGAATGTGGAAATCTGTGAAAGCAGCTGATACGATGATTTGTGTAGCCTACAATGAATAGCTATATATACTTTTATTTTAAGGACTTCCACTCAGCCCAATCCAATTTGGAGGTAGGATTGAGTAAAACACCTCATGTTTGATTGTAGATCACCCTCTAGCAGAGGATTGAATAATCCTCAAAATATTTTCACTTTTATCAAAGATCACAAATAAAGTTTTGCCACCATTGTTTCAAGTAAAACAAAAAATGTTTATACTACAAAGTAGGCTTTGGTTGAAAGCCATCCTTAATCTAATAGCCTTTATTCTCACTTCCTTCTGATCATTATTCAGGAACTTAGCATGATTACGGCCTTTTAATGGACTACAATTGGGGTTTCAAATAAGTGTGTACTGTGAGGGGGCTGACAAAGGAAGTAGGCGAAAAGTAGTTGTTGGTGTAAAAATAGGTACAGTGACTCAGTATATTACATACTACAGTTAGCTCTGATGTTATCGTTACGTCAGAGCGTAGTCCAATAGGACTTCCTTTAAATAATACCCTTGTAGTTCCTTTATTATGCTCATGCCATTCAGAACAGAATAAGTCACGGCTATTTTAGAACCAGGATAAAGTTGGTCCACTGCCTCTTCGCTCACCCTTTAACGCAGACTTGGTTGTGTATTTGTTTACCGGGCTGCAGCCATAGCAACCTCCCGCCACCAAATGGACTTTCATTTCAGGCATTCAGATGGCAGCGGGAAAGCCACGGACAGGACTCCCAGGCCTCTCAGGAACTCTGACCTCATTTCCTTTTTGAAGAGCGCATCATGTAGTGTGTTATTTTGGACGTGTGTGTAAAGTGGTGCTTAAGCATGGCAGACGCATACCAACCGGCTCTCTCCTTACAAACGAAGGGCATGCAACCTATGAAGAACTATGCAGCTTGGTGATGTGTGCAACAAATAAATGGGTTTAAAAAGTGGATTTGTTTAATGTTACTGCCATGTCTGCTGGGGAGGAAAGTGTATCTTTGGACCTCAAAACTTACAGTGATTGTTAATAAGGCCTGTTTAAACTCACAGAATATTTAAATATAGGCTAATGAACGATGTTGCTTCTGAGGTGCCAGTCGTTTGTTCATGTACGTAACAATACTGCAGATAACCAGGAGTATATGAATACTCGCGTATATCTGACACGAGAGATGAATATACACACACACACACACACACACACACACACAGGATAACTACTTAAACATTTGTCCTTAGATGATCTTGAACACAAAGCTTTTGACATTTGGTATGATGTAAAGATACCAAACTGTGACTTGACTACATTTTGCCTCCAGCATTTTCTGCGCGGAGCTTCACGTGATTTCCTATACCTCCGTTGTTCTAGACTGGGTTGGGCATTTTAAACAGTTCTGGTTTGAAACATGCAGAAGCTAGTTGTACATTAAAGGAAGGTCCTTTGACAAGACATGTCCTCTTACTTTTACTGATTATTTGATACAGAAAGTAAATTAAAAATACTTTTCTGCATAATTGACCAAAAACAATATTTATAAACTGGAGATTTATTATGCTCTAAATAAAGAATACTGTTTCAGGCATCCTATAATTGTATGCCCTGCATACGTGCTATACTATTGAACAGAACAATTAGAATAACAATTAGAAAAATTAAATTCCTTCATTTTTGTTTCATTAATTACATTTTTATATACCACAAGGTCATGTTTTCTGTATCTCACAATCTGCAGGATGACATCATTTCAAGCAAGTCAGGTGATTGTTTGTAAATTCATCTGAGAAATGATAAACAGATACTGCCTTCAGTGGAAGACCGCTAGGCCTTGAGCCAATCGGATTGATCGGGTGTAGTGACATCACCTCACTACTCTGTGGTGTGACTGAAGCTTACATCATCAAGTCACATGTTGAATAGGTAATGATATTACTCAACTGGCCAATGAGAGTGCAATCTTATTGTTCTAGTGAGTGCCCATTTCATCTCCTGCTGTGATACGCAGTTTAGACACAAGTTCACAGTCTTGAGTGAAGTGGCTCAGTATATGTATGTGGGCAAATGGCATTACAACATGCAGGCTATTGTAAGCAAGTTTAGTTTAGAAAAGTAGCATGTAAAGTTCTTTAATGTGTTCTTTATTCCAGTTTTTTTCCCATTGTGAGCTTGAGCATAAAATATGCAGTCACCTTTTAGCCTGCAAAAATTATGTTTGATTTTTGATTGAATCAGGGCACATAATTGGTGTGAGTCACCTTGAAACCCTGGATAAGCTGACATTTAAAATCTGGGCGTGATGGTATGAGTCATGAAGTAATAAAAATCTTTAGTGCCAACTGTACTTGTGCCGTACCACTCACCGTTAAGATTTACAACATTGAACCTATAGATAACTATATGCACACACTCACAAACACACAAACACACACACACACTGTACATTATCGTAAGGAAATCAGTTATTTACATTTTCAGTTTATCCACATACAGTATATACAAATTCTAACATGGAAAATTCAGTAGATTTTTTATTTGCATTGTATTACAGGGAGTGTTTGTTTTAGTTTGCAATGTGTGCCTTTCATACATACACACAGTTAAGATAGAGGGCACAAGGAAGAAAAGGGATTTTAATTTTCATTTATACTGAGTCTCCTCATTATTTGCTGATGCCTATTTCCCCCCTAAGAAACCCATGGAACCTTTTACAGAAAGGTGTGAAATACCTTGGAATTTCAGACGGTACAAGCCTAAAGTCGGGACTGATTCGCAGGTTACAGTCATGTGACTGTGGGATTTTTTTTTTTTTTTTTTTTTGTAGCTGACCAGAAAAAGCACACCAGTCATGTGATTACTTGAGTGTTTAGAGATAAACACTCATGGTTAGTCAGCATATTTACTTGGTTTACGCTACAATAATGCCATTGTGGAACTCCACACTGCCTCTTTCTGTTTGCCCTGAAACGTGGTTGACAGCGCAACCTGACCACAGCATTTCATCAGCCTTCTCACATGGCTTTGAAAGACCACCTTCTGAAGTTTTTCCACTATTATTTTCCCCCCTATTATATATGTAGTGGCCGCTTCAAGATGACTCACAGACGGCTTATGCATGTCTGTAGCTTAATGTAGAGGCTTCACTATTCATTTTTTAGCATGCTCCCATGGGGCATGAAAGCAGTGTACCATTCCACCACATGACTCATAGTGCACGTGAGCGTGAGTGTAATCTGCTGAGTAACAGTGCAATATTCCACTAAATGTGACCAGTGTAATTTTTAACCTATTTAAGCATTATGTTGTGTTTCCACACTACTCTAGGTGACATGGACCACAGGACTGAAGTGTTAAAATATATTAATACACTTTAAATATTTTTGTCGAGCGCAAAGACACTGGCTATAGGGACCAAGAGAGTGGATGGACCTAAACAAAATAATACGTTCTTATCAAATAATTTAAAAATATCTTAATATTGTATTTACTGACAACCCAACCTTCAATATAAAGGGTCTGGACCAGCAGCTGTGGATAATGTGTTTTTACTTGCAGAAACATTCTGTCACTGCAGATAAGATCGATTCTCTCATCAATTCTGGCCAGTGAGAGTAACACTGATATTTTTGGGGTTTAAGAGAGGGACATCAAAGAACAAATCAAATTTATCGAACGATCGTAAAAAGATGAGGATTTGGCAAGAAAATAGAGTAGAACAATGTTGGTGAGACCAGGAAGTCGAGTGTTACCAGCTTTGTGGGTTTATGAAGCATTACATTTGGGTTTAATGAACAAATCTATGTGATTTAGGGTAGAGGGAGGACAGCAAAAGGACTGTGAGAAGTACAGATAGAGCACGTCCAGGTGAGGTCCAGGAAGCAGGAAATATGCCAGCTAAGGTGGTGCTTGGTACTTTCCAGAGAAGGCAGGTGATTGGGTGTTATGTTGTGGAAAAAACTAACCATACAGGAAAGGGAAATAGCTCCTATGTAGTAAGGAAGTCTCTGTGCCGTATCCCAAGGACCGGGAAAGAGAACACTGGGCAAGTACACATGTTTTATCACACACACACGCGCACACACACACACCCATACAAACAGAAATGTCATTGACTCAAAATACCATTCTGTAAGAGAACCTAAAATGTATATCTAATGTGTAATGTGATGCATGACAATCTTGTGATAAGCATTTTCAGAATATTCCAGGTAATGGAAAACAATAGCTTTATCACCATCATGTCAGATCTCTCTCTCTCTCTCTCTCTCTCTCTCTCTCTGGCACACACACACACAGTTATTTTAGATATCCAATTACATCATACTGAAGGTTCATAGGTATAATTTTACATTTGCCCCGGGTGAACTGTGTTAAAGTGGAATGTGAAAAACTGAAGGTCAGAGGTTTAGCTGAACCTTGTGCAAGTTAATCAGCAAATCATGTGCTTCCTTGTGCCATCTTATAGACTTCAGCTGCTATGAACTTCGTGCTAGATTGAGATGTAGAAAGAAGCCTTTGACCCACACAATAATAATTAATTATAACCATGTGGTTGTTTCCTGATGAGAAAGACCCAACAGGTTAAACTTATACCACACTGAGTTTATCACTTGTTTTTATGCAGAGAGTTTCAAGGGTTTCATTGAACACTAGTTGTGCGTTGAAAAAGCGTATAAATCTAACCTAAATCAGACATAATTTACAAATGCAATTGTCCATTTCATATTAATAAGATTCTGACTTATTTTGACTATTTCAGGCATTGCCTAAAAGTGAGTAGATTGAATAAAGCCTGTACATGATAAAAAATTAGGATTCTTTTGAGTCTTAAAATATTTATGGGTTTGCAGTGATGAATCATGAAATTCTCTGTGTACTACAGCCTCAGCTGTTCTATGTATGTGATATACTGCCACCTGCTGTTTTTCTAAATAACTACTTTATGGATTCAGTGAAATTGAAAATAAGGAGTTTACATTGTCTATGTAGTCTACTGGTCCTCTATTATATATCACCTGTTTGTGCAAGGTGATATGCTTCTTCTGAAGGTGAAGTCGTTGAGAGGATCTTCAGGATTTTGAGAGCATTATATTGATTATTTAATATAAATTTGCTTAACAAAACCTAGCAACTTTTTTCGGGCTGCTTTGCTATTATATTTTGCATTTTTGGTTGCCATTTATATCTGTTGTGATATGTGTCAAGTAAAATGAAAAAAAAACTGAGAGGTTTTTAGCCCTAAATACAATGTTCTTTTTTTGACAATGCAATTCCAATTGCATCATGTAATTCCATTATGAGTCAAATATTAAAATGCCATGCTGGTGCCACTTTCACAATACTCTGACATTCAGAAGCGGTTTCACATTGTTGAGCAACACACGTTGATAAATGAGAAAGGTCAGCGAATCGCCTTGTGGCGTGTTAACAAATAGGAAAACCACAACAAAGCAATAATTACTTAGTATGTGACTTGCGTGTGTGTGAATCTGTACATGTTCACATTACTGCTTCACTCATATATGGTTCATGTATCATTCAAATGACTTCACAGGTGCTTCTGATTAGTCAGATGTGTTCAATTGCTTATTTACAGTTGACAAATAAGGGATTCGTTTTGATCACAAGATTGTTGAAGGAAAACAAGACATGATTTATATGGAACATTTATTCGCTACAGGCACCAATTACAAACAATAATCGGTGAAATATCATACGCATTTTTTGACATTCTTTCTGTGGTGATACTAAGCTCCATTTAATGAATAAGAACCACCCCCTCCACCTTCAGATGCTTGATAATAAATTAACACTGAAGTCATGAGTGAAAAGGTAACATGAAAAGTTAAAAGCAACAGAATTATTCTTCTGAAGGCATTCTTTTTGAAGGTGTGTTAATTGTGTCAAATAACAAGAAAACAAGCAGCTGCAAAATTCCTATACCAATTAAAGAAAATCACCAGGAAAGCTAAAGAAAAGTGACACATTTTAAAACAACAACAGCTGCTAATCTGTTGTAGCTTATTTTTCATATTTCATTCCTGCTATTTCTCTGAAACATGTATTCATACTTCAGAAATTGAATTAATATTCTCGGGTTTTATTTATTTGTTACATCACATTATGCTAAAATGTACTTTTTTGTTTAAAAAAAAAAAAGCTCAAACTGAGTGCTTGAAGGAATTTGTAATAGAGCGGCTCAAAGAAAGCTAACAGATTTGACTGCTACAAGAAACCTCTTACATGACAGCCACAGTAAGAAATTCAGGGGGAAAAACAGAAAAAACTAGCCAGCTGAGCTCATCCTGAAATAAAGGGAAATCATTAGCAAGGGCCATCATGCTTTTTTATTCTTTGACGATACACTCCATCTCTGACTGGTAGATACAGCACATCTGATGTCTAGTTAGGCTAATATTGAGGAAAAGTCAAAAGGCTGTACGAAAAAGATAGATGTTCTATACAATGCTCAATACCAGTTTACAATTTACATCCAATATACTTACATCATTGTGGACGAGGTTGTACCAGTGATCCTAGGTTGACTAGCTGAGCTTAAAGTGTCAAAGATCAACATGGAATATTAACAATTTGTCATGATGTGTAAATTAAACCAAATGGCGCCACTGCAACCTAGCACCACGGCAGACTCAACACCTGAACCACTGCGCTGGACGCTGTAGTGTATGTGTGTGTACACCGGCAACGGAAGAATAGGGAAAATGCTTCCTGGCATCTGCGTGCACGAACAACCGATACATCAGAGCTAGCCATTATGTGAGGGTTAACTTCAGGAAGGGTGGCTTCACATTTCAAGAATGTCCTGGTTCCGAAATAATAATAATGAAAAAAGACACAAAATAGGGCAGAGGGGTTCTTGGTATTCAGAGTGCCTTGAGATTGAAGGTCTCGACCCACTGGTGATGTCAGCAATTCAGAGGGACTCCATCCAAGAGCGGAACATGGTAACTTCAACCATTTCTAAGGTGAAGGCCATAGGCTCCAGCGGGCTTTTTTTCTTGGATGTCCCCCCGAAGCAGGTCATTTGTGTTGCCCCCCCCCCCCCGCCCCCCGCGCGCTGAATGCGTGAAGCACAGAGGGGTCATGCCGGGTTACTCGGAACGCCCCGCGATGAGGAGGTCCGTCGGGAATGTCGCGGACGGGCCCGTTTTCCGAGCGGTCAGCGTGCGGTCGGGCGCGGTCCGCGTGCGGTCGATCAGGGGCCCGGTCCTCATTTCTGCCTTTCGTTCGGCGCGCTGAACGCCTCGTACACGTTCGCGGAAAAGTCCTTCAGCTGTTCAATCATCAGCAGGTCCTGCGCGGTCAAGCACACGATGCATATCCTTAGAAATCAAACACTCATTGTTCCGACAGCTTTAGGCATCTATAACACAGGGAGTCTTACCTGAACAAAGTGACTTGGTACTTCACTGCATATCGAGTGGATCTGTCCATTGACAATGGGGATAATTTTGGCAAGCGGGAGACTAACGTGACTTAAACTGCAACAGAGAAAAACATCATAAATTAATAGAATATATTGATTTTCAAAATGTGACAACCAGTTAATTCTTGATTATCCATCTGTAACAAACAATGTCTCAATGAACAAGTCGCAACTTGATACAACAGCCTTAATATTCAATGACTACATTGTCGAACTTCACTACTTATTATGACAACCTTTAGGCACGTCACATAAACACTGCAGACAACAACAAACAATCCTAAGTGCTGAATGGTCCAAAAATTTACTGACAGGCTCCCGTACTGCGCTTTATGAGAAATACGACGGACAGAATCTCTGACCTATCAGGTGCGTTGCTGTGGGCAGCGTCCCCCTGCTGGGGGCGAAAGAACTCGGCCATGTTGTCCAGGAAACGGCTGAATCCTCTGCTCAGGCAGGTGCTGAGAACGGTGTGGAAGTCCGGGCTGGGAACCGAAGGAACACGCTTGTTAGCGGACGTGTGTTCGACCAGGAACGCTGCCATTATAGCGTTTCTTGTAACAGCACATAAAAGCACTCAGCCGGACACCCGACAGAAAGTGCTGCTTTCATCACTCTTTTCCGGGCTGCGAATGCACTCAGAACCCCGAAGGAGCTTGGCAGCTGAAATGTCTGACTCACCTTTCCAGCATGTCTCTGGTCTCGTTCAGCAGCTTTATGGTGGCGACGTCGTTCTCCGTCAGACCGCAGGCCTGTCCGTAAACAATACATTCGATCAGCTCTCGGGGATTACAAAACTACAGGATGAGGGATGCTCCTGATCATTATAGCCATCGTTAATCATCCAGAACCACGTTCAGGAGTTTAAAGATCAGGAGCACACACATGAGAATATGACATCACTAAACGAGGGATTGCCAAATGAATTACAGTTAATGAGCAGTCTACTGCAAAGGATGCTCGGACATGACATCACTAAGGGAGTAATGTTCAAGCACATTAAAATGAATGTTCATCACCTCCAGCTGCATACAAGAGATGAAAGATCAGAACTGTGAATGTAAGGACATTATGGGCTACAGGTGACTGGGAGGCTTTCCCGCAAAACAGGCCGTGTGCAGGTACCTGGGCGGCCAGCGTGCTCTCCTCGTCCGGCATCATGTAACAGGACAGAGGTTTTCGGGGGGAGGCCATGCAGCCCTCTTCCACGTGCGCTCGGACCTGGTCCAGGTGCAGTTCCAGCTCCTGCAGGGACAGGCTGTGTTTCAAGGAGACCCTGTGGATTCAAAGACCAAAGACACACTGTGTTACCTACAGACAGGCAGCTGCATCCCATTCCACATTAGATACCTGAGTGGGGATGCTGGGTTCTGGACCAGCTTCTATCTCAGGTTATCAAGAGCGGGACTCACCCGCCCAAGACCTCACGCACGGCCTGTTTCACCACAGTCATGAGTTCATGTAACCCTACAGAGAACAGAGAGCACAGGGTAAAAAAGATGAGCCAAGTATATAAAAACAAAACAAACAAAAGTCCCTATTGTTCTGAGTGAGGTGACATACTGTAGCATCTAGTGCAAATGAAAATGAGATTGAAATTTCCCAGGTTCCTAGTCATAGTCATTCTAGTTCAGCCTCTAGTACAGTGATGCCCTATCATGTGCCATGGAGGGCCAAGACCATGCAAGACCATTCCAACATATCACTTCACCTGCTGCTTTTTCTATTTAGTTCTGTCCTCTCTGGTTGACGTTAATTAGCTAAATCAGCAGGTGTTGCGATTGGTTGGAAAGAAAACCTGCATATTTCCACTTTACACGGCCCATGATTGGGCACCACTGCTCTGGTAGGTCACTCACCGTCCCCCAATAGATGCTGGATGCTGGAGAGGTACTGCTGCTGGACATCAGGGGGGGCCTGGGGGGCCTGTAAGAAACAAAACCCAGTTAAACAAAACTACATTACAGTACAGTAGGACAGTTCTGACCAACTATCACAGCTGAATAATATACACTGGGGACGTACCATTCCGTTCTTGCCGATGGAGTTATCCAAGTACAGGTATCCACCAATTATGTTGAGTTGGACACGGAGGAGAACTATCAACATGCACGTGCTGTACACAGCCACTATGCTTCTTGTGAAACCTGGTGAAAGGCCATGAAGTTTAGGTTGCAAATATAAATCACACAAAAACAGACAGAAAAAGTATTAGTGAGGTTGGGGAAAAAATATTTTCCACTCACTTATTATCTTTAGGTCCTCCCAGATCTCCAACTTGTTGGCTGGTCTACAAGTGAGGAAAAAAGAACCATTGCATATCTATTTCCATCACTTGACTCAAATTAAATATAGCTTTTCCTCATTTGTAAATGACTCACTTGTTCTTAAGTAGTGTTGTGAGGCTCTCTGAGTTCAGATTTTGTATGATGGCTTCTTTCAGAGTGGGGAGCATTGATAAAACTGGAATAAAAAAACTTTAATGTCATGTCGGAATACAGAAGACGGCTCAGATACCAGTTCTTTGATGAATGGTGTGAAGAACCAGTTCTTCCTCAAATGTTACATTTCCTCTCACCTGCAGAAATTTTGGTTGGTTAATTGAAAAACGGTTGGGAAAACCCTTGCAGAAATGTTTCCTTTACCTGTCATGTTACACGTTCTCTGGTTACTTTCGAAGTGATACTGACGTCTTGCTTGAGAGATGTACTCAGCAGCTTCACGTTCTTGTATCTCTCTGATTTTCCACTGTGCATACTTACCCAAAAGATATACACCTTGAGGAATGAGAGTCGAATAATG
Source organism: Anguilla anguilla (assembly GCF_013347855.1). NCBI lineage: Eukaryota > Metazoa > Chordata > Actinopteri > Anguilliformes > Anguillidae > Anguilla > Anguilla anguilla. The sequence continues at coordinate 53,736,125 of NC_049206.1, read as the reverse complement.
ATTGTTACTCTAAGGATTATTGGTTAATTCCCACGACAATACTAATGTAATTTACACACGAGTATGCCACAGCTATTTTATAAGACATATCTTGAAAGCTACACATACAAGGCAGCTGCGTGACGACACCCGCTGAAATTCTCTAAAATAATAATAATTTTAAGAAATTACATTAGCTGTCTAGAAATCAACAGCTGTCAAGCTAGCACTTTACAGTTTAGCAAGCCGAATTCCCGCACTACGGTACAGGAAACGTTCAAGCCAACGAATGCTATCATGGAAGTGAAGAAGTCAGATTAGTTGGCCAGCTGGGGTTACTAATCTATTAGTTAACGCAACGTCAACTAGAAATAATGATACAGCTACGGCACAATGCATCTCGCTACCAGAGCACCCTGAACCACAAGCAAGCTATAATAAGCTAGCAAACACAGACATGCTGGGCGAACTATCAAGCTAACTTAGCTAAGAAGCAAGTTAAGATAGCTAACTAGCCACCTACCTCCGACAAAAGCCCCTGCGAATACAAATTTCCTTTTATGACGCTTGAGGAAATTCCACGTGGACGTCAACATTTCAGACCTACAACAAATGTCAAATGTAAAATAAAAAATACAGAATATTTATGAGGTTTTTCTCATTTGACACAGTTGCGCATGATATGAACTACACGGGAAGCTAACGTTAGCTAGCAAGACTTAATGCAAAGAGCTTTTCGATTGATCGATCTGTAATTCTGCGATCGTCTGAACTGCCTGAACGGTCCTGTACTCTTTATCTTCCCCACTTGTTTTCTACAGGACAACCGTTCCGAATATTTGAAAGTTCACTCATGTAACCATTCATCTGAAAGATTTAAGTTTAGTTACTGTCGGGGACGGGGTAATAATTTAATTGAAGTGAGCTCAGTTACTTTACTGATACGATACAGTGTATTATCTCGTGAGCGAATATTTACCAGTGGAAATTTTAATACCAGTTGTTGTAACGCTAGATAATTTAATATGGGGACAGAAACCGATGATAACCCTGCAGATCACAGAAACACTTTTCAACCATCTCCAGAAGAGCTCGAACACTGGATGCAGAAGGCTTTTGACATGGTAAGAGAGTTTTGGTTTGGGTCCCTAGAAATGCACGGTCGGTTTCAAGCTATTTGCTTACTTTACTAAAGGTTTTATGCCGGCGTCTAATTCTTTCTGTAACGTTTTGCATCTATAGTAGGCTAGGTAATTCGTAACTACAGCAAACTTTTGCTATTATTCTAGGCTAAAGAAGCTTTAGAGAACGGCGAAGTGCCTGTTGGATGTCTCATGGTGTACAACAACGAGGTCCTAGGCAGAGGGAGAAACGAAGTGAATGAAACTAAAAATGTAAGTATCATTCTAATAATCAATAGATCATACATCTACCGCATTGGCCAGTCTCGATCATCTTAATTTGTCTACCTGACCAAGCTGTGTACGCCTGTTTTATTAACTGGAGCTAGCTAGCAATAAATTAATTGAAAACTGTCCTGTGACTTGTGTGTTCATCGATTGCTATTTTGCCATAATCGAACAATAAACAATTAGCTGTAAACCACGGTGGAATACAGACCATAACAACTGGCTTGTCATTATGGAGAGAAAAATAATTTGGGAAGTCTTATGACCTCAACTTTTGCACCAATACAACACTTGATCCAAAACATTCCCAAGTGCACAGAATGTCAACGTGTGGTTGTTTCCAGAGCACTACCAGTAAAATTATTATAGATTCATTTCTGAATGTTAAAGAGATTGATGTTACACATTTACATTTGTATTATGTGGTGATTTTGATGAACAATTTTCAGCTGACAGCTCTTGTTGTGGACAGTTATCTTTTACTATTTGTTCTGGACAAGTTATCAGAAATAAAACTGCTAATTGATGTTTATAGTTAATTTTTGCACATGTGGATGCATAGTTATGTGTTGATTGACTCAGGACATGTCACAAAACACATGCACATGATTTTAGCTATGCCAAAAAAGGGTCTTGGAGAGAGTTGTCACATTCAGACTATTGTTTAGCCAAGAGTCTCATTTAACAAGAGAAACAAACCTATTTTTCATTTAAAGCTAATTTGACTGACAGGAATTCCTGTGAAAGGCCATTATTATTTTCTTTTTTATGTGTTCCAGGCCACCCGGCATGCAGAGATGGTTGCTTTGGACCATGTGCTGCAATGGTGTCACCAGGAGAACAGGAACTCCAAGGAGGTGTTTAAGGAAACCGTCCTCTACGTGACAGTGGAACCCTGCATCATGTGTGCTGGGGCCTTACGGCTGCTGAGTATCCTACTATACTTTTTTGAACCAATTTGTTTGCCTCATTTCAAAATTTTTAAGTGTATTTGAATTTCACTCTTTGACCCTAAACATCCTTGTCACGTTTTTGTCCCTTCAGTGGTGGAATGAGCTTTTGTCTGACCAGCTTTTACACATGCTCAAGACTGCGCTTTGGCTCTTCTCCCTGCCCCTCTCAAGCCCTGATGCCTGATTGGGTGCAGCTTCCTTTTTCTCTAGGATTCAGTGCCTGTGGTTATTTGCTGTTGTTCGTTCTATGTAGTTTAATGCTCAAATGGGTAAATGTGTTCTTGCTTATTTCACTTCATTTAATGTTCAGTAGGCTTGTTCACAAGTTGTCAGTCAATTCTGCACTTCTGTCTGTCTTGGGTCTATACCTTCCCCTTCTGAGGAATTACTGCTCTTTGGTTTTTCATCTTTGCACTCATGTTTGCATTGGCAGGTGTTCTAGATAAGAGCACCTTTCGAATGGCAGAAAGTGAAGTATTTCTGTACAGGGTTGCTGCAACCTCCTCCATTAATCCAAGAGTGTGTAGGCAGCCGTTCATTCTTCCCTTCACCAATGTTCTCCCTGCCACTTACACCAGTAGCTAAGCCACACAGTCATTGCACTGCAGGGATACTGTTAATACTGAACTGGTGCAGGCAGACAGCAAGCGCCTGATAGCCTAGAGGTAATTGCAACTACATAGACAAACCCACTGCTTGAGACCCAAGCTCCTTGTGCAGCCTTATGGGTAATTATATGCAAGCCACAGTCAGTGCTGGCACTGGCTGGTATCCTTACCATGCCAGTAGATCCCATGCCAGGCATTGTGGATATCCACACTCTTGACCAGTGTCTTACCAGGATGGGCCAAGCAGTAGTCCCTACTATTAATTTTAGCCTCTACCAAAAACAAGAGAATCTGTTGGTAGATTTAATTGCAATTACAGATATTAGTGGCATGCAAGTAAACTGCAGTTTTGCAATCTGTGCAAATTTGCATTGGATTAATGGTAATTATAATCACAGATGTTCAGATATGGGGCTGTTGGTGGCAGGCAAACATAAGCACATGTCACATTTTAAAGTGGGAATAATGATAAAAATAAAAAAAACAGAAAGTTAGTTTAGTTAATTGATTAAGATTGAGCAGATAGTTTATTGCTTTTTCATAGACATTGAGTGTACAGACAATGTGGAAGATACTATGGCTGGGAATTTGATTGGACCAAAACATGAAAACCAAATAAAAACATTACATGACAAAACAACAAAAAAATTATTTTGCCTACATTGAACAAACATTTGTGTTCGTGACAGCAGGATAATTAGGGTAATTATATTTATGCATAACAAAACACATTGGTTAAGCCTACAAAAAGTTGGTGTATTCATTAATTAATTCTCTTATTTTTAATTAAACATTTTACCAGCTGCCTGAACTCTGCTGTAATTCATTGCCTTCGTTAAATCCATTGAAATGTGAAGTTGCCCATTTGCTAATTGCAGCTGCACTACATTGCTACTGTATTTACGACATATTCATTTGTGTTTGAGACGCTAGACCAGTTAGAAATCCTCCACTGCGATATTCATGGTGTTATTAGAGGATATAAATATCTAAAACCCAGGTTCAGGGCAGATGTGGAGGTGTTTTGTAGTACACTGGAAACAGCGAGGTACCATAGATAGCGTATCAGGCGGTTAAAGCTGTGCTCTCCTTTTGTGAAGCTCCTTGGTTTGATCTGTTGATTTTTAGCTGTGTTATGTATCGTGTTCTGAAGATCGAATGGCCAAGTGCCCGTGCACTCCTCCAGAAGTTCAGGTTTTCTTCTGCATTACTCGTCTGTTCCAATAATAGCCCTGTGGTTGTTTGGCATCCATCTCGAATGTGTGTCTTTTGTTTGACCCTGTTTCTCTTGGCATTCGGTTTTACTTTTACGGTGTCCTCTTTCCCTCTTCCTCCTGCAGCGTTCGGGTATCCTTGTCGACTTCAGGAGGAAGTCGGCAGTTCTGGCCAGTGCCAGATCCTAATTACCTCCTGTGATCCCAGTGCTGACAAAGCCAGACAGTGTGTGCTCTGTGGAAATGCTGTTTAGATAGCAGGAAAGTGGCCTGATAACAGAGGGGTGCTTGGATGCCTTTCCAGAGATTTCAGAGGCAAGCAGCAGCTTTGGACAACCCGGCAAAACCCCTGGGTACATCGCTTTGAAAAGAGGGAAAGAGCATCAGAAAGGTCACAAAGGTCACCTCAAGAAAAATAACAATGGCATCTAATAAAGTACAGTTTTTTGGAACTGGTTTTCAGAGCTGAGTTGCACGATGACCTACGCTGTGCTAGGACAAGGCACCTTGCAGTCCTGGGTGTCGCATACATCGAGCATGTCTCAGTCATCAATATTAGCAATGCTAAAATAACAATGTCCAGTTCACTCCCGAGTGTCTCTTTTGGGACCATGGGGGCTTTTAAAAGAATACAGGAAGAATCGGGTTATCGGTCAGCACGAAGTCTGTGAGCCTTAACTGTGAGCCAGACATCCCCCTGGTGGTGTACGGGTGCCGAAACGAGCGGTTTGGCGGATGCGGGTCGGTGCTGAACGTTCCGGCAGACGAGCTGCCGCGCACTGGAGCGCCATTCAAGGTACGGCGGCGCGTTCGCCTCTCCGGTATTTTATTGCTTTTCCATAGACACTGAGTGTACAGACAATGTGGAAGATACTATGGCTGGGAGATGAAGAATTTGATTGGACCAAAACATGAAAACCTAATTAAAAAATTACTTGGCAAAACAAATTTTTTTTTTTTTTGCCTACACTGAACAAACATTTGTGTCCGTGACAGCAGGATAATTAGGGTAATTATATTTATGCATAACAAAACACATTGGTTAAGCACACAAAAAGTAGGCACATTCATTCATTAATTCTCTTATTTTTAATTAAACATTTTACCAGCTACCTGTTGTCGAGTGTTCATGTGGGAGACCGGTGAGCCCAAAACAGCCCCTCTTTCCTGCACTGTTCACACGTCCCATCTCCAGGTGGTCAGATTTTAGAAATCCTGGTTGCTCATGCGAGCATGTATGTTTCAGACGACTGTGTAGTTGCGCCTGAGCAAATTGTTCAGAGCCATTGTGAGTAGCCTGAGGAGTTAATGTGTGCTTTGCGTTGTCCGTGTCTTGAGTGTTTGCTTTTACAGGGCACCTTTACACGGAGAGGAGTCTTCCCCAGCAGTACTGGAGTCATTTCTTGTTTGACTCGCTCAAACACATTTTGTACCTGGGGAAAAAGGCATTGACTTTTCAACGGCTGTCTATATTGTCTTTCTGTCACAGTGTTTTAGGAATGATGTGCCTCGCTGACTTGTACAATTTTCCCTTGATTCATCAATCATATTGTGCTCAGGGTGAACACATCCATAACTTTAGAAACATTAGGCATGTAGGCGGATAATCAGATGGCTTCAGCACAGCTAAAACGCAGTAAAATATGAAATCTAATATGGAATTTTTCCTTTCAGTGCATATCGGGCTTCAGGTCTGAGGAGGCTGTGGAGCTGCTGAAATTGTTTTACAAGCAGGAAAACCCAAATGGTAAAAGCCTATGACATTTTATGACTATTGTTTCTTTTTACAATTACTGCATTCATTGTGTCGTTCAAAACGATGTAGCACATGCACAGTGTATTACTGGAGAATGAGACGGTGAGTTCATCTGACCACTGTTTAACTTTGTCCTGAACTTTAAACTCAAATTTCAACCAAGTATAGTTTTTTATAAAGAAACTGTATATGGACTACATGGCCAAAAGTATGTGGACACCTGACATCCAACATCTCATCCAAAGGTCCACCCTTTGCTGTAACAACCGCCACTCTTCAATATACTTCTGGTCGTATAGTGTATTTTTTGCTGTGTTCAATGACTGCCAAACCTCTGTGACATGAAAGAGAAACAGTTATAGTTATATTTTTATAGTGTGCCCATAAAATCAATTCTTAAGCGTGGTGTGATTACACTTATAAACATGCAAAACTGTATTGCAGTCACACAGGTGTATTAAATGAACATATACATTATTTTGTATTTCTTTTAGCCCCGAAACCGAAAGCAAGAAAAGACTGAAGAAGGAAAGTTCTACATGTGTACACCAGGGGGCTCTAGTCATCAAGCAATGAAGTCGGTGGCAAGGGGCCATGCGGCTCGGAGGCTATGCGTTCTCTGAAACGAACTGGAAAAAAGGCTTGATTTGACCGCGGTCTGCACAAATCACTCTTCGTTATTCTTTTAAGAAAAACGATTTAAGGCCTTCTTCTGTATTTTATCTGAGATCCGTGAATGTATCCTGTAATATTCGTGAAAGTCTTTTTTGTTGTTGTAATTGTGTGGCTGCATTTTGTGTGTCATGCCATGTTCTATGAGTCTTAATGCCGCTTGTGCAGGCCACATAAATTCAGTGCATAAAATATAGTGTAATACAGTGCTGATCTAATTTGACGTGATTTTAATTTGATTGCAGAGCGGAAAAGGAGGTTTTTGTACAGAGCAGCGTTGTACAGTACGTGAACCTCTCTCAAATGTGGGTTTCCTGCAAGGCTGTGGGAATAGCCGAGTGGACCATCAGCTTTACTGGGGTAACGGTTCTGACACAAATTGGCGGGGCACTGAATCGTTGTGTGGACTTGCCTCTGGCCTACTCCCGCCTCCCCCCCCCCCCCCCCCCCCCCCTCTGTCCTCGTGTGACCCAGATCCCAGGCTCCGGCTCCCTCCGTTTCCCCTGGTAACGGTGCAGGTGCGTGCACAGATCGTTGGAATGGCTGCTCTCTGCCGGTTCGATTCCTGCGATGGAACGGGCGCGGTCTGTCATCCCTTTGACAGCCCGACGGGCGGACTAGTAGCAGTTTGATGAGCTTGCGCTCTTCCTGCAGACTAATCTATCCGTTCGCTCTCCTTTTTCTTTTTTCTGTGCGCTGGCTGTGGTTCCAGCTCAGAACTGGGAGTAGAGTGTGTTGATGTGTATGAAAGGGAAAAGAAATCTTCCTGGAAGAGGGCCTACATATCGGACAACATGCCACAAGGTCTTGATTACACAGGCCACGATTTATGTCATCAAGACAGACTGGGAATATTTTCCTTTGTACAGATCAAAGCAATACCATGAGCATGATTTTGTTCTTGTCAAATTTTCAGATCCTTACCCTTTCTGAGAATATGAGTGTGTATGTGATATTTGTATGGACTAGGAAATGGCGAAACATTTGTATGTATGATATGTGGGTTTGTCTACACTGAAATGCCAGTCTTATAGTGAACAGGCAATTTGTTGGCCCATGTGTCTTATACTCTGTATTTTTTAAAAGAAATTCAATCTGATGAAACAGTTTTTTTCCTTGGTTGATCATTATTTTCAGTTGAAATGTGTGTTCCATTTTGTAATTTTTCCCTTCAGAGACATTATTTTGGTCACTTTGGTGCGTGGGGGAAAATTACAAAACGGAAAGGAACATATTTTGCGTGTGCCGTAATATCTAGATGCCTTCGTCAAAAAATGCAACCAGACGCACAGATAGCGGTAGCGCGCGTTATAGGCTCTGGGATGAGATGCTGCAACGTTCAGCAATCGCAGTGAGAAGCTGGAAGGCGCCGCGATGGAAAGGAGGCCGGGAGCCAAGCGTCGCCAGGTCCTCAGCTCCCGCCGCATGCCTGCGTTACCCACTGACGCGAGTCGCGGGGGGGAAGACAGGAAGGTGCTCTGAGTCGTACAATAAACCGAACCCCCCGCCCCGTCAGCTGGACTCCCACGTTCCCTTTCATGTTTCGCCGCAGGTGCCAAATTTCCGACGTCTTCCCGCCCCTCCCCCCCCGGTCTGATGCGCGTAACACTTAAAACCTACTGCACCAAAGTGGCGGTTGACGTAAAAAAAAACGCCTGTATCGCGTAAGACCGGCTCTCGCGCCAAGGCTTCCCTTCTGGTCTCTGCTTCAGCTGCTGACGCAGTGTTCGCCGAGCCCCCCCCCCCCCTCCCCCCCGCATTAATAATTCCCACTGATCTCCCGTATGTTTTTCCTGTCTAACGGCTGAAGCGTCTCTGCGGGGACAAGGTTAAGTCTGAATGCTACGGTGAATTATTTATTAGCAGGAACCCCTCATCCGGCGTGAATGCCATGGCCTGCTCTGCACGTGCTATTCACGCAGGTGGGCCCCCCGTGAACTTTACCCAGCTGGGTATTTGTTGCGGTTCAGGTGCCTTGCTCAAGCGTGTGATGACAGTCCTTGACTTGGGATTTGAACCTGCAACCTTCTGGTTTACTACCTGAAATCCCTCATCACTCCACTACGTAATGTATGTTCTGCTATTATCAGAGTGCGGGACAAAATTATATGTTATTATATTAGTCTCGGGCCTGGGACAATAATATTTACCGCAGACCATACTGTGACCCCCCCCCCCCCCCCCTCCTCCAGGGCCCGTACATGATTGTCCCCCCTGATGGCAGCGCTGGCTATTTATACGTATTTGGAGCATTGAGGCACAAAGGCAAGCTCAAAACAGCCCCCACCCCCACTACCCACCCACCCACCCACCCACACACACAATTTTAAGTGCTTTTCAGCGCTTTGTGTACACCTTCCCGCTCGGTGTCGTCAACTTTCGATCAAGGATTGCTCATGTTGCCGTTTCATGGCAACCGGCCGGACGAAGCCTGAATGGATTTTGGCGGCGGCCTTTTGCTTTTTCGGGGGAGGGTGTAACGCCGAGATGTGGATGCGTGCGCTTGTCCCTCGCTGTTCGCCACAGCGCGTGTTCATGTGACGCGCCGCGAGGCGGGCTGCCCCTCGGCGCACCCCTCCTGCTCTTAAAAGCGTCCGATATCTCCGTCTTTGACCTCTACCTCCCCTGCCAGATTGCCGTTGCTTATCAGGACAGTGCTACTCAAAAGGCCGTGCGACAGAGCAGTAAGATTTCCATCGGGTTATCATTGGATCGTCTTCAGATCTGTGTGAAAAAGGTTGGGGTGTTTGTATTATGCCGCCTCTGAGGACCCCTTGATTATTGTACTGTGCTTGTAAGTTGTAGATGCACAGGAAACAATTAACTTTTAAATATTTAAAAGTTAAATGTCTATATTTAAACTCAGCATCAGCTTTACTGTAAAATGTATTCAGGTTTGCATAGCGTTGGTTTTAATCAATTTTAAAATGATTGGATTTGCTAGTTTTTTTTATTTTAGGGACATTCCATGTCAATTTGGCAAAACAATTGACATCTTGGGTTTTCCTGAAGATTTCCACAAAGAAACTTCCTATGTTGGGAAGGGTATTTGATTCCTATTTGAGATTTGGGTCACAAATATTTTGCGAGAATATTGCAAGTTCTTATTTTGGGAAATAATTTATTGTGGATATTGTGGATTTATTGGTGAATCAGCTACATTTATTTGTGGATCCATTACATTTATTTGTGAACCAATGATTTTATTTTTTATTTTAAAAAATGTGTTATTAAAAAATTGTGAATCTCGTTTTATTTGTGGAATGTCCATGCTATTTATTTTTGTGACAATAATACCCCCTTAGAATGTCCCTTTGTGGCACTCAGAGGAATAGGTATATTTGGAGAGTAAAATGTGGGTCTCACTCAAAACAGTCTGTAAAAGTTTAGAGATAAGCCATTGATGAAAATGGATGAAAGCATGTCTCACTTTGCTCCTACTGTACCACACTATGCCGTAGTGATCAACCCATCAAAGTCTGGCAAATGACAGCTTCACACTTTATAGAAATGTAACGCATTTGATTTTTTAGAAGTTTGAGAGATGAAGATGAAGGGGGGGTTTGTGTGATTTGTGGCCAGACTAAAAATATTCTGTTCCCATATTTTGTGTCCTTTGATTGGCTTTGCGTTCGTATCGCACGTTCCGTAAGAACTGCAAGAGCTGCACCACAGACCCCTGGCAACAAAAATGTGCTTTTCCTCATCAGTATGCAAATGTATGCAACCACATCCTTCAAAATGTATTCAATTTGTCACCTCCACAAGGGGTACCTAAAGTGTTAATGAGAAGTCTGTGAAGTGTCATTCTCTGGTTATCAGGCTGACAGAAAGTGTCTACAGACGCACACACACAAGCTCGATTCGAGCAAAAAAAACAAAAAAAAAAACAGATATCTCGAGCAACTTAATATGCTAGATATCATTTTGTGGCAGGATGAAAAAAACAGAGCATGTCACATTGTACCTATTTCTGTTTCAGTTCAAATACACGATTCATTCTGTAAAACATAAGAAACATTTCATTTCGCGTTTACGCTAACAGATTTGACAGGGACCAGAAGACACCGATAACTAGATCATGGCGTCTCTGGCTTTGCTTGGTTAGATAATTCCATGATGAGTAAGATGTTGAGGGAGAGCTTGGGGAAGATGGGGTGGGGGTGCTCTTGCGTGGTCAGGTTTGTATTGTGTAAAATGCATTAATGCGACTGTACAGACTTCATCCCCTTCTCCCTTTTTATCAGCCATCTTGTCCTTGACAGTGCAGGTGTGCTGTTCGCTCTACTTTTCGTTTAGCTGTCATCTTCCTTTGCTCTGGGAAAATGTGGGAATTATATTTTTTTCATTTGAACCATATACAATTCCTTGAATATTAATTGTGCTCTTGATGTGTTCATTATTTTCTTTTATTTTAATTTTTTCCGCTATTGTAATATTGTGCATTGTAACAGAAGTCATCCTGAAAAATTGCATTTACTGCTACTACTACTACTACTACTAATAATGAATTCATAAAAATGCTACTTTTACTACTACTACTACTACTACTACTACTAATAGTAATAATAATGAATTAATAAAAATACTAATTTTACTACTACTGCCAATAATAATGATAATAATAAGCCATTAATAATGAACACTGTATGTAGACCATAGATGGTGTTCATATACTGCACTGCTGAGTAAACTGGGTGTTCCTCTGCAGGATTGGAATGCATGTTTTTTCTCGTTAAAAGCTCGCTCTGTGCAGTGAAATGGAATTGTTATGTTTGGGCTCGACCTGTGTCTGTCGCCGGGCAGAAAATGCCAGAGAAAATAAGGCACAAACAGTAAATCAAGAGGGGAGTGATTTTTCTTTTTAATTCAAAGCTGCCCCTCCCACCCCTGGGAGACCCTGTTGAGCTGGAGGAATAGAGGCGGTAGCTGTGGTGAAACCCCGACAACACAGCCTTTCTTGTTCTTTCTCTCTTTTTAAAAAAAACTCTAAATTTTTTTCCTTCAAAAATTTAGATGTATTTTTCCCTCCATTTTTGAAAGGACGGTTGGGTCACCGCCTGGCCGCCAGCACCCGCACAAAAAGCTCTCCGCGTTGCGTTCGCCGTGAGCCTGTGACTATTCTCTCGCACAGCTGGCCACACTGTGCTACAGGAGAACCTGCGCTCATTGGAGGAGAGCTGTATGGCCCTCTTAATTACTGCGGGGACCCTCTGTGCACCTTCCCTGTTTTTGTGTGGAGTTAATAAAGCAGAAAGTCGGGGAGCTTTTGCTGACTTCACCCACCCTACCCACCCAGCCACGGGCATCGTGAAACAAACTGTGTCCTGCCACACCCAGTCTCGCCTGCCTGCCCAGGCTCAAGTCTGCAAGATCTTGGCTAGAGGCTGCGCTGGGGGTTAGCGCAGTTAACGACTGGGGTCCATGGAGATCCACCCACTTTCTCTCTTTGTGCATGGGAGAGGTCAACATGAAAGGGTTGTTCTAGGGTTGTTCTATGAAAGAATACACAAATGAACCAGTTTTTTTTGCCTCGACCATTATTTATATAGAGCTTCATGAGGACATTTACCTGGTGTGTGCTTGTCGCATCCAACCGAACACTGTACCCATGGAGACATTCCCCGAATGCTCACTGATTTCTTCAAGAAGACCTCTTTATCATCAGACTCCAAATTCGAAACTGTCTTAAAACTAATGGTTAATAATGGTTCATTTCTCAGACACCATCTCTGGCTACCCTTAAGGAAAAGCCTCTAATGAAAGTCCAATCACTCTCAGCCTGTCTGATTGTCTGATTACTCATCTCTTACCTGAATGTACATAACTCAACACCTTTTTTATTGGAAGACCATACATTAGGACCTCAGCAGTCAAACTATGGAAATCGAACACTGTAATTTATGCAGAAACATAACACGATAAAGCCGCATCGAGTGGACAACTACTCCCACAGTCTGGCTGTTATAGAATGTTCTAGAATAAACTGCATTCCGGAGTACAGCTGCTAAGAGCACTATCTAACCATGAAAAGGGCTGCTATTGATCTTCCTGTGAGAGGAAACAGCTTTGAGGAAAATCTTTCCAGGGCAGGCAGAAAAAAAGAATAAACTGACAGAAAGCCTTGGCTACTTCTACTTGTAAGCAACTTAAGATAAACATCTTTCCCCTAGAAAAAAATACAATTTATTTAACATAAAAGATATGAGAAATTAGGCTGTAAAACCATAGCTGGGACTTCAGAGTGTAAGAATAATCCTTGAATTTCTAGACTTTTGCCTTAGCGATAAGTGTATTCCTGCGTCGTCGATTGAGAGTTTGCATTCATTTCTCAGTGATGTTTCAGGCTTTCAGAAGTTCTGGGTTACAGCCTAGAAATCCAACCTGGAGTTCTGCAGGTAAAGCAGTGCTTAGGTTCTTAAAAAAAAAAATTAAATAAAAATCATTATTCTCCCAGTTATTTATGGGAGATTTGTTTTCTCAAGTCCTGGATCAAGCTTCTCTTTGTGGCTTCACGAGTGCCGAGTTTGTACTGAGAGCTCTGCGCAGCAAGCGGACACTTCCTCCTCTGTTCTGGGTTTCAATCTGCTTTGGGTTTGTCCGAGTCCTGAACACCTGGAGACATGAGAAAGAACATGTTTAAGCTGAGTGTTCTTTAAGTGAAACCAGTTACCTGTTTCTGAAACAAAATTTTCCAAAAAAAAAAAAAAAAATGTACAGTCATCTGCCATAAAAAACAGGCTCAGGAAGGGAGTGCATTACCCTCGTGGTTAGCAGACAAGGTCTGCTACAGAACTATGGGGACTATGGTTTCAAACATACACAGCAGAAGGTCCATGAACTCTGTGATGGAATTGGTTGACAGACATAACTGAACTTAATATGGATTGTGGTTTTTGTGTGTGTTTGATTGGCCCAGACTCAGTTCTTATGTAGAATGAGGGATATATTAGACACTTGTAAAAGTTTCTGACAACCAGCCAGTCATACAATGGCCGATACAGAGACATTTGGGGAGGTTTGCGGTCTAAAGCAGTGGTTCTCAAGCTCGGTCCTGGGGACCTCTGTGTATGCTGGCTTTCGTTCAAACCACAATTGCAATCCCAGAATTTTAATAAGCTGTTCATTTTTCTTAATTAGATGCTTTTCATGTTTCTATGGGTTATTTACCCTCTTAAGCCACATTATGTCAAAAATAGCCATGAATGCCATGAAGAATAAAAGTTCCATATTCACATTGTACTTATTGTGGCATATAAGCAAACAATTACATAAAAAGACGTAAAACATTTTTAACTGATCAAAAGACTGAGGTGAACCAGTAAGCTCATAATTGGTGAAAGTGCAGACATATGACCGTCAAAACTAACCACTTGGTGGATACTGTAATGAAGAATTCAAAGACAAAGCAAATAATAATGAGGCCAACCTGAACGTAAGGCCAAAATAAGATAAATAACATAATTCTTTGAAGAATAATTGTGTAATACACATGTGTACAACCTTTGGAGGCATAACATCATATACAAGCTGTGAAGTGTATGCGGGTTACTCAAAGTGTAGGTTCTTGCTTTTAGACCACAAAGCCCTGAATGTCCTTGCAGTCACCATAAAGCTGCCAGTTTGTCAAGACCTTCTGTAAATGTCTAAAATGACCTTCACCACACGCAAAAGCATACACTTACACTGTCTGGGCCAATCAGAAACATACAGTAAAAAAAAAAAAAAATATATATATATATAATAAAATAAATCCCAGAAAATGAATCTTTTAACTGTTTTGCCAACGGCTCTCTTTAGGGCACAGTTCATAACACAGAATTTGTTTTGGCCCAAGGTGAGTGGGAGAAAAAAAAAAATCCGGCACATTAGCCTATATCGACTGTTGCAGTGTGACACTCCCCGCCCTCAATGTGACCTTAATCGGCGAGCGAAATTGGTGAGATCGCAGGTGGGGGCGAAGAGCAGGCCGGACGGCAAAGGCGAGCCGTGCGTCGAGAACACTCCTGGTGATTTGTGGGCTGGTGTCAAACAGGTGGGAGGTGGGAAGGGATTCGGTGTCTGCCGCAATCAGACTGCTTATCACCCCGATCCCATCTGTTATTCCGAGCCGCAGGTTGCTCTACTCCCACGGACCTTGCTGTCTGCATTTTTAATGCAAATAGCCAAAGAGTGCGAATCCTACTGCTAGCGCTGAAAAAAAAAAACAAAAACAAAAAAACCCCCAGCAAATCTAGAGGAACAGATACCAACATGGGACCGCTGCAAGGATTATTCAGTACCACTCTCTAGCTCCAAAAACAAAGAAGTGACGCGTGAGGGAGCGGGGGGAGTGGTGGGGGGTGTTGTTTGCAGGACAAAATTCTGACAGAAACCTGCCAAAGATGAAGGCTTACATTTGGAGGAGTCCCAGATGTAGCTGTTGAGTATTTCCCCCAGGACGTAGTAGACGTTGATCAGGGCGGTCAGGGAGGAGAAGAAGACGACCCTGGCGGCGGGGCCGATGTGCTCCAGCAGCGGGTACACCCACACCCCGGTCACGTGATGCACCCAGCACATCCTGCGGGCGACCAGAGGGCAAACTCGCACTCACACTCGCTCAGGCACAGGTGCCTAACGTCTGTACACCCACACTGAGCACTCCCTTCAGTGCTGGAGAATCTGCATATGAAATCTACTGTGTCTATTATGAAATGTCTTTTATTTTTTCATAATAACTGGTCTTAGAAAGAGAACATACATACATTTGTGTACACTTGGTTTTTCTGTGCGTGGGCTAATTTACTCCCAGTTATGCCATATTTAAGAAATGCAACCCAAATTCAAATACAGCTTCATATCGCAAAACTCGTTAGAAATAAGCAGTATAGCTGAAATGCTGAAAGTAGTGGGGATGAATTAATATAGTCTTAATAGGAGTAAAAAACGCACACACTTTCACTGTGTATCGCTCCCATACGTGCTGTGCTCTCTTTATCCAGGGCATATGTAAATAATCACAGCGGTTCGAAAGCCCTGTACATTTAGGCTGAAGATACCTACAGTGTATTTCCTCAGGTTTCATCGCTTGTGCCCTTCTCAAACCCTCGGTTTACCATCCGTGCGAGTACAAAAAGAATCTGACATTCGAGGGATTGCACACAGGTCGGGCGTGTCTACCGCTACAACGAGTGCCGAGCCTGAACCCATCGCGTGGGGAGGCTTGTCAGCTCTCTTCGGTGACGTTCAGGCTCTGTAATCCACGCGTAAAGCAGCCTGTGGATTTAGAAAAAAAAACTCCCTGGTATTTTCCCCTTCTGCAGAGCGAGACTAAAATTCGCCGCTCCTGGGGGATTTGTTTTATTTAATCCTCTTTCATTCTGCGAGGATTAAGGCTGAAAGAGATACGAGGCGCTGTTCGGTCGCTCCAGGTGATTTCTGCGGCACCTTTTTTTGGAAAAAAAAAAAAATATGGAGACTGCCCTGCATTTGTGTGCTGGGGGGGAGGGGGGGGAGGTGCACTAAACCATAAAGCTTCTAAGTAAAACTCTAAGTAACACATACTGTAAAATCCCCCGTTTTAGCTCTTGAACATATTAGAGAAACACCTGCCCATTAAAAGCCAGGTACTGTTCAAAGGCTGCAACCTTTAAAATGTTGTCATTACAATTATTGTAGATAATCTTTGTAGTTTGCTAGTTACATATATTGCTGGCTGAACACGGATGAATTATTGATTTTAACATTACTTTTTCATAGCTTATCCCCACTATCCAGTAAAATACACAGGATGAAGGG
Organism: Anguilla anguilla; assembly: GCF_013347855.1. Lineage (NCBI taxonomy): Eukaryota > Metazoa > Chordata > Actinopteri > Anguilliformes > Anguillidae > Anguilla > Anguilla anguilla. Next base: position 53,719,757 of record NC_049206.1, on the reverse strand, counting down.
AAATGCCCTCAAGCAGAAGTTTGCAAAATATAGTATAACCACCTACAGTTGTCTGAATGCTCACTTGGACATAGAATTCTATATATATATTTTCTCATGGTGGATATTTACTGCAAATAATGAATGCTTTAAAGTAGATAAAATTAAAATATGTATATTGTTTTGTTTCATAACTGACCAGGGGAATCTTGCTGATCAGGTAGAGGTTCAGCATCTGTGCTCATAATTGAGGTTGCAAGTTCAAATCCCTGGTGGGGAACTGTCTATCCACCCAAGGTACTTAACCGCACTTAACCTGAATTGTTTCAGTAAAAACAATGAACTGTATAAAAAAAGTAAGGTGTGTACAAATCATGCAATGTATAATAATCAAAGCATTTTAACATGTAGATGACTAAGGGCATTTTCTTTTTTGTTTACTCAATCAGATTACTAGCACGTGTGTAATAGAATGCATGAGAGAATGGATCCTACCATAGAACATATCCCACTGCAAAGGTGCACACCGCTAGCAGTCCACAGAGCCTGCTGGGATACTGGTGGTGTGTCGTTCTCATCTCAATCAAGATGAAGGGGAGCACTGTGGTATGCTGGAAATATAAAACAAACCTGCGATTAGCCATGTGAGAACAGCAATACGTCTTCATAAGTTTAAGTCTGGTAATAAGCTGTACATAAGAAAACAATATGTTTTGGAGATGGGTGACCCATAAATAATACACTTGGACATAGATTGCCAAGTTTTTCATGTGAATTGTTCATCCATTATAATCTATACATTTATTTTCTAGTTTATCCTGTCTCAATTGCTATAGTTTGACAATTCGGCTCAAAATTTACCCAATGCTAGAAAAAAACTATGTTGTGATAAATGGCTTTACAGTTACAAAAGGCCAATAACAAGTGTCACTAATGTTACTCAACCGGAGAGAGTCAGAAAAGGGGTTGCTGATTGGTTGATCAAGTGGCTAATTAGGTCACACCAGCCAATGAGGCTGGCCCTTGCATTCTGCTCCCAGAAGAGCCTCAGCATCCTATCATTATCATTATGAATGGTTTCACGGAAACGTGGGAGATCGTAAACACTATCATGCAGAAAACGTGTGGGCTCCTCTGTGCTTCTGTCATCTGATTAGAAACCCTGCTGCTTTCGTCTTATTTTCCTTCCGTCGGACCCTTGACATTTACCGTCGTGGCTTGTTCAATAATTCAGTAATCTGCTCGCTTTGCCTCCTGACGCTGTGCTTGTTTTCTGATGTGTTTCAAGGATTAGATTTTTTTAACGAGACATCCAACGTTTGTTTGCACCGGGAATATCCGAGAGGCTCCTACGTTGGAAGCTTAGGCAAGCAATCCGGCTGCACAAAAAAAACTAATAGATATAGATTGCTTGAATGTTTGCTCAGTGGGTCACGGTGGTGTGACATCATTTTTACAGCATTATAAATACAGAGCAGCCTCCGCTCGCTGCGGACACACCCCCACAGCATTCACTCTGATTTACAGCGCGAGCCTGATTCAGTTCGTCGTATCCCACCGGGTGACGCACGTTGTGAACGTGACATTTGCCCAAAACAATCAGGCTCCTTTTTTAACTGACACCTATGACTCAGTGTGCTTTCTATCCCATAAACCACCTGCCTTTTCCAGATCAACATGGCTGTCCAACACAAGAATGTACTATTTTTAAAAAGATAATAATAGCTGCATGATACATCCAAAGAGAGAGTAGGCAATATAGCTTTGCAGGGCTGTCTGTTGGTCATACATATCCAGTTCAGTTTCTAGTTACTGGAAACATGCAGTTCATCATTATGGGCACAAGATGGACAGCTGTAGCCAGTTCTTCCTGTGAATGCCAGTAGCTGAATAATTGCTGTTATAAGTTGACATGGGCATGGCTTACTGAATGATACGATCTTCCTGATGAGGAAAAAAATCATGTAAATATGTGCTGCAAACATACGGTGCAAACTATTCATGGGTTATGTATAAATGACCACAGATTAACGGCTGTTTACTGAGCATTTTTGTGAAGAGATGCTGTTAGGTTGTTTTATTTAGCTAGGTTATCTGAGTCCCAAATGTAATGGGGTTTGTTTCTGGAAGGCCTCTGGAAGTACAGGTATAGCAAAAAGATTGGTGTATTTATCTGTACCGGCACATAGAGTATGCATTACATATGTGCCACCAGATGGCGCTCTCCCTAGGCCTTGAAACCAGAGGCCGCCTCCTAATCTTGTTCTCACCTCAGTCAGCTTTGCATGGCCATTATGAAATAAATACACGCGTCAAATGGAAATACTAGTATTGGAAATGGCAACACAATGTTTCAATTGTGATCTGTCTGAACACAGAATTATAGCGGTGGGGGTAAAATGCATATTTAACATGTTTCGCGGAAACCAAATATGGATCTTGCTGTATTTAGATTACCGCAAGTACTGTGCAGACAGACTCTTGAGGACATCACTCTAGTGGAGTAAGCTCCAGAAAGAGTGAGCCACAGAAGCTTGAAACTCTGAAGTACTGCTAATCCCCGTTTAACTGGAAACCTGCCATCTGAAGCCTAGTCTCCTGCACAGGAGCACTTCATTCACACATTCACAGCTCTGTAAAGCTTGTTATAAAGGTCCACACACCTGGCTGCACTCTTGTTCCATAACTCTTCCTTCATAATGACTTAGACGATATCCAGCAGTAGTATCGGTTGGGAAAATCTACACTTTGCAAGTAGTGTGTTAAGTCTGCCACCTATCACGGGAGAAAAAGCTGTATTTAAAATTTGTACTTTTGTTACATTTCTGAGCGATCTAATGACTGGTTTCTTTGAGTGAATGCTGACTGTAAATGTACATAACATGTGTTCGGCCCCTCAGAGAACTATGAAATGGCCAGCGATAAGGAAAAAAGGTGGCTGTGCGTAGAGTGTGATGTGTAATTTGAAGAAACAGTACCTATTCATTTCTGTTTTCCCCCAGGAGAGATGAGCCTTGACAAGATGGTTGCATTTTTGCTTTTTATTATGAAGCACATCTACAATTACCTGATTCTCCCCCCTCCACCACCACCATCGCCACCACCCTTTCCCCCTTGGACCTTCCCTCCCCACCCTTGCCTTGCCACCCCCCCCTCCCCCCACCCCTCCTTCTACAAACTGCCAAAGATCAACAGACCTGGGTAATTGCTCAGCTCCGACATGCTCAAAAACAGATTAAATCGTCCACGGTTGATTAAGGTGACTCCTCGGGATTGATTCTCGGAGATGATTACCTAACGACAGACAGGGCGAAAGGGCCGGGGGGTGGGGGGGGGTGCGGCGTCTTGGCTGAATGCCGCTCCGGCGTGCCGCGGCTGGAGCTCGCAGACAGCGCCAGAATTAACGATATCCTCTGTGACACACCGCCGAACGTCTCCATGGTAGCAAACGAGGGAAGAAATCCCTTTTCCTGTTCAGGCTCCAGGCCTTCTGCGACTTCCTCTAAACCGTCAGCAGGGTAATGGCTGTTCGGAAGCCCTCATGCATATGCAAGCGTTCTCCGTGGAGACGGAGCGTGTTTGGCATCTCCGTGCAGTCATAAAAACCTAAGCCTCTTACGTTTGATGCATGTGCATTCTGAGTTCAGAAGCACATTCACTTGCAAAGCAACCCCAGGTTGAGGCAACGAATGTGTCAGAAAGTTAGTGGGCCAGCAAAGCCGTGTTCACGTTCATGTTCTGATCCCACAGGCTTAGATTACCGTCCTGTGCACTGGCACAAGGACAACATCCTGACCATTTAGGTAGATCTGTGGGTACACATATATCAACACAGCCTTACCCTGAACAGTCCCATTTAATCTCCATTGACTGACTTCTGTTGACTACCTATACTCTCTGAGGATGCATGTATTCAGAGCACAACTAAAAGGTCTGACAGGAATATGTCCTAATATTCATTCATATTCTTATGCTTGTAATATAAAGTCTTGAGCCTGTTTGTGCATTTCTGTCAAACAGTAACTGGTAAGAGGTGCTCAGCTCAAGGAAGTAACAGCTGTTTTCAAAGCTGGGATTTTAACCAGCCCCCTTGTGGGGCCGATAGCCAAGCCCAACCCACCGATGTGATCATGTACTGTTCACTGTCAGTCCGCTCCAGCACAGAAAGTAAATGTGGCGGGTGGGACGGGGGTCATCTAAGCAACTCGGTGCTTGGATGCACCTCATTGCAAATAATACACCGCTGCAGACGAAACACAAAGCGATGCTGTCAAAGCAACTCAGCCCTTAGTGCTGTCTTTTCATCGGGATGATTGCAAATGCTGTAAAAGTCTGTTTGGTCTGTGTGTAACCTCAGCCACAAATGGCCCGGCTGGGTCTGCCAATGGGAACGGATTTGTGTGGAGACACTCTGTACCCCCTTACTGATAGATGGAGAACATTAGTAAGCAAACACCATGAAGTCTATAACCCCATAAATGGTTCCCATATATATATATATATATATATATATATAGGCCTTACACCCATAGACACTGTCAGACTGGCTGTCGGGCAATGGCAGATGCCAGACAGGCCGGTACACATTTGGGCCATGATTGCAAACATCGCCCCCCCCCCCCCCCCTTATGGGTAGGACTGGTCAGGGTGGGCTGGTGAAGCTAAAAAATAGCTGAATGTTGCTCCCAACCTGGCCCCAAATACACTCCGGTCCTTTCGTACAGGCTGCTAGAATCAGGGGCTATAGCTCTAAAGATAGAAGTGAAAAGTTTACAGAGGAGGGAAAAGAACCACCGGAATTAAGACCTCTAAAAAAACGTATCGTTTAAAGTATCATTTAACCACACGTTACATTTTAGGTATGAAATGTCAACAGATAAGACGCAGCAAATTGAAGTAAATTGAATAAATGCCTCAGAGCTACACAGATGTTTTGAAGAATTTGATCCGCCTCAGTTCCCTCAACAAGTTACTAGTTACCGCAAAGGGGAAAAAAAAGGTTGAAATAAGTTCCTGACACGGGCCTCTTGAAATCTGTGAAACGGGCGACCACATTATGGATGCACATTTTTCACACTGTTTGTCTCACCAGCGATGAGCATCCCTGTGAGCACGGAGCATTATGGGATCGCATACCGAGGCATGTTTTGGTGAAAGTCTCGCTGAGGGACAGGATATCGGAAAGATCCCCCGCCAAATGAGCGCTCCCAAGGTCAGGGGTAGAGTTACTCGCTCTCAGCGACCCCCCCCCCCCCCCCCCCCCCCCCCCCCGGACACCGCCACAATACGCTGCGACTTACACGACCGATGCCTACGAGAAAATTCCAGAAGAATACCCACACGCCCACCCCCAAAAAAAAAAAAGAAAGAAAAAAAAGGTAGCGTCTCTCATTCCAGCTGGATTGAGATCTCATGATATGGCCTGACTTTGCATTTTTACCCGGGATTTGACCCGGTCATGTTTTATTTTGCGCTGGTCTTGTGGCCCCCCTACGTTAATTCGATGTGGCAGCCCTCTCTCTCAACTCAAAGGCCCTGACCGCTGGAGAGAGGAGCTCTCAAAGATAGAGTCCTGCGGCTTTTCAGGAATGCTAGCACTGTCCATGGAAAATCCCTCGGTGTTACAGCGCAACAGCATTCACTTACAGATTCCTCACTGAAATAAGACAGGATCTGTTACTATTCAGTGCAAAAAAATATTTAAAATACTAAACCCCCGGCACACACACAGCGACATGCATACTACACACAGACACACACACACACACACATACACGCACACACACACATACACACACACACACACACACAGCGACATGCATACTACACACAAACCAACAGACACACACACACATCACATACCACACGCACACAGACACACACTCACACATCCACACGCTTATGCAAGAACTGATGCGGAGTATGTTTATAACATGTGGTGCAAATTTTGTCTCCCATTTTTCCATTTTCGTGTAATGGCGTACATGCAAACCCTTAAAAAAAACGTCCCACATAAAAGAGACGCTCACCTTCTAGAACAAATAGGGCAACTGCCATTTGACAGACGAGTGAATCATTTCCCGTCATGCGTCTCTTTATTCAAGCTAAAGTAACAATGAACAAAAAAAAAAAAAACTAACCGAACCAGTCATTTTTTCACTGTGTCGAGGTGAGTAAATATTTTCTCAGTTGTCAAGGATGAGCTAGCACGCCAGCTATGTACCCGCTTTAATGACAGGGTTCGAATGCGGAGCTTTACGCAGTCACTTTTCCAGACTCCGAGCGGGATCTGAATCAACTGCGATATCTTACACCGCTTTGCTTCGCGCTGCAGCGAAACATTACCGTCCAGAAAAAACGGACCAGCACTTATTGATCGTTTTTTTAAGTGATCCCCCAGCAGCGTCAAACCAGAGGGAAATAGCTGTGCGGTGTGCACACGAAGAAAAAAAAAGGAGCGGATTGTTTTTGTAAAGAGAATCAATACCATTGAACGCAGTCTTGGTTTCTCCTCTTCAGGATTTCTCTAGCCAGGAATTCAGTCACTCGAACCTGTTTTCACCCAATGGGCTTGTCAGGTTCACGGGCCGAAATCTCCCTGGCTCAAAAAACTAACCGCAACTGCTCTCTGACGACGCATTACTGACCGAGGCGAAAGTAAACTCCTTTAACTGACCGCCCCCAAATGTTTCTCTGGACAGCAGAGCAGAATAAATTAGTACGGTTTGCGTCGTCGCTTCCGAAGAGGAAACAGCGCGGTTTCGGTCTGTGTGACGCTAAGCTTTCATGGCTTACGTGGAGAGGGTTAAAAAAAAGGGCCCTTTCTTTGTCTGATACGCCAGCTTGTGCGTGAAGGGTGTGTCACAGGGTGAAGCAGGGGCCTCGTCACACAAGCAGGGCACTGGCACCAAGCGTTTTCCTGCCCGTATCCTGCCTGAGGCTCACCCCTACACACACGTGCCCCTCCTGAAGCAGCCCCACGTGAGCAGTAAGAGCCGCACACAACACGGGTTTACAGACAAATTTCAAGGTCACCGGGGTTGTTCTATGAAAAAAAGAAAACTATTAGACGGTTTAAGTACACGCCGTGACGACAGTAGCTCCAGCTAAACACTATCATTTTCATCAGAGAGCTACCTGTATAACCTAAGGCAGTTTCCAGTGAGTTACCGTGGCGACGCAGAAATCTATGCTATCCAAAGAAACTGATGAGGGTCACCACGGTGAGTCATGTTGCCCCTCCCCACCCCCACCCCCACCCACAGACAGGGGGGCTATTTGTGAGAGCCAAAGCCGAGGGGCCAGGGTTTTGGTGACAGGGCAACAGGGAGAGAAGACTTCGTCCATCTCTGAGTAATCACCACTGTGTCCCCCCCCACCCCCACCCCCCTCCCCAGCCGCGGGGACACGGGAGACGCTCAGTGAAGGACAAGGCGGGCCGCAAGGGGGGCGGGAGGGGGGGGTGGGGGGGGCTGTCAGCCGGTGAGTGACCTGATTGGTGTCCCCACGGACACCTGTCAGCACGCACCCCCTCAGCCCCCCCACCCCCCACCCCCTCGCCCCTGCCCAGAGCCTGCCCTGCTGACAGGCTGGGGCAGCACTGATGGGGGCTCTTCCAAAAATACCACCTATTCCGCACTCAGCACCCCCTCCGGCTTGACTTAGCTGTTGCCCCCTCACACACTGGCCTGCCAGTTCCCAGACAAAAACAGTTTGTTTCAAAACCACGTCCCATGTTTACTAAGTGTGCATATATGCTAGCTCTTTCTGTGCATCAGTTTTGTTGTTTCACCACACCACAATAATCTAACAAGATCCGAAAATGGCCAGTGTGGTTTCAGGTTTTTGTTTTAACTCAACACTGCAACACCTGATTTGAACTATTTAACAATCACGATCTTCAATCAGACCGTACAGCCGTACGTAAGGACCTTGACAAACTGAATCAGGTGTTGTGCTGGGCTAAAACAAAAACCTGCACGCACACCAGCCCTTATTGAATAAGACTAGACAACCCTGGTTCGGGCACATGAATTTTTAAGCATCCCCTGAATTCTGGCCTCTGGCAGACACCGCCATTTCTTTGGGGGGAGCTGTGCACTTATTGAACAATTGAGTGAGGGACACTGCATTTTCCATGGCTTCTCTGAAACCGCCAAAAAGCATTCACATCAAAACAAAGCGCACGCACATCCGCAGAAATTTCATCCCGACACATCTGCGCTCTGTATTTTTAGTCCATCTGCTATTTTTGAATCCCTGTCGGGATAAACATTTTTTCTTCTTCTGGCGTAAGTGGAGCAGATTACTATTAAAAACAGCTGATAACCCAATCTGCTGGGATGGGTTCATGCTAGTGGGCTCAGCATCTCTCCTCCTCTCCGGACGGATTTTTCTGGAACCCCGCGCCGAGCCGACTTCAGCAGGTGCGAAAACATATTGAGTGGCAGCCAGCCTTTTTCTTTTCTTTTTTTTTTTTTTTTTAAACAAAAAAAGCAAATCCACATTTACGGGGGAAGACTCGCTGCAGCCCAGCTGACGATGCCAAGGGTCTCATCACGCCGTTCATCTCCTTTCCAAACAATCTGCGCTTGACACTCTCACGCCTGACAGCAGGGGTGTCGCCAGGAATTCTGGGGCCCCTGAAAGGATATTGCTGTGGGCCCCCCCCTTTTTTTTTTAAAAAAAGAAAAAAGAATTGAACTGTGGGCCCCAAGAATTTTCACCACCGCTCACTCCACTAGCGACGGCCCTGCTTTATGGACCTGCTCATAGCAAGAGCACAAGGTCTTTGTGCAAACATGTCCCTTAAACATGTGTTTTATTTGCTTTCCTGCAAAAACAGACATTTTTAAAAGGCTCTGTTACTTTCTGCTTGACGAGCAGAGCTTGTCCATTGCGTGTTTCGGTGAGGGTGTGGGTTTGGGCAGTACTGTGTTCTGTTGGACAGGTGGGCGTGGCCGCCGGGCTGCAGTTTGGGGACGCTCTCAGTAGAGCCGAACCACAGAGATTTCTCACTTCCCATTATTTCGCCACGCCGTGGGATTGTGACGCGTCAGGCCGTGCGGTCCGACGCTGTTATTTAAGGTGACAGTGCGGAATGAGCGTCGCGTCGCAGTGCGCGCTGGAGCTAGCCGTTCCCTGGCGGTCTTTAACGCGATGACAGCGCGTTCGGCGCTGAACACCCTTCACGGGCGCCGCGGGCATGCCCCGTAACGGTGCTCAGAGCGCACAAGGGGGGGGGGGGGGGGGGGGGAGGCGTGACGCCCGCTCGGCTTTCCCTTTCGTGCCCCAGTTGTTGCGTGAGGCTGCGGCACAGACAGGCGGGCGACGTCTGCCCCCCCCGCCCCCCGTGCCAGCTGAGCTCGGGCTCCGTGATTGCCAGCCTGACCGGGAGAGCGGCTGAGATCACGACCTCGCTGACAGACAGGGCTGTGAGCTCCAGAAGGGGGCTGAATCCACCTCCTGGGGATGCTGTAGCGCCGGGGGGAGAGGGAGCCCTCTGCACATCAAGAGCTGCCCGTTTCACTTACTGTTTCTGTGGGCCAGTGGCAGTGGGGAGTCAACCACAGGCCAGGCTGCGTTGATTACATCACATGAGCCACTTAACTTGAAGAGTAGGTCTTTTGGAATGTTTTTTTTTTTCAAAGTTCCAAGTCAGTGTTCTAGAACTCCATTGTTTTTTTAGTTACCAGTAGCGATTGTTCCATCAGCATTAGAACGTTCAGTTAAGAACATTCCAATCACTATTTGTCATCTTACACCTTGAAGGGTTAAGGCAACCCTACGGTATAACTATGGTAGAGGGAACCAAAAGTAAGGTCAAACCTGGACACACAAAGCATTTATCAGCTGCGCAGTACGTTACCATTGGTTTTAAGTTTGGGAATGTACTTTTTAAAGGTAAAAAGCTTTTAAAAAGTGAAGTGAAAATAAAGCCCCCCCCTCTCTCCCTCTCTCTCTGTATATGTATGTGGCAAATGATACAGAGTGAATGACAAAAGAAAGGTAACACTGTGATCATTGTGCTGTATTTTATTCAGGGGAACGAGCCCGTAGGTACCCTATAAGACCCACTATTGGTTGAACACCTGTCTAAACACAAAGCCATGAATGAGCGGGGGGGGGGGCAGTCACATTGAAACCGATCCTTATTCTGGAGCGGAGGCAGGCTGCAGGGTGAGTTCTGAGATGGCTTCTTCCGCCTGACTCCCCATTTCCCAGGTTATATTCTCCGCTGCTGTCTTTGCGAAACCGGGCTATTGTTGCATAAGACTGACGTGCGGTGCGTCCTTGGCGATTCCTTGGACGCCAGCCAGCAATAATAATAAGATCCCATCTGTCAGCTCGGAGCTTCGCAGAAGGCTGCATTTACACGCTAAATAATAGCACTTACAAGACTGCATCATGACACAGAGAGCCTAAACAAGCCCCCTTAAAGGAGTTTACGCAGAGGCGTGGGGTCAAGGGAATGTCTCCACCACCCATCAGAGATGCTCCATCAGGTTTGGGTTACCAACAGTACAGCTCCCATCAGATTGACTGTCGAATAATTTGAACGCAGCCTGCTAAACCACAAACAACTGCATTGCACACACACACACAAAAACACACAAACACAGAGATGCACACACACACACACCCATGTACACAAACACACACACCCATGTACACAAACACACACACCCATGTACACACACACACACACACACACACACACACACACTCTTTTAAAGCACTACAAAAAAACAAATTGATTTCACTTAACTTGATATGCATGTACCTTTCAATGACCTCAGGACTTACCTCAGCTGTACCCACATGTGACATACATGATATCCACAATTTTTTTTTAACTAGAACATTTACCACATATCAGATGTCAGGGAACAATTTCAACCAATTAAGTAATTACATGTTCTAATTGAGACAGACAGATTGGCCATGTGTCTGGGCCTCCAGGATTATCACCTCTATTCTCTGCAACAGAGTCATGGGATAATGTCCCGTTTTGGGCACACAGGTCCCATCATGTGTGTTTTCCATTTAAGGAAAGAATGCCAATTGCTGGCTGTCTACCAGCTGTGCCGTTTCCCTCCAAGAACTACCCTCCTAATGCTAAGGAGGCCCCAACTTACTTAGCCACTGTAATTTGGAGTAAAGTTGTTCTAAAAGAGGAGTGCTCTGAGGGTAGGTAGTCCAGGAAAATCCTGATAGAAGACTGGAGGTGAATTACACCACTGGGAAGGCCAGATGGCCGAGCCTTTGCAGTCCACTAGGTGGCGCTCTCACAGCAGCTATCTCTTACTCAGGAGCCTGATAACGGGGTAGGAAAGGTTTGCCACGAGTGAGCATCAGCCAGCGGTACAGCTACAGTTAGAAAAGACTGATCACCATAATAAGTAATGGAGCATAGGAAGTGTACAATTTAGATGTCAACTGGAAGATTAATTGTGAGCTATGGTTGCTTATATGATTATGTGGGCGTGGAATTATTAGGTTTTTGATAATGGATGAACGATTTGTGTTTGACCTCTGATGTAGTAGAAGTCGGCCTTGATTTAAGTATAAGCACAGTAAAAATACATGGTTTTCAATGAAGTAAAACAATGCAAATGTTGGTTTCCATCTCAGCAGTGTCCTAAAATTCCTTCTACACAGTGATCGGCTAATCTTAGGCTTGGATTGTACAATTCTCCAACTGGAAAACCAAGCAGGCCTTCATCAAGGGAGCAACAAAAAAAAATTGGTGGTTGAGCAGTCACTATCAGCTTATGTTGCATATATTTCACAGGACATTAATTTCACCAATATGAGATATGTTCTTAATCACCCAGAAATATGAAGACAATATCTCGTTTTGTTGTTTGTATGAAGGCAATACAATATAACCACAGTATAAACAAACAAAATTCCAAACGTGGAGCACGCAGCTGAAAATAATGTTTTGATGGCTGTCTGTTCTGAATCGGACCGAGGCTCTGCTTACACAAAAATATTGCCCAGAATTTTAGCACGGAAGTTCCAATTTAGAAGCCGCAGACAGGTCAGAAACAGGCTATACGGTCTGAAGTTCCAAAAATAAAATCTCGCTTATTGAAAATTATATAAAACCAGAGACACAGGAGAGAGGGAGACGCTTGCACAAATGAAACAAGAAAGTCTCAGGTTAAAAATGGTTACAGGAGCAGGACTATGAGAAGCAGTACACCACGGTGTTTGACTAGAGGAAGTACAAATTTACAAATCAGCCTCGTGGCCCCTATGACTCAGGTGTGTGTTTGGTACAGCTGACTAAACAAATACCCTGGAGCTGATTTTCATATTCTTATGAACTTTTTTTCTTCTTTTACATAAAACTTTACATTCGGTTCAGTTATGACTGTCGCGCGAAGAGTTAATTTCTCAGAGAACAATCTTCGGTTCCCGTTAAGCACCTATGCAATAAGCATTAAAAATGGCAAGGGGAGCCAAGAGACTTAACACAATAAAGCAGAAGGCCTGGCAGTCTGAGCTCATGAATAGTTGATGGGGGGGTGGGGTGTGGGGGGGGGGGGGGGGGAATCAGAGAGCCGCTCTTGCGAAAAGAAGGGGTGCCGTAGTGCATCCCATTGTCCCCCCCGCTCCACAAAGGGCCGACGGATACGTAGGGGGTGTTTACCTCGGGATAATCGGTCATAAAAGTCCGGCCGCACAATGGAGTCTGTCTCGCACCGCGGTGTCGTTTAAAATACCCCCCAGCCTGCCTCGCTGAATTAAATATAAGCACAGCCAAACCTGCGCCAAACCTGCGCCGAGCTCCTACAAGGGCCTCTTCCATTGGTGGACGAGTCATCACTGCTCCGACTGGGGGGGGGGGGGGTAGGGGGGCGGGGGGGTTAACAAATACCTTGAGCTGGAAAGATGCAATCTCTCTCTCTCTTATTCTCTCCCACCCTCCCACCCCCCTTTCCCCACCCTCCCTCATTTTGGGGCTCCTGTGAGGACACTGATACGGGTACCTCTCGGGACGTGTTAGATATTTGTTTGCGGTGTATTCTCGAGGGGGAGGGGGGTGAGGGGGTGGGGGGGGGCTTTGAACCCTGGGTGCACGCAGCGTGAGACCACTCGCAACGACACGCGAGCGGAAGCGGGCCTCAGCGACGGCGGCGGGGGTAATTACCGCCAAAGCGGATCCGAGGCGAGCGGGCCGCCGTCAGCGGCGGGATGAAAGCCCACTCGAGGGACCGCGCGGTCGCCGCTCGCCTAAACTGTCCCCGTCACACGCCGGAGGAGTCCCGCTCGGCTCTCCGAGCGCACGCGCGGCGGGCTTGACAACATGAAAAGTAAAACCGTCGGAAGAGCGCAGTCCCAGTTTCCGCAGCGTTAACAAGGATCTATAAATCCATCGCCTGGACAGTACTGCGTGTCTGCCATTGTGTGCCATCCGAATTCCAAACACATCGTTTCTTCAACCGGTTATCATGTCACTCATCGATAGGGAAATATATTTGATCGTGTCATTTGACACGGGATTATTAATACCCACAAGTACATCGCATGGGTGAAGGGAAACTTCATGCACCATTGGCAACTGTCTGATAAGACATTCTATCAGCTATCGCTGTTATCACGGCATACCACAGCCATAGTTCCATGGAGGATCTGCATTGCTAAGGGATGTATCGGATGACACTACAAAAAAGCCTGCACTCGTTGCTTGACAAGTGTAATGTTCTTACTTCAATGGAAAATCATGAAATGAGTCAAACTGTCCCGCCTCATTGCCAATATATTTACTTTTATTTAGCAAAAAGGTAGTAGAAATAAAATTTTAAACATGAATATGAGACATATATAATATACAATTCTTGTAGAGATTTACTTATTTTTTGTTTTTTTGCAGTGGACCTGCCCTGTTTATTGTGACCCCATGTTTATAGTAACCCACTTCCTGCATCTGAACTCATACAGCATCTCAGAACAGGAGTGCTGACCCAGGACCACATTTCCTCTGTCCATGTCCCAGCATTATCCACTACGGGCCAAAGGCTAAACTGATCCTGGATCAGCATTCATACTCTGACGCCCTTTTATGATTAAGGGATCTGATTTGTCAGCAGATTCCCAGCATCTCACTGTGCAGAAAAGGCACGGGACCACATTACTGCCTTCTCTCCCGACTCTCTCTGACCGTGCCAAGGTGTATCTGAGTCCCTGCCGCGATACAACAGGACAAAGAGATACAAATCTGTGTCACAGACCTCACTCATGTGTCTTTAATTGTAGTTGCTAGCGTGCCAAACAGTAACAGGGCTCGGTCACTGTTTTCTGCGAAGCACGGGAGGGGAGCAGAAGGCAGTTGCCGTGGCAGCGGGGGTAAACAAACAAACGCGGTACCATGGAATGCACCAAAATATTTACGGTCGGAGTAGCCCCGCTGCAGAGCCGTCACGGGTCCGGCACTCCGAACCCGAGGTTCTCTGCGCTTTTAAGAATTGTTTTCAGCTGTCGAGGCGCTCTCTGCAGTTCTCGACGCCCTCAGCGACATGCTTGCAATACTGGGACCGCTCGTCTGTGCGGCTCTGCTGTTTGTCTGCATCACAGCTGAGCTGCCAGCGCTGCGTAAAAGTCCGTAACGAGACTTAAAATCTTATTTTTTCTTTCTCGTTTTTATTAGCTTGTTTTGAGCTGCTTTTTGCTTGACAAGTGAAATAGCCCAGCCCCACTGGCAAAATCTTGTCAGACTGTCTCATCTCATTGGCAATCTTTTTATCTTACTTTGCAAAAAAGTAATAGAAATAAGACCAAAATTAAAGACAAAATATAAGACTAAAATACTTATGTTTGAACAATTTTTTTGGTTTTGACATTTTTTGCAGTAAGGAAATGCAGTACCTTCATTTGTTTGTTTATTGGTCTCCTGCGTGTACTGACATCAGGGGTCTAGCACTCGGGTTTGCTTTCAGGGGTTTGATCCATACAGCGGAAAGAGGAATCAACGTAGCAACATGAACGCGAATATACAGAATAAACTTGCTGACCAGCGTGCTCCTCCAAAACATGTAGAATTGAATCTCATTTAATCCTTAAGAAATTAGGTCATTTTGTTGTTTACCCCAGTCGTGCCAAACAACAATGGTGCCCGTCTCCTCTTCACATGCCACATCTCTCTATTTTATGTAACTAATTTTGCTGCTTAGCAACCGAGTTGTGTTATTGACACCTGGAGACGGTCCAAACCGTGTCACATCCTGCAAAGTTCTGGGCAGCATTTGAAACCCACATGTTTATCTAGTGCTTTGGCACTCGCGCAGAAAGATACTGACGGCTGATCCCGGCGGCATTGTTCGGCGTTGCAAATTTGACAGATAGGGAAATTCGGCTTCTGTGATGCCGTCGCCACGCCCAAGCAGATCCGCTCGCCCGTCTCCTTCACCTGTTAAAACAACAGGCCCGTAATCCAATTGTACTACAGGCCCCCGGGGCTGTTCTGGACCTGATTTAAATCGGTGGGTTGCACAACCCACTTCCATTGTTTTCGAGGTCTGACGTCAATGTACGTCAGAGAGAAAGCATTCTTCTCTCCCTCCCTTCACGGCAAAGAAGTACCGTGAAGTACGGGCCTTCAATTATCGAACAACACACGGGAGTTTAGGGCAGCGCGTCGCCAAAGTAGCCAGCAATCCCGAGGCTTGTGGAAAAGGATGGATTTGCGGCGATTTTCAATCAGCTAACCTTGTGTAAACCCCCTCCAGTTCTACAGTGAGCTGGCATTGTCAGAGATTTGTTTTCGTGGATAAAAAAAGCTATCTCCTGTGCTGTGTCTCTTTGATATGAAAGCCACTCAGCATTATGAAGGTAAGGACGGTGCTATTGTGCCCAGTACAGTAGTGACAATGCAGCGCAACTAAAAACAAGTAAAAGTACTTCGCCCTATACTCTGAAAATAAAATAGCGAGAACGATTGTGTGTTTAAAGGATGAACAGAGCCTTTCTGTCTGACAGCTTTGTTGAACATTATATGCCTCTCATGTGCTTAGCTACACCTTAATCTCCTTTTGATTAAACCCAGGTTTAATCTGAGATTACCAGTTCCTTTAAAGTCAACCTGCTTTTGATTCCACTGCGCACTCACCATTCCATGGTTTAGCCACTGTGGTATGAAGTTGTCCAGTAGTCTTGGGTAAACCAGGTCTCTGTCGTAGAGGTAGAGGGCCCAAAACATGGTCACCACGAACTGTGGACAAGCAACAACGAGGAAGTATTAATCAGGAGTATGCACGCTGCAAAAAAAGATGCTGCTTTTTGTCCTTTATGACAAATGACAAAAAGGGTGTGGCTGAGAAATAAAAAATTAGCTTTTTTAAACAAAACCAGTTTTTATGCTTCTATATTACAAATCAGCCACTTTGGTTTGTTTTGACTCAATGACGGCAGTTCACGATCCTCTCATGTTGACAATAATTCATAATTCATAATAATTCATAATAATTTCAGGCAACTGCTTTCTACACAGAGTAATTTATACGGTCAAAATCAGGGAGGGGTTAAAATTGAGTGGTTATTGTGCACACTAAAGATGTCCCTTGTCCAGGTCATATTGAGAAGCACCATTTTTAACGTTTCAGTGCATCACAACCCATGCTGCATGTGCCGTGAATCCATTAGGTGGTTAGGTCTCTGTGTGTTCACTTTGTGTACGTGAATCTCTGCGTTCCACAGACAAGTGGATCTGTGGCTTAATTAATTTCAGGGCTCTAATTATTCTCTACCACTCAAAGTGCTCCTACGTCCTGTTGTTACGTCCGCTTCTTTTTTACAGAGAGCTCATTTCCTCCCACAACACCACCACAACTGTTGTAACCCCCCAAGCCTTCCTCTCTCCCAGTCGTCATTCACCAAACAGGAAGTGAAACCCCGGGGTGAACTCTCGCCTTCACACACATCATAAATTCACTTCCTCCTTTCTCATCGCCCACCAGAATCCTGCATAAAATCGGTCGTCTCTATTTTACACTCCCTAAGGCCGGCCCACACAAACGAGGATCGTTCAAACGGAGGACAGGTGTCAAGTGTTGACCTATCTGTTGGTTCTTCATTGTATAATGACCCCGTTTGAACCTTCAAAGGAGCCCCAGATTCAGGAACACTGATGAGCAGCCACGAGCTAGATGAACCTAGCGTTATGGGGCTAATGTTTTCCTATCAGCGCACCATAATTAATCCCTCAGAGCTTGCTCCTCCCCCCCCCCCTCCTCCCCCTCCCTCAACCGGTAGTCACTTCAAGCTATATGTGTATTTTATAAGAAGGACAGCAATAAGCCGGAGAAAAGATCAAACGCTACGCAAAAACAAGCGGGCTACTGTTGGGCACGCGGGCTTTGAAAGCGCTATTTGAAGTTCCAGCGTCGCCCGAGCCGCTTCCACGAAGGAATTCCAGCTCTACCAGTAATCCCTTTGATCGAGACAGTTCCAACTGCTCTCGAACCCAGCCCAGCCTATTTGCATTTAACAGCCCGGCTGAAGGATGTGACATACTCCCATTTCGGTTTGTGTTCTCAGATTATTTAAGCGCACGCCTGCTTCCAGCGTTCAGCTATTAAATAAACAAGCCGTGCCCGGGAGAGGAGAAGCCCACTGAAAGGGCCGCATTGACCGAGCTGGTACAGGTTATTTAAGCACCTTCAGACAAACACCAATTCTCCACCTCCCCCTCCTTACTCTCTCGCTCTCCCTCTCTTTCTCTCCCGCCCTCTCCTTTAGTGCACGGTCAGCAAATAAAATGGCAGCGCTTGAGACAGGCCGTTTATTTTGATTTTCGCCCTTGTTGGGCACGGCACATCCACCCGCGCCCCCCCCACCCCCCCCACATCCCCACACCCCTGTCGGGAAACCGCAGCGGACCCACGGGCCCACCCCACCGGGCCGAACCATCTGGAGCAGAGGGATGGAATTACCTGGCAGCTCCCTGTGACTCAGGTAGAGGATATCACAGGATATCGCTCCCATTGTGCGCCCGTGCCACCGCAGTCTCCTCTTTCACGAGGGGGGGAGAATGGGGGATGGGGGGGGGGCACAAGCAAGAGGAAGAGCCGCTCACCACGCTTGCCAAGGGAATCTTCACACATGACCGACACGAGGAGAACAGAAGGTGAGCAGAAGGAGCGCATTCTGTGTTGTGTGTTACACACTCCCCCCCCCCCCCCACCCAACCCAACCCCCCCGGGTCCCCCCCACCCTCCCCATTCATTCCACCGCAGGTGTGCAGATCCGGCCGTCGCTCGCTGAGATAATACGGCTCCATTGTACGGGGTGTTAAGTTAGATCCCGTGTCTGATTCTCAGATACCTAGCGTTGAGCCTCGGTGCCAAGCGTTTCATTTTGTGCTTCAGGGACGGTGACACACCCTAGACTTCACACTGGCATGGAGCACGCGCAGAAGGACACCCCTTGGGCTGCTGCCTCTTCTGTCATCTCTGCTGATGTGCCTCCCTGAGAATCACATCCTTTGTCCATTCAGAACAAAACTACAGTCAGGGGGAATCCTGAAGAAGGGAGAGCTCCTGCATGATCACAAGCTCATTAGATTTTTCAACACTGACACCAGCCGAGAGGTCAGCAAAAGCGTGCGTGATGTCACATTTGTGCACAGTTACCACTCAGCCAGAAACGTCACTCCTACCTTCCCAACACAGTTCAAATAAAAAATAATCCAAAATAATCTTTTGGATTTTGGCCACTAACACCCCCCCCCCACATGCAATTTAAACATCCCCAGACTGAAGCAAAAAAAGAACAGAAGGCTCATTTCAATATTTTCCACGTGATTATCAGATGGAGAGGCAAGGTAAACATTAAGCATTTCTATTTTAGAGCAGAGCCCATTGACCTGCCAGTATAGTTCAGTGCAGAAGCACGGCACACAGAACAGATTGACGAATTCTGAATTTGCAAAGCAAATTGACAGCACATCTAAGACAATGCGTGTTGGTGTCCCCATTCGCCTTATGCAAATGGCAGTGGCAGCGTCTGGTCCAGGCACAGTTATAAACAGCGTAAGAATGCGGGATGGCATATGTTCACACGGAAGGTTCGTTTGAATTCAGCTCTGAGGTGCTGAGAGACTCGTGGTGTCAGAACTGGGCTCAAACTTCCTAATTTTCTCATAGCACCTTTTTTTTTGCGGCAGTCCTTGAATAATATATGAAACACAATTTCAATTTGCAGCCTCTTTTATTGTTGGTTTCGAGCTTCGAGTGTACCTGGCAGCCTTTTCGAAACTGGGCGCGTTCATAACTTTATGAGTGTGCCTGTTATTTTTTTAAAAGAAAATACCAATCCTATTTAGCAATGGGATTTGGCCAATGTACAGTTTTATTCAGTACTTTGAAGCTTTCTTTTTTCTTAATATTGGTGATAATTATTCAAGATTAGCAAGGGCTAACTGTTCTTTCCACAGGCCCTATAAATGCAGTGGCATCATGCCAGTTTGTAAACATGTTTAAGTGCAAATAATAAAATATATTTGCCTTGCTTGAATAGATTTTTTTCTCTGTAAAAACTACTCCAGTGCAAGGAGGCATTGACACGGGTTATGTAACAGAACTGGGGTTAAAGTTCGTGAAAGAATTTAAGCTAAAGTTCACATGGGTGTACACTGTATACTTCGACTGCCATCTGTGTTAAATAATCAATCACTGCAATGAACGATCAATGAACAATTATCCCCATTAATGCATCAACAAGAACCCATACAGCTCTCTGCAAGTTGCTGCCGGAGAAGGATCATTAGCACTTCCACGGTGGTTCTAATGTAAGGGCACTCGAGTTCCATTTTCTATTCAGAGTAGTCTAATTTTCCTGTCTGCCACACTGACACAAAACATGCACTTTGTGAAACCACAGCAGTCGAAGCAAGCTTGGTGGCTGAACAGAAGTGAATAAGTCTGCTTGTGACTGCAGAAGGGTGGGGGTGGGGGGGTGGGGACGTTGTGTGTGTGTGGCTGGGCTACAGTTTTAGTGGATAGGAGAGGGGTGTAGAAGACAGCATGGATTTTAATGTTTTTTTAAAATTTTTATTTCCCGGTGGTACCGAGAAGTGCTTACCACTCCCACGGGGAAGGCCAGGACGGCCATCATCCAGTCCCGCAGGCCAATGAGCTTCCTCAGCTGCCTCTCCTGCTCCTGGCTCTCGCTGCCCTTGGTCAGCAGGCTGGACAGGTCCGTCAGCACGCACACGCCGAAGAAGACTGCCTGGATGACCTGCGACACACAGCGATAAAAAGGGACCAATGGGGAGGGGGCGGGAGGTCCCCTGGGCTCAGCCGCCGCAAGGCCGGCTCGCGGCACCGCGCAGCCCCGTTCCATTCACAGAAAACGCCCTCGCCTGTTCCGGTTCAGCAGCAGGGCCGCTGCTCTTCAGCGCAGCACCACACTGCTGTTCATTCTGCCGTACGGAGATGTGACGAAGAAGAACTAAGTCACGGACGCAGGTAAAAAGACTCGTATTACAACCCCTAACAAAAGGAATATAACTGCAAACATATAGTATTGAAATGCAGTTATGAAATTACAGCAACACTGTATCTTATCCATACAAATATATACAGTATTACTGCCCCTTTCAGATATGTGGAATATTTACATTTCTGTGAATTATACTTCATGTTATATTTTCAAAAACGTCAACACATTCATAGTATATGCCATAGTACATACAAATTCAGTATGGGGTAGAACATTGTGCCACATGTAGAGTAATAGATTACAGATATATTCTCTCAGCACACATAAAAAGTTTCAAAATCCGAGCAGACTTTGGCAACAATTCAGCCAACACTTTTTCCTATGGATTGAATGCGTATGTGTTCCTTCCAGAATACATCAAAAGGATTGATTGTGATCTCTGCATGTCTGCAGTAAATATGAAATAATACAAAACAAAAGGCTGTGGAAAGTATGACAAAAAAAAGTAATTTCTTAAATGAACATTAATGTGATCGCTTTGAAGTCAACCACATTTATATGACCTGGTTGGATGCTGCATAATGGAGATGACGACAGTACAGAATACGGCTCTAAAAAGCACTAACAAAAATGAGAGAAATACTAAGACATACATATGAACACACACACACATAATTCACAAACACTTCCACATGAGCGTGCACACACCAGCACACACATACACACACACACACTCACCTACACACGCACACACACACACACACATACACATAATTCACAAACATTTCCACCCGAGTGTGCACACACACACACACACACACACACACACACACACACAATTCAAAAACATTTCCACACGAGCGTGCACACACAAGCACACACATACACACACACACACACTCACATACACACGCACACACACACACACATACACATAATTCACAAACATTTCCACACGAGCGTGCACACACAAGCGCACACATACACACACACACACAAGCACACGCACATGCACACACACACACACACACACTCACATACACACACATACACACACTCACATACACACACACGCACAAGCACACGCACACACACACACACACACTCACATACACGCACACACACACACGCACACATGAAACACACGCACACACCATATTTGGACCTTTGGACCGAAAGCCTATTTTTCACTGAGGCAGCTTTCTCATTATTTGATCATCAGAATAATACTTCAGAGCTTTGCGCTATTCTGACCTAAGAGTTGGATTTAAGACACTTGTGTAATGCACCACCTGCGAATCATTACAAATCCACATATCAATAGATCTTAAAAAGTGCAAAAACAAAATCCCAATGACTTACCCTCTCTGCATTCTCTGCACCAACAGGTCAGAGGAGGACATGGTTCAGTATGAGGACACGCAAACCCCCAGAAACCCAAAGGTGACTGAGAGGGAATAGGTCCTAATGGAAACTCTCCTCAAATCCATTTAATGCCACTCAAAGACAAATTGGAAATCATACTGGAACTTCAATGAGTCATGAGTCAACTATGAGTTGTATATAAATTTTAAAAAATCCATCACAGACCCTCAATTTCTTATAAACTTCCACACAATGAAAAACAGTGTCCACTAATGATCGCTACTGGCTAACAGGCTACTATCACCAGGTGACGGTGACAGTGACAGAGTAGGTTTTTTGGGATGTTTTTTCAACATTCTAATTCAGTGTTCTAAAACTCCATTGCTTACAATTACCAGTCTTGTCTTGTTACATCAGCAATAGAATCTTTGGTTAAGAACATTCTAATCACACATTTGTGATCTCACACCTTAAAGGATTCCTGCTTCTTCAGTCCACTTTGCTGATGCACCTTGATGAGAGGTACATCATTTTGTCCACTCAGAATGGTATTACATGTGCATTGTTCATTCATACCATTCTCTGCCAGCACAAGCAATTCAATGCAATACCCATATCAGAACACAACCAGTTAACCGACAGCTGCTAACTGCTAAATCGCCATGTTTAACTTTTGTAAGCTATGACAGAGAAAAAAAAGCCATTTGTCACTAGGATGAGCAGGGAAATAAGCAGGTGGCTATAATTCCACTGCGTAACATCCAATCTGATGAAAGGTAGATTTTCTGTCCTACATAGCACATTCCACTCTTCAGTCCAATAGCTTGGACAATAGCTGTTTCCCTTTTCTGATTCCGATTTGCTCTTGTAAAAGGGGTGAACTCAGGACAGACAGAGCTGCTAGTTGTACTGCAGTCTATGGGCAATAGCTGCGTGAAATAGATTGTTGGGGATTGCTTGACAGGCAAGTTGCTTTCTGATTTATGTAGCTAATAAGGAAAGTAGGAGAAATGCAAAACAGAACAATTTGAATCTGCAACTGCATATGAGCATAAAGAATGGTACTAAGGGACAGTACTGCTTAGAAAGTGTGAAAGTTAAATTAATATGACATACTATGAGCTTTCTTTAATTAATAAAGGGTTCTGTTTGTTGCAATTTAACATTTTACCAAATTTAGTTCATATTCACCTGCAACTACATCATCACACTCATTGACATTTCAAACTTTTGATTGCTTTAAGTTACATTATAGCTATTTTTCAATTACGTTTTGATTATTTTTTTATTTATGCTTTTTTATTTTTTAATTATTTTATTGCAGTCTAATTCAAAGGGAAAGATATACCTTTTCTTAGTTTTTTTATGCAGAATGAATAAAACATGCTTATCGTTCAAGGAATTATTCAAACAATAGTTCAGTATTAATCTTAAAATGCCATTTCAGAAATAACAAAAGAGGCTGATATGTTGCTTATAACAGACTTGTTTTGAATTTCAAATTTGCCATTTTTTAAAAGCAGCGATGGATCCAATATGTTGACAACACGCGGATAATTTTAAAACCTGTTGGTCCCGATGAAGCACCTCTTCAGATGTTCCCATGGGGTCACCTCAAAAAAGGGAATATTAAAAATAACCAGAAGCTGTTTGTGCACTCAGTGTGTGGAGCATTGGAGAACCATGCCACATGAGTCGGGAATCGCAGCGTTGCCTCCTATTGCATCATTTGTATTTACACGTCTTAGTCTGAACCTTCTATGTGTGACCCTAAGCTGCCCTCAAAGCTATTTTGGTATAATGAAACAGCGAATCGCATACTACGAGGTCTACTTTGTAGAAACAAAAAGCCCAGTCGCAAGCACAAATACACCTGTCACGGACTGATGTTTTTGAGTGCTGTGGAGCTACAAAAGTAACTTTGTGCCAAGCCTTGCATTTTGAGTCTTTGTTTCTAAGCCCCCTCAGGCTTGGCGAGTGAAACATTGCTGGGCTGGTATTTTGGGGGGCGGGGGGGGGGGAGTTTGGGGGTGGCATTTGGAGCAGTGCAAACAAATTGCACAGATTACACTACACAGATTCATCTGTACTTCTTCAGCAGAAATATTTGAAAGTTAATCATGTATCATGCTAAGGGCATAACGGTTGATCAAACATGAGAGAGCGAGTGAAATTAGCTACTGATAGCAAACCGGGATAGTGAAGGTGTGCAGTCACACAATCATTACGCCTTTGACACAAACTGAACACAACCTTGATACACCTTGCATCACCTGTGTTGGTACAGCTAAATGATAAATTACGACTGGGACACATCTCTTTTGAATCTGCGCCAGCACCTGCCCTAGCATTTGCTGACGGCCTTTACATCATCAAAACAGAGCTTTACAAGTCTAGTAACACAGTAAACCATTACCTAGCAGCAAAAGTAAATTACATACACTACTTTCCCCCTGAATGTCTACTCCTTAAGCTTGTTGTTTGTCAAAGTCTTCTCATAAGCACTACCAGGATTTAAGGCAGAAGATTATTTCTGCATTACATTAAGAAGATGGACATAGTGGAGCTTTTTTAATCAACCCAGCCCTCCCCCACAAAAAAAAATTAGACAAAAAATGAATAAATCCTACTGAAAGCTGAAAAGTGTGACTTTAAATCTCATTAATTCACAGTTTA
Source organism: Anguilla anguilla (assembly GCF_013347855.1). Classification (NCBI taxonomy): domain Eukaryota; kingdom Metazoa; phylum Chordata; class Actinopteri; order Anguilliformes; family Anguillidae; genus Anguilla; species Anguilla anguilla. Next base: position 53,695,289 of record NC_049206.1, on the reverse strand, counting down.
ATTTATTATAGCAGTCGTAGCATTATCTTTTGGGTTGGAAACATTGCTTCCCACAGCACACAGAAGTCTATGAGACCCTCTTCCCTGAGAAAGAATTAGCAGAAAAACATTTTCTGCCCGTTTTCTCTAACAGTTCTGCTCTTTTCTTCTCTTGTGGCCGTCAGCGCGTTAGCCCGAAGCTACGATAAAAATGACTGCCGTCCAGGTTTCCTCTCATTTAAATTAAATTCAACTGGTTCGAGAAAAAAAACAGACTTCTCACAACGAACTAACGCCAACAGCCAGGCATAAAACCATTTACTAGCTCTGTACGCTTGCCCCGGCCCCCACCCTGCCCAGCATCAGAGGTACTTAAGAACAACCACAATAATTCCTGGCCTACAATGCAGGTCATAAACTCAGAGTTTAACACAATTCAACGTCTTTAGCCGGGAACAGAAAATAGGCTGCAAAGGACCAGTTCAGATAGTTCAAATCCCAAACTGAATAAACAGTGTGAATCTAGATGGTTTTTTTTTTTCAAGCTAAACAATCAATAGGCTTACGGGAGCAGTGGAAACAACAGGAATTCATATAAATGTGTAATGGGCTTTTGTGGCAAATTATCTGATGTTATTGTGCCAGAAGATTATTTGGGGTACTTCACTGGGCAACCTGATTTGATTTGATTCGAATAATGACCAGTGATAAAAACAAAAACAAACAAAAGGTCGTAAAACTGCAATGAGCAGCACCATACAAAAATAAGGCCTTTCAAGATATTTTATTGACTTTTCAAAATGGACTATTTTTAGACAAACTTTTCCCCCAGCCTTTCTTACAGTAGACTATACTTGCTTGTTCAAAAATATAATTTTCATATTTGAGGGATATGTTATTTCTATTTCAGTCACCTACAGAATTGTGTTTATATGTTGAATATTAAATAAAATAAGAAAGGCATTTATTGTTTTCCTTCATTTCAAAACTATTTTTGGCAGCAAGAAACCTAGCATTAGTGGGTTGCAACTGATGATTCTGGAGAAAAAAATACAGCAATAGGGATGCTCTGCTTATTGACCAATGCTGTCTGTTAAATATGAACAGCATTCAAGATTTAAAAAATAGATCTGTACCCCCTAATCTACCCATTTTGTGAATGTTCCTGAAGAGTTCATGTTAAAATTCATAGGAGACAAAACTGAGAAAAGTCTAGTCCCACATCCGTTCTCCATTCCAAAAACAATTTCCCAAAAAATAATACGTGCAATATCATATCTTTCATGTTATGTATTTACATTACTTTGGAAAAGGTACAACAATTGAGAAATGCATTACAGACAATAGATATAATGAATGGAGACTTCATATCTCTACATTTTCTGCTGAGTAGACAAAACCCTCTAATTCCAAGGTCGAAAAGCTCAAAAGCTTGCACTGTTTAATGGCTGGATTTTGCTGATGGATTGTGCGCGTCTTGATCAACAGATATGTCTGAAGCAAATATAACGTTTCCTGCTCCCCATGAATTTAATTACAGTTGCTCTGTGAATCCAGCTAGATGCCTAAAACAATTGAATTAGCCATCCTGCTGTTTTTTTCGAGTGACACTAATGATGCATGTAGATAAACTGTACGTCCCAGAGGTTATTGACAGAGCTGCTTGTTGTGAGACTGGTTTCAATCAGCAGTACGATCTAAAGCATTGCAACAGGCGACTGGCGCTTTTTACCTATTATACCGCTGCTGGTATACCCTATCTCCATAGCGATAGCCTTGTGCAAAGCCAACGATAAGATTGCTCCGTGAACCAGGAGAGCCTCATTTCTTGCGGCCTTGTAAAATTTTTTTCCTGTTGTATGATTATGATGACACTTAACATAGTTCTATATAATCCCCATGTAATTCAGTACTGAATTTAACTTACGGCTGTGTTCGCACCTGGCCCTGCTTGAAAAGCATCGCTCTGAGCATGCTCAGTGCATCTGGTGGCGTGAACTGATGGACAAAAGTGTAAGAAGTGAAGCAGGCAACCTAGCATCGCACTCGCAGTGAGGTTTCTGTAATAAAGAGAGCTCTTTGGCGAGCGAGCACACAGTTCTGTAACTAACCACACGGTCAGGTGATTGACATCCACCTCACTGCCCTGAAAAGAACATAGCTGCTTTTGGCAGTGCCCTCTCTTCCTCTGGACACCTGTGCTGAGGCCCCTGAGGGGGTGGTGCTGGCGGAGAGGGGGGTGATGGGGGGATTTGGTTGGGGGGGAGCAGGCCAGGAACGTGATCCACACACCACTGAGCTAGACAGACTTGCTTTTACCACGCACCTGAGACATATGACCGATCACATGGGAGCCAGCCCTACAGAGGTAAAGAAGGTAATAACTGTACCGTTTTAAAATCATAACATTTTGGGCACGAACCAATGAACCGAAAAATACTAATACTGAAAACAGAGCTGTGCTAGCAACTTTAATGTTACAGTGACTTTAAAAGCTATCATTGAAACAGAAACATTCAAATATTATGGATGAATTTCGAAAAAGCAATATAAAATAACATACTACAATACTGCAATACATTATGAACATAATATTTAAAAGATATGTTAGGTTTTCTATTTTTAAGACATGCTGTGAGTGGGATACCTCTGGTTCTAAGGACAACAATGTGCGACAGTACATATAGACCTATAAGAATCATTCTTGCTTCGAATTAAAACATTTTCATTTCTGAAAAAGAAACAAGGAAGTTTTCACCCTCGGCAGGTGAGGTGCTGATGTCCTGCTGAACACATATCAGAACTAACTTAAGTGTTACAATGCAGATTCACTCACTGCTTGGGTCCTACAGTGTCCCATCAGAGTGACCCTATCCTGAACCTTGCACTTGGTACTGAATCAGTCATGATGAAAATACGTTTTTTCTCATTTTCAATATTTCAATACCCTTGCCCGCAGTTACATAGGGTGATACAGTAACACATAGGTTGGGGAACTTGTAGCTAACTTGTAGCTTGTAAGAGGTTGCAGGTTCAATACCCAGGTTGGGCACTGTCTTTGTATCATAAATTGAAGTGCTTAACCTGATTTGCTTCCATAAGAAATACCCCCTTGCCTATATATTTTTTGTAGATTTTGCCTTTAAAATACAGCCACAAAAGGTGCCCATTTCAAACAGTAGCCAAATCGAGTCCCATTTTTAATGCTTAAATACTGAAAAGCTTCATATTTCTAGGTTAAGGTAACTAGGCTCTTTGTGAGACATTGCACTTCCTAATGCATTTTTGTAACCACAACATTCATCTTTCCCTGCTCCTGCTGGCTTGCCAACAGGGTCCAAAGTCTCCCTGCAGCAATAGATTCCCATCCCATAAAGTTAAAAACATCTGTCTTATTTGCCACCTCCCTCTGTATCAGCACAATATAGTATTGATATCAGAACGTATTAAAACAAAAAAGCCAACAGTAGTATGAATTATCTCATGCCAGCTCAATCTTTCACGCTTGTCACGCTGGTACAAATTTTTACAGTTTTGATTTGCTCCTCATAAACAGTCAGAGTATCTCTCATTGTCAGGACACAGTAGATGAATTTATAACGTGAGAAAACAGTTTGCTGACAGTTTGCCGCATTAGGCAACACTATTAAAATAACACATGGACATGCCTTGCTGAAGGCATCTTTTTATTGAATTAGAAAAAAAAAATACTTCATGTAATGTGCAGGTTATCCAGAAGTTAGAATAGCAGAATGGAAATGAATATGCAACATTAGCAGATGTTATTTTTTGCTGATGTTTGAATTATTACATTAATTTTTAGAAGTGACTCATCTATCCTACAACTCTTTCTGACTTTCCAACCACTTTAACTTTCAGCAAAATTTGCTTCTCCAGTAACTGTAAATATTTGATGGAGACCTGTGGAACCCAGTTTGATCTAACTCTCATGTATTTCCCCAAACAGACAACTAATCATCTTGTATATTACAACAAATCACTGTATATTTATAAAGCATATCATTAATGTAATTCCACAACAGATACTTTTGATCGTTCAGCTTCTGACGTACAGTAAGTACAGGTGCCAAAAGCTAAGCCACAATGTATACACCGTCAATTATTTGTACCCTGGCATGCTTTACTGTATGTCACACTGGAAAAAGAATTTACATATATTTAAACAGAAAGCCAGAATTTTGCTAATAGGCTAAGCAACCATAACTGGCTTCAAAGTGCATTCTGGGAACTGGAGGCAGATGGACTGAAGGAGATGGAGTTTGTTTACTTTCAACAAGAAATTTAAGAAATATCAATTCGATACAATTTTTAAAAATGATTGCAAATGACTACAATTGGTGCAGGTCTGTTTCTTGTACATATTTTAAAGGCTAATATGGAGCCTGGAAAAAATGTTACTGGACTTAAATTGTTGCAGGGAGATTAAAAGAAAATACTAATTCATTGCTCATGTGTTAGAGAGAGGGAGAGTCTCAAGATTCAGACTGGAGGGAAATGAAGGTAACTAAAGAATTCTCTGCTGGTTCTATGCTTTTCAATTTGCATACCGAAAAACGCTTCTTGTAAATTTACCCTTTAAATTAATTCCTGTTTTTGCCTTTCATGAAAAGCAAATTCAATGTATTAAATTTTTGTATATGAAGTTTTTATATGTATATTAGATAAAATAATTAACAAATACATAAAATATAACCACTGCTGTTTGTCTGCTTTACTTTAAAGCCTTTTCATTTTCAAAAGCAAAAAATGGAAAATGATCACTTGTTTACTGAAAACTGTCGAAGTACCTGAAGCTGAAATGCAAGGTGATGCTTGTGTACAAGTGTGTGGGCGCATGCACACGCATGTGAGGACGTGTGTGGTGGTGTAGTGGGGGTTGTACATCCTATATTTTCAAACAAAAATTTCCATTCTTAATACCTTTAAAATATAACACTTGTATTTAATAGGACATATCAGGAGTTCTACAATCTATGCTCACCCTATGGAACTTTTTTCATAAGAATGAATACAAACACGTTTTATGGTTTTAATCAAGCAATGTCTCTTCATAAATAAAAAAAGTCGTTAAAACTAACGTCATTAAGGCTTGTAAACGGCTATAGCCTAATAATCAGCAAGTGGCATCTAAACGAAAAACAAACAAAATAAGAATACAAAAATAACAAAAAATAAATCGTCACGCGTGATATAACATGTACCCTTTACGCATTCCGTTTGCAAAATAACAAAACGGGTAACATTTATGAAAATCGCTGTTACTCTATCGATATTACATCGCCCGGTACTTCGGATATCCTAAGAAGACAGCTGTTCGTTGTCATTGTGATTCATGAGGCGGTCCAAATCTAACAATGAAGGCCACGAGTGTCACCGGCCATTATGAAGGGGGGGTCTGCAAATGGGTGTGGGCTAGGTTGATGCTTGCATGTACGCGCCAGTGCAGGTAACTCGAAATAGTGAGGTAAACAGAGGCATATCCCACGAGCTAGGCTATATATAACACACCGTATTAGGCCCATCTCTAGTGTAGGAGGTTAGGAATGGTAGTACAGTACCATAGATATTACACGACGTTCTACCATGAGTGATCGCCGTATTAGGCACTAGAGGAGAACAACAAACACTTACCAGATCTATGAATGTTAAAAACTTCCAGCTACCGCCGTAAGTTTGATGAGCGGGCATGTCAATTGCTTTATAATTGCAGAGGATGGAGAAATACGACAGGAGAATCGCTACCCTTAAAACCTGGGAAGGAATGAGCGCCATGTTTCTCTTTTCGTTTTCGTCTTTGGCTGTATCCTCTTGACAGAATGATGCTGCTATCTGGGTCTCTCTCAGTGCTGGGAGGTCGCTGCCTGGAGATGGGATGCAGAAAGGAGGCTGCGTAGGAGGTGTGCGTGTAGGAGCATGCGGAGAAGGAGGGGGATGATGTTGTCATAGTAACAGAAAATGTGGCAGCTTCTAGAACTGGAAGCGCATCTGTCATTTGTATGCGAAAGGCAGTGCACCCCCTCCAAATGGTCGTTATAGTGATATTTTAAGAAAATAGGATGAAATTACTATAAGTTGCCACGGGAAACGCTTCTGTTTTTGTGCGTAATCATGTTTTAACAGAAGGTATTATTTACCCAAAACTGCGTATACTATTTGTGAATAGCCTACAGTTATAATATCGTTTATCCTCATCATGGTCCTTAAAACTGTAATTGTGCCTTCAAAATTTTTTTATTGTAAGTACAGTTACGCGTATTCACTTGAACTGATGCAATATCACAGGGTGATGTGTCTACTGATAAAATCCTAGACTGCGTCAACTTAGAGAACACAAATAGCCTATGCACTATGAATATGTGTGCCTTGTTTATTTTTAGATTTAAAGTACATTATAAGCATAAAGGAAAAGTGATACTCTACATTGCTGCACAGAGGCAACACTGCAGATAATCGCCCTCTTTAAATTCAATTTTTTACAACCATGTAGGCCTATGCTAAAAAAGATTTTTTATTACACTTTGCAAAACAGCCAGAATCATTGCTGTGACTTTGAGCCCACTGTGCTTTGGAACCTAGCAATGATATGAGCTCACAGATTTGTCAGCACTCATGCTTATTGCTAAATGTGAAGGCTTTTATAAAAATGGCAAACAGCACATAATGACATAGCATGTGTGTGCTGTATTGTGTGGTTAAATGTTTTATTGGCTGCGTAAGACAACATTACAAACAGGAGACAATAGCCCCACCAACTAATAGCATCATATAAGGCTATAAAGGAACACACAAGGATTTATTTAATTTGTTCTATTTTTCACATATTATGCATTTAAAAAATAAGTATAGTGAAAGACCTGTCTATATTTCTCAACCATTGACACATTATGCCATCTACATTTTGAATTATTGTCCTTAATTGAAAGCTGTCAGAATTGAACATATGAACTCTTCCACAATACACCAGCAGGTTATTAGATTATAAACACCAAATAAGTTTATTGTTTGAGACATATCATTCAGAGCAGACAGTCTCAGTCTATTAACCACATGGAGTTTTGCAGATTACAAGTCTGGTCTGTGGTCTCAGATACACAAAATCACACAAGGAGCTAAATAGCATTTTAACTGCCTTGACCTGGGGACACTGATGGGGGCGGAGATTCCCATTCCACCTCTAATGGAAGAACCCCAGTCAATATGAATGACAGGAGAGCTGCCAGAGAAATGTGAACATTCTACTTCCTTTCTGTTTCCTGTGCTCTGCTGTCAGGAGCAGGACGTTCAAGACTGGTCTTCTTTTAGGACAGACGCAGCTGCTTGACGGTTTTCCCGACGCTGTCGGGAGAAAATTGTGCCGCGGCATATTTTTATTTTATTTTATTTTTTATTTATTTCCCTGCGCACGGAGAAGCAGAGGTCTGCCAAAGGGCAGACGTTCTCGACGATCTGCGGCTAGCTGGGGGAGTTCACTCGAGTTTCCAGCGATGCGAGCTGCTCAAGTGGGTGGATTTGCTCCCAGCATGTGCGCTCACCCGGTACCAAGTGTGGTTCTGGCTTTTGACAGCGACAAGCGAGAGCGCCTTGGCTCCCGTCCGCCGATAGGCTCTCAGAACATTTCCCGGATCCCGCGGAGAAGTTTGGGCGGTGAAAGCCTCCTCTGGGTTGACACCTCGTGCTCCTCTCTCTTATGCCAGTTGGTCTGACGATGACACTCTGCTTCCCATGAAGGGAGAAAAAAAAAAACACTCTTTCTTCAACAAATCATTCCTTTAAGTCTAACTGCTGATATTAAAGACCACGGGAACATGGCTTCTACCACTAGATTTTCTCTCTTTTGCAGAATGCCTAACTATGGCGTTGTAAACAATGCATAGTAGGCCTACATATGCTGTAGTTTACAATAACAGTGCATTTGTTTCCTGTGTCAGTTCAATGATGCAGAATTTTTGTTGTACAACCAACCAGAACCCACTCAAAGGAAATTACAGCACTAAGGACATATTAAAAATGATTACATTTATTCCAAAGGAAACAATACTGCCAATATTATGACTATATTAAATGCAATTCTTCCTAAAGGCTGGTGTTAATATCTACAGATCATGTAAAGGTTAATTTAATTAACCTGCAAAACTAAAATAGTACATGTGCAATTTAATCTTAGGGCTGATCTGAACCCGTTAGTAAAAACCTCTCAGCCACTGCGATACATATTCGCAGAGCTGCTTTTCACATTGAGATGCATTTCCATGTTGGATATCCATAATATATAACAGCAGAAAGACCCATTTGTGCATTGTGTGGCAGTTTTGAAAATAAGATGAAGATTCGTTTAAAGAGGGGTAAACTAACGGAACTTTAGCGCGTCCCCTTGAGAGCAATCAGACCCCCCCCCCCCCCCCCCCATCAGACCCGGCGTGTCATTAGTCGAGCTCAACTTCAAAGACACGGCACAAGAGAGCGTGGCCGACATGAGCGCGTCCGAACGCCGTACGGAATAGCGAACGTGTTCCCACAGGTGCTCACATAAGAGCGCAGTTTACGTGGGCTTGGATTTGGTGTATTTTTCCACTTGGGTAAAATGTAGCCCGGCACAGAGCACTCTACCATAGTAACAGCGAATGCACCTGCGCTTTTTAAAAAAAATTTTTTTTACCTTGGCTGTACGAGCCCGCGTGATCCGATGGGGATTTGTGCTGACATATCAGGAAAAAATCTGTTCCAGTCACGTCAGAGGCCCTTCTCGGAGCTCTTTCAGGCGCGTGGTTCTGCATGCAATATGAGATTCCTGTTTGCGGGGGAGACCTCTAGCTGTACGCCATGTGAGGCTATTCGGGATTACTGTGTTTTCCTGCTATTAAAATCCCCCCCTTGCCTTAAAGTGGATCAGCTGACCAGGATCCAATTTACCTGAGCTTGTGCATATGCTTCCAGACACAGCCTTCTTTGAGAACATTGGCTCGGGCTGGAAGAGTGCCCAAATGACACATACCTAATTAAGTGCTTATTTTGTGCCGTAAGACCATTAAATATAGACCCACGGGACAAATTTAAATTAACTCTTTAGTTTTCCTATTACAGTAGGATAAGGTAATAATTATCACATTGACAGTTAATCCATGACTCACCAGGTAAAAGTATCAGCAGATGTCAACTGACTGGATGTTGCAGACAAATAGGCCTAGTTCAAAGTTGTCTTTTAGGTGAACTGGTTTTTATCTAGTGCATGAATAATCCCTTGCATTGGGCAAAAGCTCAATTACTGTGTAGAGGGACTTTATTAAAAGCAAGATTCTTTTCTTCTTCATAAACACAGTTTGGATGAGTTCAGCAACCACTGAAACTAACTTGCCAAACTGATTTTGTGAAGAAAAAGTGTAATGCTTGCATTTACTTGATGATTGAATACAGGCTTGTGTCTCATTGTAGTTGTGGTAATTTATGTTCATGACTTATACCTCTCTGTGCACATAAAGTTGCCATGTGGCAGGAGAGGTCTGGAGGACGTACGCAGTGGCAATGGCTTCCTTGTTGCCACGCCGACTAAAAATAATGCAAATGGTCCTGTTAAGATGCGGCATAGTAGAATGTTCAGTGTTAAATCAGCTCTTACAGAGTAGGCTACATATGGTCCCAACTGGACTCATTTGTGCCCTGTTAGATTTAATGTAATGCTGGACATTGTACTGGGGAGGTCGTCTGGCACTGTGTGTATACAAAAGCCTGATACCGTGCTGGAAGATTCTCATATGTTTATCAGCATCAAATCGTGGCTAATCAGTCTAATGAGGAAGTCCAGACCACATCTGCGGTTCTTCCAGCTCTTGTTTTACCTCTGTCCTTGCTCACAATTAGTGCTCCTCCGAATTAGCGTCTTTTGTCCTCACGTTACCCTAATTAGTCATAGTCGTAGTGTTGTAGTTTTCAAAGCTCCTCTAGATTTAAGTGGAATTACCGAACATGCTTTTCCGACAACAATATTGATGACACATTTCTTGCCAGTTAATATGGAGAGCCCAATGACACAGATGTATGTGTACCAGGTCTTTTTTTAAAATCTTCCCCAACCCCTGTTAAACTGGTTTGCAAGAGCTTTGGTTTAAACCAAACCTCGGTGATGACTTCACTGTACTGTTATTTAGGAGGTGGGGGAATCAATTAATTCTGGTCATTGGGTACATTGGCAGTACTTTTCATCGCTGATTGTTACTAAAGTCCCTTTTGTCGAGGTATGATTCACTGCACAGCGAGAGAACCCACGAGCCAAAAGAGGTGCTATTAAAATGCCACAGCTGGCGACCATTTCTTCCCGAATGCTTGAAAGCACAAGATTCAATCGCTGGCCATTATACAATTAGATTCACCATCAGGCTATAAGGGAAAAATGTCACTGCATTTAATTCATTCCGGATGTTGTTACTTATGCTTATTATGGTGGTAATCAAGCCAATATATAGCTTGATTTGTTTTGTTTAAAAAAAAAAAAAAAATGTTATATAATGCGGTCTACCTTTTTAAAAATTCTGTTGTGCTTGGCAAGACCAGTCTTACAATTTACCATTGCAATACAGTTCCCATAAAATATTTCAACATGTCATTGACATCATATGCAAAGATTCTGAAATCAACTGTAACAGCTTGAGGAAAGGGAAACAATAAAATGGCTGTCCTTAACCAGAGGTGGCTCAGGTGGAAAAGATTGGGGACTGAATCACAGAGATAATGACAAGTAGCCAAGAGCAGGAATGCCAATGTATGTACGCTGAAAACAAATTGCACTCAGAGTGTCTTATCACCTGCAGATAGATATTCGCTTTTTAGGTGAATATCTCCGATATAATTTATTAATGTGTGCGAGTTAGCGATTTTGAAGTACAGGAACTGTTTCGCGCCGATGTTGCCACGGTCACATCACGCCGTCTTGCCTGGTAACAGCCACAGCAGTGAGGAAACCACGGCCGTTTTTCAGCCGGTTTGAAGGGAAAGGTTAATGAAAGAGACGCGTGCCCTCTCTCTGACTGACTGCTGGTTTCAATGGGCTGATAGCTGAGGATTTCATGGGATTCACCGTGGATTTACCGCACCTCGCTCGTTACATTACATTACAGTGCATTTTTGCGGCAGACGCGTTTATCCAAGGCGACGTACAATAAGTGCACGCCGAAGGTCATTGGAATCACTGCAAAAGACAGGTCCGATAAGGTACAGTGCTGATTATGTAACAGTTACTCAGTCTTGAATGCGTTAAGTACAGTTTGCACAGTAAGCACAGGCTAGGTTCAGGGAATGCACACCCCCCCCCCCCCCCCCCCCCCCCGAGGCTGTTGGCGAACGCAAGGCCGCGGAGTCGTTGAGGCGAACGAGGGAGACAAAAGACGAATTAAAACCCTCGTTCGGACTTCTGCGGATCGATTTAAGTGGAGCGCGTGCGCTCATGCCCCCCCCCCCCCCCCCCCCCCCCCCCCCCCGCGGTCTGTTCCCATTCATGTTGACAGAAGCGTCCCCCTTTCCCGTCATCTGAAGAGTGACTCACAGGAAGAGTGTGGGGAGGCTGCGGAGAAACGACTGGCAGTGGAACTGAACAAAGCTAACGCATGCACGCAGCGGTTACTCGCCGTCCAATCAGGACGCGTGTGTCACGTTCGAGGCCTCAGGCAGGAAACTCAATGATATGAAGAGGTTCTGAATGGGTTTTGTACAGTGAAATGTGTCCCACACAATAAAATGCCCGGTGTTAAATTAACTCATACAGAGCACACATGGTCACTAGTGGACTCATATGTACTCTGTAAGAGTTGAATTAACACTGGACATTTTATTGTGTGGGATGGCCACTCGATGGCCACCTCCAGCATTCCTTCCACCCTTTATTCTTCCTTACCCGGAAGTTTGTAACAGATGTTTCCGTTCCTATATTTAGAGTTTTTAATGTTAATGAAGAGTCAGCCGCAACTTGCATTTGTATTAGCCTTACTCCCCTCCCTTTGTGAATATTCATTAGACACCTCAAGTGGGACAGTAGGGACCGAATTTCAATGTTAGGAATATAAAACTGGCTGTTCAGTCAGTCAATAGAACCTGTGGTCTACTTTCATCAATTCGATTTTCAAATTTGAAATTTGCTGAAAGGGGTATTATTATGTATCACAAAACATAAAACTGGAATCACATCCTAACTAACTACATAGGGAGTGGAAGGTTATGTAAGGATCTTACGGAAATGTAAAATGATTTCTGTAAAACACAAGGCTGCAGTCATATATAAGGTGTGTCAACAGCTGGGTAAGAAAAGTGAGACTACATCTTACATGCTGTAATGGGTCTGGTATAGCGGAGCTGGTGACAGATAAGTGCATTTATTGTTGAGGGCTGAGTGGTAAACAGTGATAAATAGCTTGAAATAACATATACCACAGAGTGTTTGACAAGGGAAAAAAAATTGGAACAGGCGTTGTATAAACATCCATTTAATTGGAAAAATATGTTGACCCTGCCGATGAGAAGAAGAAGAAGGAGAAGAAGAAGGAAAAAAAATAATAAATGGCTGCCAAATCTTGGGTGGAAAACGGCCTTCAGCAGGGCTTCAGTGGCCTACCTCTCTGTCGGTTTTTTACTTCAAAAGCTGTCGAGTCCCACGGGTTTACAAAAAAAAAAAAACTGACACAAAAAAACCTGGTGAAAATGTTCCACTGCGCACGGTTCTGTCTCGAGGAGGCAAGGGGCTGGTGCAAGTGTGCGCCAGGAGAGTTCAGCGCTGTTCATTCGGGGGGATAGCGCTCGCTGAGTTAGATCTGACCCCCAGGAACCCGCAACTGATTTAATCTTAGCCTCGGAAATAAGAAGGCACATTACGCTGTCCCAGTACACAGTCTGCATAAGTACGATATGAAATGTATTGCGAGAAGAGGTGTGAGATGTAATGAGTGAGCCTGAGTGTGAATTTCTTTCAAAACAAGATGCCTCCTCATGTTAGAGCAAAATATACACACGTAAATTCATTGCGCCCAGCGATGGACTGGCAACCTCATTAACCCAAGGTCAATTTCTGCCTTTCGCCCAATGCATGTTGTGATAGGCTCCAGCACCCCCCGCGACCCTGACCAGGAATAAGTAAGTTATTTAACAGATGGATGGATAAATTGAAGTCTTTATGTCTAATTTTTCAAAACTCTAATTAAATCTAAACGTTATAATGCTAGAAAGAGTAACTGCATGACTTTCTTCGATATAAAAATGGTATTTTTCTAAAGAAAGAGTGATTTAATTAATCTTGGAAGAGAGTTAAAGAACATCTTACCCCAACATGTTGTGAAGAAAATGGCCCAGAAGGCAAACTCAAACCCATGGGCTAAACCTGGAGATCTTAAAGATAGCCTGAGGGACTTAGGATCACTGGAATACGATTCCACATTCACATTCAGTGTGAATCACATTCACGGCATCATCCTGGTGCTGATACCTCAGGAAGAAGGAAGGTAGCTTCTGGGCTAGCTTCTAAAGTGTATGTCAACGTACATTATAGTGACACTTAGACCTTATTTTGTGGTTTGAAAAAACACAAACATAGCTTTATAGACATACTAATAAGCAATGCGTGTGGCACGAAACATGTTGACTGGATTGTCTTCCTTTCTATGAATAGGTTTTTGTTTTGGCGTTTATTTATATCTCCTGGTCATACACCAGGAAATTTATGAGGAAAAAAAAACTTGGTTCGCCTTTCTAGGAAAGCTAAGTCTTGTTCTAAGGACTTTGCAAACACTAATTTCGCATTAATCAGTCATTATGTATAGGTACAGTCTACAAGGAAATAATTCCAGTAGTGTCACACTGTGCTATGGAAAGCAGCTTACACACAAATAACATTCTGAAGGAACTAGAAAGGTCATACATGAACAGGCGGTCAAAACACCCTCCTGGGAAGTATCTGAACTATTTTAAAAAACTGTGGTCTCTGCTCATGTACATCAATGGAGATACACAAAATGCTGTTTGCTGTGCTCTGCATACACATAAGGAATGTGTATGCAGAGAATGTGTATGCCATGAAATTATTTGTAAAATATATACTCATGACTATGCTCATGTTTTGGTGGTATTATAGTCGTAGATATTTGTGTTTGTGGGAATCAAAATGTATATTACTTTACAGTATGTCTGCTGTGGACAGGTGAATGTCAGTAGCACGGTTCAACCACCAGGGGTCTTAGTTCAGCAGTCGCTGGCAGAAAATAAGAGAGAAGGAGAAGCATGCTCTCGACTTTGAAGTTTGACCCCTTTGTCTGGGCACACGCGATTTCCTGTCAGAGGCTTCTGCCTGTATTGTTTGCTTTTTTTAAATGTGAGATTTGTCCTCTTCACGTGAGCATCTGGGTCCAAGCAGTCATGTAGACAAACACAATTGGCCAATGTTGATCATTAAGCTAATTAGAGCCTTACATGCAGATATTTTATGACTCACGGATAGAAATAACAAAATTCAGACTTTAAAACATTAAATAATGCGTACTAATACATGTACAGCACAACGAAACATTATGCTATAAGGTCTGTGATGTGTATTCTTGGCAAGGTATTTTACAGGCTGGGAATTAGCCCAGGGCATTTACTGCCCAAACGCATGTGATGAAAGGCACTCATTGGTACGACTCGCCCAAGCTATTCCTCGTGCCACACTGCCAGACCAGCTTTATATATCTGTGACATTTAATTTTCCTCAAAGGTAGAATGTTGTTACGCAACATCCGAAACAATGAACGGACGCAACTCTCGCCCTCAGTTAATGATGCTTCCATTTTATTTACTCAGTCCTTTTCACGAAACCACTGACAAGCCTTTTTACGAAACCCATTGTCAGGCCTTCATCAGAATGCCATGAATGGCAAACATCCTGGCCGCGCATCCCGGGAGAAGAAAAGCTGGTGACGACGAGGCCCTTGAATGTGAGGTTAAGTCAGTGAGTTCTGAACAAGCGCGCAACAGGAAGGGGGCGGAACCATCGCCGGCGGCGAAACTAGGTGTGGAGAAGGGAGTGAACCATTGACAGGCGAGCTCTGCCAACCTGCTGATCATTGTCTCTCAGAGCCGGGTGGTGAGACCAGGCGGATAATGTACTTTTGAAACGGGCCCAGCCCAGTCCGCCAGGCATTTGAGGATTCAGATGACTTTGAAAAGGACAAGAGATGCAACTCCACCAGTGTGGCTAATATGCCCGAGATCAGACATAATCTGTTATATTTAATGTGATGTCATTCTGAATCCTCACGGTTTACACTCAAGCACATTGTTAAACCCTTACTACAGGAAAGGAACCGCATTTCACCTCTAAATTTGGTTTGCAAAAGGAAATTTGTTTAAGCAAACCGAAGATTGCAGCAACATTATCAAATATGAACACTCCTGACGGCAGCAGCAGACGCAATACAAGCAAAACGAACGACCAGCACTCTTCGCGTTTAAGAATTCACTGCCGTCGCTATTACGCAGTTCCGACTTTTTGGCTTCGTCAGTCCTCGACATTAGCATTTAAAGAATTTTATTGCTTGCAGCTCTCAATCATTCATTCCTCAAAATGACAATTATGTTTATATTACAGTGTGAGGCGTTGCCGTCTTCTTTGCCTTGCGTTCGTCACCGGTGAGTGATTGACGGGAGGGGAACCTGAGCTTCGCTTGTGGGAATGCCCTCAGGTGTGGATAGGATAGTGAGACAGTGTCTGGGCTGCACGCGGACGCTCGTCCCAGCTTCGCTCCGTGGAGACTTCAGTAAACAGTGCATGATTACTCGGTGAATGCGCGACTGCAGAGTTAAACCTACACCCTTGAGCCCGCGTTAATAATGCGGTATTCTTCACAAAATTAGGTCAGTTCTATCTGCTGGATTAATTTGCCGCAGCGCTGGCCGACTGCAGTGACACTGACCAGCGGTGTAGTTCTCCTAAGCAACCGAGCTGATCTCATAAGTATCCTCGCTGCAGATTAGAGAGAGTGTTTTTTATGTGTGTGGGGGGGGGACTCCCAAGTCACACTTGATGTGAGAGGGAACTCTCTGCAGGGGCAATAAGCCACTTTAGGACTAATCCACTTAGCCCTGCACAAAGCAAAAACACGTCACAGGCACAACCACTGCCAAAGCCATTTGCACTTACGCTTAAGTAGGGTAGCTACTTTCATTGAGAAAAAATGTGCGGGTCCACTGTCTGCTAATATATCCATTAAGGACTGGCATTCAATCCAGTATAGCTGACATGCACTTTTGACTGTGTAAAATACAGACATAATAATCCTTAACATAAAGCAGCGCAAATAATGATGTTTTCAAAATGGTGTCTTTACACCTCTTGTCACTTTTTTACACCATAGGAATAGTAACAAGTATTTCAGATAACAATTACATTTCAGGCATTTAACAGACACATTTATCCAGAGTCACCTATAGAGCTTACGTTCTTTTACATCCAACCCATTCATACAGCGGCATGTCCACTGAAACAATTCAGTTTAAGTTCTTACAATACCCAATGGCCATTTAAGTTAGACATTGGCGTGTACTTATTGTTTTAAACACACTGAGGGGAAATGGGGTTAAGTACCCTGCTCTAGGGCACAGCGGCATTCCCAGCTGGGAAGCAAACCTACTACCTCAGAGCTACAAACCCAGTTTGCAAATGGAACAATCACAAAATAAAAAAAAATCTACTGATAAATATAAAGCCTGGAGAATATTACACCATCAGAAATAAAGGTGCAAAGGAGGCACATTTTTATTCTTAAGAAAAATACTTCCTAAATGTACCCTGAATGTACAATAATGTCCTACTTGGCTACTAATGAGTATTTTTATAAGCAAAAAGTGTACAAATGAATTGTGTATCGCTGGCTAGGGATACCATTTTATGTATTGATAGGGTACAATCCCAGTGACAAGTGTTTTTACCTTTTTATTCACTCTTTCATATGTTTTTTTATGAGTGTGTGTGTGCTTTTCAACACACACCTGTCCCTGATACTCTGTATGCTGGAGTCTGAAACACCAAGACCCACTAGCAGGATGTTCACAGCCAGCAGCGCGGAACCCGCTAGGGTGTCACAGCCAGATTGAGACAAACTGCTAGTGATAGGTGATGATCCGGGAGGCCGTGAGATGCAAAACGAGAGAGAGAGAGAGAGAGAGAGAGAGGGAGAGAGAAAGAGAGAGAAAGAGAGAGAGAGAAAGAGAGAGAGGGAGAGAGAGAGAGAGAGAGAGAAAGAGAGAGAGAGAGAGAGAGAGAGAGAGAGAGAGGGAGAGAGAGAGAGACGTCATCGCGCTTCGCTTCTCTGATTGTTTTCGTGCCGGCAGCTCCGCTGCATCTTAAGAGAGCCCGGCTGAAAAACCGGCGCATCAGCAGTTTGCCCGCCGCGACCATCGCTTGCGGTCCGCGCGAGCGCGCGGCGGCGCGGAGCTCTCCAAAGCTTCTTGGTTGCGTACGGCGGGGCGATCGATAGGGAGGTCCCAGTGCGCAAGAGGCCTTGGCAGAAGCGTCTAGCTGCGACCAAACTGCAACTGTTGTGATTGATGCAAGCTGATGACGAAGACCTGGGACCTGTCACTTAAGGGCAGTGAGTAATAACTGTCCTTAAATGACCCCGCCCCTGCAGGACTGCACACACGCTGCTGGTCCGCCAGCTGCTTTTTTGGCAGTGTGAGAATGTGACCGCACTGCCACGGGCCTCCATTTTGAGGAAGATTTCATTCTAAAGAAAGATGCATTATTATCCAACACATGTTTTTTTGTGTTTCTACTTTTTTGTTATTATTTTCAACACATTTTGTGTTGAGGTTACTACTTTTGTGTTAAAAATATACAATTTATGGTGTTACAAAGGGAGATTAAAAAACAAACAAAGCCTGTGTTAAAAGCAACACAAAAATGTGTTGTCCTTAACTAGTCGCAGAGGTGTGTTTGTGTGTGCTGTTTTTATCACATCTGTTTTGAGAGTGTGGAGTAGCACAGGCCCAGCCAACATGTATAGGATGAGTCCAGGTGGCAGCTGGCATAGAGGAGACAGAGGTCTTTGGACAGATGCATGAGTTTCCAGAGAGAGAAAGTCACAAGACAGTATCTTGGATCTGGTGTAGGTTGTGTGTGACTGGGGGACCTGGCAGGGATGGGGGTTGTTCAGAGGGCGGTTGCAGTAACAATGGTGTTCCACAACATGTGTGAATCAAATAGACCTTTCCCTTGTAAGCGCTGAAACACTGGAAACTTACATGTAGTAGGATAGCAACACAAGTTCCACCAGCTGTTAATAACCATTGACAAAAATGATTCCGTTTCCTTTTCCCTTAGCCAATGCTGTACAGTGTGACCACAGTGGGCCCTGCATTGCAAATTCACATTGCCACGAACGTCTGCACAATTTCACGGGCCACATTTAATTGATTTTCTGGATTCATATGTGGGCCAGACCGAAATTTGTGGAGGGCCATATCCGGTCCGCGGCCTTGGGTTTGTCACGTGACCTAGAGTATGTTATGGATGTTTTATAGAGTTCAAATGTCCCTCCTACAAGAAATATATCATTTTTGGACCTTTTTTCTGGTATAAACACTTCTATTAATGCCCCAAATGGAAAATAGCATTCCGTCACAAAAGAGGTGCTGTTCTCTCAATAAATAGAACACACTCGTTCCTTTTTACATGTTTTGACATCCAAATCTTTTCTGGGTTTGACATTAATATTACATCATCCAACTCCATGACTGAAGAGATTTTACAATGGTCTCACACCCAAAAAAACTTTTTTATTCTAAAGACCTACTTGCATATATTGCATTTAGAGAACTCTCACTTTAATGTGATTTTGCTGCAAAAATGTCTACATATATCCTAGTCTCCGGCATTGCATTTTTCCATATTTTTTCCCTAATTTAATATTCATTGTTATATAATTGTACTGTAACAATAGGAGATCTTGCTGGCTGGACAAAAACATTAATTCAGCCATTTAACCCTTCTTATATTATTGTGAAATAGCTGGGTTTGCTTTAAAATAACAACAATTTATGAATACAAATTTGACAAACAATCATAATAAAGTAGATAAATAATGAATAAATAATCCAAAAATAAAAATAAAATCACCGAGAAAGACAATACATAAGGTGTGTCTGCTGTGCCAATAAAACAACAAATGTGTTTAAAATAATGTGGCCATTTGTTTCAAGTAAATCTACAGCATTATTAGACAAGTGTGTCACAGATACTATAATTACATTCCTTTTCAATAATTTTCATTTTGGGGACAGATATTATCAAGAACTGATAACTCTGAATAGCTGAACTTTCTTAGACCGCGCGCACGCCACGGCGTGCAGCAGAAGATCAACTTGTGTCGTCTGCTTGTCACGTCCCGGCCCGGGCGCTGAGGGAGTTCCCAGAGTACGGAGCTCCCGGGAGGTGGCTCGAGCGGAGCTCTCTCTCTCTCCCTCTCTCCTTCACACTGCCGTGTTTCACTAGTTCAGCCTCACTCTGGGACGCGCTGGGGGATCCGATGACGTCACGGACAAAACACTCACACACTCTCTCTATTTCTCTCTCTCCCCTTTTCTATTCTGGGAAGTGCGGCTAGGAATAACCCCGTCTGTCTCCTGATCATAGGCTCCTTCACTAGCTTCGGCGTCTCAAAACATTTCGCAACTTAGAAAAATTCTGACAGTTTTTCTTCCGCACGTAGCTACAACTATTGCGTATTGGGAGAAAGAGATAGTCCTTGTCAAAAGGAAGTTTATATGTGTCAGAATATCGCATTACTTCTTTTTCCTCTTTTCATCTGGCGACCCGGACCACTCTGTCGTCAAATAAAGACAGCAGTGTTAAGTAAGAACCTGACAAAAGGGTTGTCATTTCTTTTTCTTGGATGTAGTCGGACGTTTTTGGATGCACGACACCCCAAATGTAACGCGGTGAGTTAACTGACAACCTCTCTGTAGCATGACAAGCTAGTGACAGTGTTATTGAATAAAGAAAACTGTAATGTTGGCTTTGTGTGTTGTTTATTGGGGCATGTGGGGAATACCCAGTTGCTTGCATGCAGATTAGGACTGTTGCGTAATATCCTGAGGAATTTGCACAGCCAATGCAGCGGGCAGTGCTTGTAAACTTACATGTTTGATTTGTGACCGGAAGCTTGTGTTTTTACCTCCGCACTTTCAGTCTAACGCACGTTGTCTTTTATTTACGTTACTTCTTATTGTAGACAGGGGGTGATCTGTGCATTAACTGTCACGGTCTCTACTTGCATGTACATTGTATGTTTGTGTGTGAGTGTGCGTGTGCGCGCTTATGTGTGAGAGAGGAGGAGGTGGGTGGGAGGGACGTTGGCCCGTTCCGGGAATGTTCCATGACGTGTACACCGACAAGCAGGGGGGGTTACAAGGAGTACTCAGACTTCGACTACTGCAGATGCTCGCCCGCAACGACGAGAATCTAACTGAAAAGACAATTCCCCTGTCTGTGCATTCAGGTGTATACTCACTAGATTGTATTTATCGTTATAAATTATTCGCTTATAAATCCCCTTAAAATCTTTAATAAAAAGATTCCGACATTTTAAAACACAACTGCTTAGTTTATACGCTTGATGCTATTAAGAGTACGCGCACATATTATGCGTTATTCATTATTTTGTTAATCTCTTGCATGCTGAGCCTTATGTTTCCCAGATCTAAAATTGCTAATTGGTACCATCAAAAAAGTAAAAGTTTTGCACTGCAATACAATATTACCTGGGTACGAGAAAGAGTTAGCTATGAAAATTAAAATATTTGAAGAAATTGAAACAGACATCATGAAAGTTATTTAGCCCAACTCATACTCTAAGAACTTAGAAGTGTAATGTCCTCACTGTGATTGGCCCTACAAACTATAACTTTGGTGAAACTGGGAGAGGTATTCATTCCACTGTCTTGTTTTGTAATTTGAGATATCTTCTATGCAGTTCATTAAGGGCAATGTATATCTAATGAAATTATTCTTATTTTCATGGTTTCTATTGAAGTTCATAACATGGACAGAGGCTACTAACCACCAAAATCCCAGAATGACAGAGAGATAGTAGACAGTAAAATATTTTATATCAGTGTAAAATTTATGAAAAAAAAATAATAAAAACATATAGATTGACTGGAGGGATGTGATATTATAATAGGAATAAACTAGCTATTTTGTTACAAATCTTTTAAAAGTACTCCTGACTTAACACAGTGATAGGCTAAACGCTCTACATGGGGGACTTGTTCATTGTGCATAAAACATCTGAATTGTACAAGGTGGTGTTAAGTACATAACATTGCTTCATATGTGCATACTTTGCTGCAAGCAGTATTGGTATATATGTGCACAAAGTTTACTCCTTCCAGAAGATTTGCACTGTATTCAGAAATCATGCTCTGCTTTGCACATGCACACAGTACATTTCAGGAACAGCCCAGGGATGCATCTGCAATATGCACTATGCTATGCACCTGCAAGGGTCTCAGAAGTGCATGTGTGCATTTACACATGTGACTTTGCATGCGTACATGTGTGTATGTATGTATGCGCATCCCTGTTTTACATTGTGTCACACAACTCCTCATAGACCTGTCGTGTGTTGTATTTAATTGCTCAAATGTGATACTCTTCACGGTGAACGGCAGCGGCATTGTGCTGCGTCTCTGCCACCACTGCTGGCCTATTGTTTGCATTTCACTTTTTTCTGTCAGTTGTGACAATGGACTTACAGGAGGCATTCTCCCCAGACACATGCTTGCAGCCGCGCGAACAGTTTGCGTGATTCGGTGCGGGCAGGTAGATCAGGGCTGCGAGGGGCGGGGGGGTGGGGGGGAGGGGGGTGTGAATGGCGCCTCATTGTTCCGCGGATTTGAAAGGTGCAGGATCTAAGCACGCGGGAGGAGAGAATGTGTGCTTGCGTGCCATTGTGCTTGGGCCCATACAGAAGCAAAGCAGCATTACGGCAGCTGAAGAAAAATCAAGGTGAAAAAAAAAAAAAAACCATTGACTTGCACGCCAAAGAAAAACAAACTGTAGGAGACTTAAGTGATGGTTGGCTTTTCATTACATTTCCTCTGTCTTGGTGAATGGGAGACATGTGAATAGTATCATGAAAAGTTTTCTGGGCTATGTTAAGTGCCTCGGCAAGTAGACTTCATCCTCTGGTATTGACGCAGGGTAGCAAAGACCACCTCCTGGCATTGTCAGCAGAGCAGTGAATGGATGATTCGGGCTATTAAATCTCAGTGTCCGTGAATGAAAGACTTTTCTTGCGTCGTTTCCGATTCATCTGCTCTCATGACCTCACTGCTCCCCTTTAGGCAGAGCGGGCCTTGATGCAGCACTTGCGGTCGCCAGGTTTCCTGTCCTACATCCAGCGGCGACACGTGACGGCTTTTTGTCCTCCCTCCCACGCCGAGTGGATTGCGTGGGCCCGCCCATCCGCGCCGCGCGTTAGCGTACGGCGCGCGCGTGTGCGGGCGTAGGCGTGTGTCAGCGGTGCGTTCAGACCCCGACTCGCTGCTCTTTTGAGTGCCGAAAAAAAGGCTCAAAATAACACGGCGTGGGCGTCCGAACGGCAGAACTGTGGTCCCTCGCTCATGGAAATCGCCGTTTCTTACCGCTCGGTGTGTTTCGGTGTTGTGCCCCATTGCGGCTGACTCTCGCCGTGCCAGTCATAGGAGCCTTTTACTCAGATAAAAAAAACAAAAAGTGAGCTGGGAGTCTTTCCTTTTTCTTTACATTCTGCAGACAACCATGTGGCTGTCTGCTAAACCCCTGCGGCTGTCTGCTAAAAGGCCTGGGATTTCACGTGGTGTCTTCTCTCTGCCTAATAACCGGAGTCCTCTCTCCTCTGCAGAGAATCAATAACAGTGCCCATAACCCATGTCATTAGCGCGCTGACGTTACGCTCTGGACGCGGGACTCTTCGGCACTGCTTTATATCAATGGAGGGATTAGCTTCTCGTTTTTTTTTTTTTTTCTTCTGGCAATTAAATGCTAGTTGAGGTCTCCAAAGGGCCTAGATGGCTTTGTTCAAAAAAATCGATTCTGAAGAGGGCTGCACTGTCAATATGTCTGCAGAAGACGTTTTATTGTTTTACTACCCTACTTGAGGAAGCAGCCGCACGGCATTTCAACATGAAAACATGTGCGCTGTTTATGTAATAGATAAGCATCAGTGAAGAGCTGCATGACAGTATCTTCCTTTGGTAAATGGATATATTACTGTGCAAATTGCAAATGCACGTGCGTTGTGGAAACGGCTCACATGACTTCATGTGTCAGTGCTATATATGCACACACGTCATGACGACACATGTGCTGTAGATGTTATCTGCATCTTCTCTAATTAACAATTGAAACACCTGTGTCCTACTTATGAAATTTTAAATGTTTTCTTAATAATGCTTCCTTATAGTACTGAAACAAAATGAAGTCCTTCTACTACTGGTGGAGGCAGACTTCCTCCAAATTTATAAACGTATCCTGTGTAAAAATTAAAAAGGTATAAAACACGACAATTTCTTTCCGTGTGGGAAACGGTAGAGTGCGTGGCTCTCTACCTGGGGAGGATGTAGAGGCGGGGGGGGGGGGGGGGGGGGGGGGGGGGCACGGGATTGCAGGCCTGCGCACGATTGGATCCCTTTGGCCTCGTCTGAAAGGTAAAGTGATAGGGCACGGGCGATAAGGGCTTTCAAAGAATCGTTCAATTATTCAACCTCAACCGCGGGCGCTTCTGGTGGCGCACAGCGTTAATGCCCCGGCGGGTCCCTGGCTGTTGGCGTCAGGTGAGCTCCCGGCGCATGGGGGCGGGGGGCTACGATATTTGGTTGGACTCGGTCTCTCTCCGAGCGGCCGGGGGGGTCGGAACACTAGCGGGCATCTCGCCGGGGGGAGGGGGGGGGGGGAGATCCCCCCTTTGTTTGGCGGCCGGCGTTACGGTAAACAGAATTTGTTTGAGCTCCTCCCCGTATCGCGCGCTGTTTGTTCAGCGGCCAGGCGATGAAAGAGTGGCACTCCGGCTAGCGAATTTTAATAAGAGAACCCGAACCGGCGGAGCGGGGACCTGTGTCCAAACATATCCAAACAGTGGCTCTTCCGGAATCCGGGCGTAGTAAACAGAGAAGGGACTCAGGCTCTTTGAAAGCCAATCTGCGGCGCTTAAAAACAGACAGAAGGAATGATACAGGAAGATTAAAGTTACTTGCGCCTCATTTGCATCACATACGAAGGCTAACCTTCAATAACGGACTTCTGATTCTATACAAGGTAACTCTGCGGTTTAAAAACAGACATAAATTATTGAATAAACTGCCTGGTTAACTGGGTGTAATCGCCACCAGGCACACGGGGGGCTGGAAGCAGCCATTCGGGACTGGATTATGAGGCTCGGAGAGAGCTGGTGAGGGCTGGCAGAAAAGCTCTGCCTGTGGTAGATGTGCGTCGCTCTGCCAGGCCGGCTGCTGAGAGCAGCGTCTGGCGTCGGCAGCGTCGGATCGGCGAGCGGTAATAACCGCGCCTGGGGTGGCAGCCGCCGGCGTCGGATGTTATAAAATTTGTGAGATATTAGCGGTGCTGAGAGGAGGCGAGCGGGCGAGCGAGCGCGCGGAGGAGCCGGCGTTGTTCTGCTCAGCGGGGCCGAGAGATGACTCAATCGTGGCCAGTGCCCCTGCTGACGCCCTGAGAAGGAGCGCGAGGCGCAGTGACATCCTCGCCTGCCTCAGCCGCACAACAGGAAGCACTCACGGCCTCCCCTCCTTCCTGCTTTCACAAAGTAGTAGTCTCTCTCTCGCTCGCTCTCTCTCGCTCTCTCTCTCTCTCGCTGTCTCTCTCTCACACTCTATCTCTCTCTTGCTCTCTCTCTCTCACACTCTGTCGCTCTCTCTCTCTCACTCTCACACACTCTCTCTCTCTCTCGCTCTCTGTGTTGGTTCCTGCAGCGGCAGAACCAGCTGAGACCTACTTTCATGTCCTCGCTCCTCCGGCAGCCACTGCTCGAGCATCGTCGCGGCGATTGATGCCTCCTCTGCCCTCCGCCAGCCAATCAGCGGGCAGGTGTTTTTTTTTTTTTTTTTTTTTTTGCCGAAGAAATATGATCATTTTTTCCTCTCTCCTCCCGCCCCCGTGTGTGCTGGGTTAGAGAGAGAGAGAGAGAGAAAGAGAGAGAGAAGGAGAGAGTTGTGAGGGAGGGAGGGCTGCTGACGGTAGATGGGAATAGCTCACTTTGCAGAGCGTAGCAGCGGCGCTTGAAGAGGCTTCGTTTTCGACCTGGATGCTGGGGCTGTGATATTCCCCCCCTCCCCTCTCCAGCCCCCCCCACCCTCAGGAGGCCCCCCCGTGGCCGTGGGGATGCAGAGGACGCAGTGTCAGGTGGGCAGTCAGCTGGGGGTGGGGTTGGGGGGGGTAGGGGTGAGCTGGGCTCAGGAGGCATGCGGGATAACATTTTGAGTAAGAGACTGTTGTGGCCCGCGGGGACCTGCGCTGCACCTCTCGCCCTCCCCAGCGCGGCTCTCCGCGATTCGGCGGCGGGTCGTAGCAGGACGGGTGTTGGGTGAGCGCGGTCGCGTGTGTGTGTGTGGGGGGGTGGGGGAGGGGGTTGGTTAGGCAATGGGGGGCACTCACCCCCCCTGAAGGGCACAGGATAATGGGGGGTGAGGGGCTGGTTGCCAAGTTGATCCGCTGTGCCGCGCGCCTGTGTTTACAATTCAGAACAGACCTGAGACGCTGAACGTCTGCGCTTCACCCCACAGGAAGTCCAAGAATACTTGTGTTTGCTTGCGTGTGGGTGTGTGCGTGTGTGTGTGTACCGCATGTGTGTGTGTGTGTGCACCGCATGTGTGCGTATGTGTGAATGCGTGTGTGTGTGTGTGCGTGTTTGTGTATGTGTGTGCATATGTGTGTGTGTGTGTGTCTGTGTGCGTGCGTGCGTGAGTGTGTCTCTGTGCATGTACGTGTGTGTGTTTGTGTGTGTGTGTGTGTGTGTTACTCACTGACCTTTTCTTCGCTCTCTCTCTCAAACGCAGGGAGTGTGAGGTGGGTGTGTATGGAGATTAGTTTGGAACCGCACAGTGAAGAGGTCAGACGAACACGGAAAGGTACGTCGCTGGATTTTGATAGCTGCTCTTATGCAAACACAATCTGTTAAATTTCAGTCGGTCTTGTGCAAGCATGCTCGCCCTGCACCACAATGTGCTTTTGCAGAGAGGAAATGCAGTGCATGAATATATTCTCAGAACAGGAGAGCTGCAAATGTGGGCCTTCTCATGCAAATGTGGGCTGTACAAAGTTTAGGTATAAAGCCTTTATTCGAGCACGGTAGGGCTGCTGCCTGTTTAAATACGATGTCGGTCTCGGTGTCTTATTAATATGATTAAATCAGCCCTAATGAAGTCATTTTACATAATCCTGGTGTTTGTCAGCGCTAAATACCATGGCAACCGGTTGACTGAACACTAGCCCCGGCCAATCCTTTCATCCAAAAAAAGAGCGTCTTTTGTTTAAGTTTAAGGTGTTTCTTTGTGCGCTCCCGTTCACATCCAGTCCTTTTGTTTACTTCGAAGCGGCGCGAGCGTTAGGTAGAACCCGGAGTCGGGGAAGCGGAGCTCGCTAACGGCAGGCTAGCGGCAGGCGGGTCGTCGAGCCGTCGATGCCCCGCGGTGTGTCGTCGACGGAAAGGGCTGAGGACGGAGCCGCGTCGGGCGCGCCGCGTGCGGGCGGAACTGCGGTCTGCGAAGGACGGCGGAATTGGCGGTGCCAGCTTTCTCAGGCGCCCTTTGTGACTCGCGAAGCGCTGGGGGGGGGGGGGGGGGGGGGGCCGTCTCCTCTGTGACTAAGCCCTGTGAAAACGCTCTCACTATAGACTCATATTGAAATAGAATGTAAAACACTGATAACGATCGGGCCTTCAAAGCTCCGCACACTCCGTCGACCTCAACCACCCCCACAAACCCCCCCCTCCCACCGCCCCCCCCATCATGCCAGAGAGGGAGGAAACGCGTGTGCGATGTACCACCGCCGTGACCCTCCATGGCGCTCCGGTGAGAACTGGGGCGTCGGTGGCGCGGGCCTGGCAGCGTCTTCCGTGGGCGGACGGCGGCGAGGTGCGGGGTGCAGGGTGCGGGGTGCGGCGGGGTGGAAATGTCACGGGTTGCACAACGCAAAGGAACAAGCCGCCTGACAGGAACAGGGCTGGGGGGGGGGGGGTAAGGGGGTATGTGGGGGGGGGGGGGGGGGGGCTGGGGAAGCGCGCCGCTGAAACTGCCGCTTCGTTTGAGTGACGCTCCACGCGCGACGCATCGAATCAGAGAGCCCTCGTAACACGCGGGAGAGCGCTTCCGAGGGTTCGCTCGCCACGCGGTCAGAGTCAGGGCCGCGTTTCCACGGAAGCGGAAGCGGAAAGCCGTGCCACGCGGTCCCCCGCTGACGCCGTTAGAGACGCGGCCTTTCCTGCGGGACAGACGTACGACGGGCGCTCCTGTCGGCCGAATTTAAAAAGTGTTCAATTAGAACGTATGCTAATGCTCAGTTTCAGAATGTTATTATATGTAATGAATCATAGTCTGGTGCTTTAGATAGGAGGAAACATCTTTCGTGTTATTATCCATGCTATAACTTCAGTGTAATGGGCTACAAAAATGAACAAAGGCAGTCTGGTTGCTGTTTCGTTGGCTCAATGGAGATGGAAGCTGCTTCCTGTGAAACTGTGGGCCTGAGAGCCGGAATGGCCGCAACAGAATGAGCGAAGGCCACCGTGCGCAGCCGGCCGGGGCAAGTGTGGAAGACCTTGTTGCTATGGCGAGGGTACAGGCAGGCAGATGTTCAGGCGCCAGGGGCACGGGGGAGGGTGGTGACCGTTCGCAGGTCAACGGGCTGACTGACGGGGCTAAAGAGGCGCTGTGGGCGGAGACTGATGGGCGATCGGGGACGTTTGTCCCGCCCACGCCGCCCCTGGTCCCCCCCGCATCGCAGGCATGGCTGTGGAACATATTTTCCGCGGCGCGCGAGTGCAGACGTTAAGGGCGTTAAGGTTGATTTATCGTGTCTGGGCCGGGGCAACTTGAGACCACCCAGCTCTGTCCCTGTCTCTCTGTCTGACCGCTTGGGACCGCTCTTTGAAACGCTGCGGACGAAAGGTTAATAAGCCACAGATTTTAGTCACACATTTAATTTATATGCACATCCGGGCCCACACCCATGATTTTAATCGATATGTATATTCTCAATTTTCATCGAAGTGAAGTATTTCTGTTGCGTAATATATGAGACTAACAGGTGTTGCTTTGCTATAATGCCACCCTGATGGTGACGGCTGATTGGTTGAGATGAGGGAGGCTCCGTTGCGATGAAAGCTGCCGCACAGTTCGCCTCTGAGGTGCGGCTGTGGCGCTGTCGTCTGCGGCCTGTCATGGCCGACCTCTCCAGGGCGTTTCCCGCTAAGCGGCTGTAGCGCTTCACGGGCGTCGTAGCGACGCCGTCCGCCGCGGCCATCCCCGCGCGCTGTCGATCGATCCCGCCCTGGGGGGAGCGGCCGTGACCCCGGCACGAACCCGGCCTATTCGGGGCTCCGTGCAAATCGGCTTGGAAGAGGCCGCGGGGGCCATCAATTCGCCATTGAATTCGGGCCTGGGCGATCACCTGCTACCTTTCGTTTTAGCGACGCGGGCGTCGGCGGCTCTGTGAAGCCTCGCTAAAGGTGTGACCTTTCACCTCCGCTGACGGGAGCGTTCGATTGGGCGCCAGCGGAGCGCGCTCAGTCCGGGACGCACCTGGGGCACGCTCAGAACCGGCTGCAGACAGAGCGCAGGAGAAGCACAGCGCGCTGCTATATATAGTCAGGACTAGGAACATGGATGCAGCGTATCTGGTGCCTGCTTCTCGCGCTGAACCTCGGGAGGTGGCTTCAGCTGTTAAAGGAAAAGCGCCTCTCAGCCCGTTAATGCACTCACTGCTCACGTACTGCTTACCGAAATGTAATCGTGTGTGTGCGTGTGCGTGTGTGTGAGAGAGCGTGTGAGTATGTGCGTGCGTGTATACGTTGTGTGTGCCCATGTGCATGTGTGCAAGTGTGTGTGCTTGTGTTTGCATAAGCGTGTGTGTGTGTGCGCGTGTTTGCATAAGCGTGTGTGTGCGTGCGCGTGTGTGCGTGTCTTTGCGTGCGCGCGTGCGTGTGTGTGTTTGCGTATGTGTATGTGTGTGCGCGCGTGTGTGCGTGTGTTCGCATAAGCATGTGTGTGTGCGCGCGTGTGTGTTTGCGTGCGCGCGTGCGTGTGTGTTTGTGCGGAACCTTTGCGTGAAAGCACCCCTTTGCTGTTTGCTCCGTCGGAAGGCGGGTTGTGTAACGGTGACAGATTGTGTTTTGGAGCTGCGGGGCGAGCGTGATTTCAGCGAGCGCTCCGCTCGGAGAGCGCTGGCAGAGCGCTCTGTCCTCGCCGACCACGTTGCGCGCTGATGAGAAACAGCGAAGAAGGACGCATTCCACAGGCCTGAGATGACCAGACAGAGCGCTACCCAACGGGGACTCGACTGGCGGCTCGCGGAGTTCGGACCAACGCACGGGGAGCGAAGGGAGGGAACGCCACTGGCGCGCACATCTGGGGATGGGAGTCAGATGCTGTCAAGCTACAGCGAGAGGGAGGGGGACGAAAAAAAAAGGGCTTTCGCTGTCCAAAATGAAGGACCGTTTTACAAGGGTAGCCTGACTGAAAACAAACTGACGTATTTTTTAAAAAATGCTCTGAAAATGATCCTGAAGTACAGCGGGGATTTAAGAAATCTTGTTCAGAGGCAGGATTTAAGAGAGCAGTCGGAGGGTACTTCGCTTTTCGCATAAGCCGGGGCTTAGGCAATGCGAAAAAGAAATTAATAAATAAAAAAAAGACGGAAAAAAAAAAAAAAAAAAAAAACCTAAACTAGAAATACACATTCTGTTACTATGGGAACCCTCAGAACTGTGCTTTGTCCTTGAAGGAATCAGATTGTGAGTGTAACAGTGTGAACGGGATGAGGAACCGATGCCGGGGAAACTGCACTCCTAGCCTGGGGGAACGGGGCGGCGTTTTTTTGGAAGAGGGTTGATGAGGACGCGCGGTCACGTGACCCTGCAGCCGAACCGCGCGCGAACCGGCGGGGGCTAACGTTGCTCTCGCTCTGGTTCGCATACGGACTCGGCTCTATCGATCGGACCGCATTAAGAATTTATACTGCGGCAAGTCCATTGTCCAGACGGATGGGTTACTGACACGAGGGGATGGCACGCGCGCGCGCGGTGTGATGAGCTAGCGGCGGCGTAGGCTAAACGCAGGCGCTGAATGTGTAGAGCGAGCGGGAGACGTGTTTGCGTATTAATGGGCCGTGTTCTGGCGCGGCCTGCCAAGCTCCGCATCGACAGCGGGTTCGTCTTTCTGTCTCTAAACAATGGATGCAGCAGTTTTTGCAGGGGCCTAGTCTGGCCTGCACACACACAGACACAGAGACCTACACACACACACACAAACAGACACAGAGACCCACACACACACACACACACACACACACACACATAGACATGCGTGCACACACACACAAGCTCACGCACACACACACACACACACACAGGTACAGACACACACACACACTCACTGACACACACACACACACACACACACTCACTCACTGATACACACACACACACACACACAGTGATGGTAGCATCATGCGTTCGAGCCCTGTCTGTTTGTCCACCCACACTTTCCACAGGGAATGAGTTACTGAGCGCGATGCAGAGCTGATAATTCACCAGTTTGTGATCGTGTGTCTTTGAACATGAGGGGCTCACAGCAGGGTGGCCTCACCATCATGGATGACTCTCTCTCTCTCTCTCTCTCTCTCTCCATCTCCTGCAACCGCTCTCATTCTCTCTTTCTCTTCCTCTCCTCTCTCTCATTTTCTATAGCTCTTTCTCTTTTCCTCTCCCTCTTTCTCTCTCTCTCTGTCTCGCTCTAGCTTTCTTTCTCGCTCTCTCTCTCTCTCTCACTCGCTCTCTCTTTCTCTCCATCTCTTGCTCCCGCTCTCATCCTCTCAGTTTCTCTTTCTCTTCCTGTCCTCTCTCTCATTTTCTGTAGCTCTTTCTCTTTTCCTCCCCCCCTTTCTCTCGCTCTCTCTCTCTCTCTCTCCCGCCCCCCCCCCCCCCCCCCCCCCCCTCTCTCTCTCACTCACTTTGGCTGCTGTTGAAATAACACCCCCATTTGAATAGGGCCAAGTGACGTGAGGACGCTCGCAGGGCTGCTCACCCTCGTTTCCTGTAGGTGCCCTGAGCTCCTGCAGAGGGTACTGTGTCCGTAGTCAAAACACATGGAAAGCAAGCGTTGGGAGCGGGAACTGCAGCCCGCGCCCTGACGCAGAATAATCCAACGCGGTTTCATTTCCTCCTCTGCACCCCATGCAAATGAGGCGTCTAAAACCGACTCACCGCCCCCCCCCCACCCCACCCCAACCCCAACAGTTGTTCGCACTTCCTGTTCGGGGGAAGTGTGCAGGCAGTCGCTCCGAGCCGACGAGGGAGGAAGCGCAAAGAGAGGGTTTAGGCGTCTGCGCTGCAGACAGATGGACACGCCTCCCACCTTTCGCCTCCCACGCGTTCAGCTGGAAGGGGCTTGCGGCCAATCGGCCTGACCGACGACCGTCCTCTGACTCCACGGAGGCGCAAGCCAGCCTGTGGCAGAGCGCGGTCCCGACCGTGATGTCCTGTTCCTGCTGGAACTGTTCGGCACAGTGATGCTCGTGCGCGTATTATTACCGGAGTCGTAGTGAAATGTGCCACAAATCTAGGAGGCAATTTGGACACAAAGTGGCATCATTGTAATGTGGAGCTTAGATTAGATTAGTTAACCCCTCTCACGCGGTGCCTAGTCTGTCCTGTAAAGAGCTGAGGGTGGCTGCAGAGAAGCCTGTGCTTTATTACGCTGCTGTCGGCTTGTGCTCTTCATCACGGCCCTTAAGCCGCTGGCTGGAAGCCGGCCATGTACATGGCAGACAAAGGGACCCCTCACCGGGCACCTGCTTAGCTGTGTAACCGTGAGCTTTATCCGTCCGCCCTGGTGCCTTTCCAGACTGGCTCCCGTCCGCTAGCGCGCGGCGCACCGCGGCGCTTTTAGCTAGCGCGGCGTCGCGCGGAAGCGCGTTCGGGAAAAAAATCGGGAAACCGAAAAAGTGCGGGGAACGGTGGGCGAACAATGCGTCCCTTTTAACAAAGCATCCCTCATTCATGCCGGGCTCGCAGGGGAGGAGGAGGAGGAGGAGGAGGAGGAGGGGAAGAAGGCGGCCGGCTACCACGGCGGAACAGGTGGCGAGCGCCGCTAATGCGCCAGTTGGTTAGCCGAAGCGCGCAGCTGCGCCGCGCGGTGACTGAAGTGTTCTTCAGCGACGCCCACGCGCTCAAAAGAGCAAATGGCAGGAGTGTCACTCGCCGCGCTCTGACGGAAGTCTGGGAGCAGGAGCGGGGGCGCTAGCGGAAACGGGAGGGGAGGGAGGGAGGGAGGGAGGGAGCGAGAGAGCAAGAGAACGGAGGGGATGCTGAGAGGTGACGGAGAGAGATGGAGAGGCTGGGATCGAGAGGAGTGAGTACAGAGAGGGGAGGAGGAGGGGGGTGACTGCCTGCTGTAGCAGGAGACTTAGTAGTGGAGAATATGTAACATAGCATATGCAGTATATATATAACATCTAATGCTTCGCAATTACTACCAATGTGAAGCATCGTTTGTTATATTCTGCATATATATTCTTCATATACTCTCGAAGGACGAGAACTCATCAAAATTGCTGCCAATGCTTCACATAATAGTAATAATTGTGATAAATTCCCTCTCCTCAACAGCAAGTTAACTGGAATTGCTTCAATAGAAAATATCCATCTGTAAATATGGATTGAATGTAAATGAGAAAAGGAATCTGTTTAAGTTGCTCTGGATTAGAGCTTCTTGGGGAAAAAAACGTAAATGATAATTAAAAGGTTAGATCTTTAAATTGATCCTTAAAGTGAAGCGTGTAAGTTGTGGGGCTTCTGTTCGGGAAACGTTTGCCGCAACTAAGCTCGATCTCTGCGGCCTCTTGGAATGTCGCCACTGCGTCAACCCCCCCCCCTCCCCCCTTGCCATACATAATGAAGGTGATCCGGATCTCGGGAAAAGATGATTGTGCTTTTTTCCGGGGGCCTGGTATCTGGTGGGCAGACCCCATTAAAATGTCCGCTCTCGCGTTATAGCCGTCGTCGCCGGTTTCTCCAAGACTTCGTAATTCGAAGCTGACCACGCCGTGTTCACCAGGAAGCCAGGCTGTGACCCGCTAATGCTCCGCTAACTCCTGTCAGTGATCTCCACAACCTGCTCGCAGTTCTAATATTAGCACGCATTAGATTGATCAGTGCTTACCCCCTAGATATAACGCTGCCTAAAATTCAGGGTGTTTGTGCTTATCAGGGTGGTGGAAAGGTTTTTGTGGTCAGCGAGCGAAAGGAAGTTGTTTGCAATAGCAACATTATTCAGCAAATTCTATTGGTCTGCTATGGTTTAAAAAAAAAAATCACAGCTTTTTTTAGATTTTTTTCAAACATTAATGCGAGAATGTTCTGTACTCATTGCAGGGCTGCACTCATTGACAGTGACTCATAGGACATACTGAATATTTATTGAAAAATTCTGTTAATATAGAAAATTTATTTGGGGTGAAGCGAAGTTCTCCTGGGAATCAAACCAGCAACCTTATGCTTAAAAAGCCAGTGTCTTAACCTCCCCATCGCACTCCTGTCCCATTCCGCAAGGTTTATTTTCGTAATATGAGAACACACAGTGATTCTCACCGTTAAGACGCCCAAAAAAACAACCGAACAGTTGGTGCCGCCGGATTTGCATGCGGTGGTTTTGGAGGAGCGACGGCGGTATTTAGGGATGACACACTTTTGACGGATCTCGAAAGTAAGGATGCGCAAACGAAACGGCGCTCGGGAGCAGCTTTCTCCGCGTGGGGCCCCCTGCCCAAACCGTGATGGTGACTGTTCCGGCTGCCATCTGTTAGCAAAGAGTGGGCTTACAGTTCCTGTGCTTTCTGCGATGAATGTGTAATGTTAACAGGAATGGGATCCTGCGTTGGGTGGCAACAGGAGTGCGTTCTATGTGGAACGGATAATTACAGAAAGCGACCTGTCGGATCTTTTCTTGAAAAGTATGGAAGCGTATTATGAAAATAACTGCGTACAAACAGCTTTTGTGTTGCTACTATAGGGAGTATGTCACACTGTACAGTGCAGTAACCTTGTAACAGTGTAAAGGCATATGAATCAGGCATACATTTTTTATACAGCACTAACTGTACGGGAAAGCTCTTAAAGTAAGCTTTCCATACAGTAAATAGTGGTTCATTGACATAATGTACACAGCCACAATAATAATAATAATAATAATAATAATAATAATAATAATATTGGTATTGAATTAGCTCTACACATCCAAGGCAGGTGCAATGTACTGCTAGCCTATACTCAATGTTCCTGATGTCTGTTTTGTTAAAGGTCAAGTGTAAAGTACAGAAGAATATTCTTAATGAAGGATGTCACCCCATTGCTATTATGTGATACCACAGTTTTGAGTTCTGCTTTGATAAATATCTCCTGGCCAGTAGTTAGTTCATTGTAGCCTTGGCCCTTGAGCGCCTCTGTGATTTTTGTTTTTTCAATCCGAACCCTTGATTATGTAATTTGATCAATTAGTTCGTTTAATTGGATCAAACGACGTGGGTCAATGCATTCCGCAGTTGTCGTTTTTCAGAGCGAGGTTGCAGACGTCTCATTTAAATACTTTCGCTGTCAATCTTCATTCCTGCAGCAGAACGTCAATACCATATAAAAAAAAAACCTGTCGGTTAGCGAGGCCTCAGATCCCTCTGCAGGGATGTGTGTGTCTCCTCTTTCAATAATAGTCTGCCGCCTTTTACGAGGTGTTTTGCAAAGAATTATCCGCTGAGTCTCCCCGGTCCAGTTTACACAAGATATGCCATTAGCTGCAAGAATAGCACATGTAGTTTAAATCTATTTCAGCGGAAGATTGGGGCTATTGTGACTAATGTGATGCACTGTAGATTGCAGGTGATCAAGAGCTTATCCATCTGGATGATATGGACACATCTGAGGCCTATTTTACCCCTGAATTACCCCCGACTTTTGGCAGTCCTTCTGGAAGTGAGAATCGGCGGATTGAATTTAACTATGTCTTAGTTGGCCAGCCAAGTTTAACACATGAAATGATAGAAAGCACAGTATAATTATATCTAGTGAAATTTCTAGTATAATTTCATAGGTTGGTGCCAAAGCTTTCTTTACAAGGTTATTGCTACAGCAGCTAGGATAATTCCCGCCTCACAGTTTCACACTGGAAGGCTAAATTACCCTTTAAACTGAAGGGCAGCTTATGCAATGGGCCCTTAATTAAAACTCGGGAAAAGGCTGCTGGGACGGCACAAGTGTTCGTTTACAAGTGCCGTCCACCTGCTCTCCCGAAGTACCTGAAACCGCTCTGCCAATAGCACTCCCCGGCCCTCCATCAAGCCAAGAGCTGCGCGGCAGATATTGACATATTTGGGAGGAGAGTGGCAGGATTTGGGGATTTAGAACAGACCCACGGATTAGCCTCCGATTTCACAGACGATGAGGCTTCGGGCCAAAAAAAAAAAAAAAAGCAGTTGTATTGGCTCACAGCTTGTCTGCTGTATGATAAAGACAATAAAATACACTGCAGAATTAGACAAAGAGCATAGAAAGGAGGCATCTTTATTTTGTGTCTTTGTTAGTAGGGTGAAACTCTACTGTGCCTGGGACAATATTTTCTTTGTTTGCATCATTCAATAATACATGCCACACAAGTTCACAGACCACTTGACCCCCCCATCCTCCAGGGCCCAAGACAATGCTCCCAGTCCCCCCCCCCCCCCCCACCCCCCCACCCCCCCCACCCCCAAATGGCGGCCCTAGTTTGCAATAAAATTGAATATAAATTCTGTGCTAAAGTACTACGAGGCCAGACACACTTGTGAGTCTGATATTGAGACGGTTTCTTCCGGTGGAATTTTGGGTGGAGTATCTCTAATTTGTGCTGCCCCAGAAGGCTACGGCGGTTTTTCTCTGTGCGAAAGTCTCCCCTCTTAAGTGCAATCCTTGATCAGATCCTTCTCAGATCCCTGCTGCCTGCGCTGTGAAACGTGATGTCACAGGTTGGGAGAAACACAACTGAACCCTCCGTCTGAACCCCCCCGGCTTCAAAGCTGGAGCTGTCTGTCTTTGCACGTCGACTGTATCCTCCGCGCCGACACTCGCACGACGTCAAAAACATAACGTTTGGAGAAGAAAAACGTGCGATTCCTCTGTATGTTTGTCAGAATTTGATTTGTTATGAGCACCCTGGTGTGCAGCGATCGTTTCAGCTGGCAAGCTCAAAGAATAAAGGAAGCGATGTATTTATTAATACCACAAACCACACTCTCCCCTGTATTTCCTTAGTTTATCATAGTTTTAAAAAAAGATGGCGTGTTGTTACCATCCGCAATATGACCGATCTTGCTTGTCAGACGTACTGTATGTGACATAGCATATTACAGAGACAGATCCTGTTTCACTGACAGGCAAGACAAAAAAAAATTATAAAATAATATTAAGTTGACGCTTGATATCTTTCTCAACATAAATCAGAAGATTATGATGAATTGTTCACGCTATCGTTGAGCGGGTTTTCTTTGTGCGTTTCTAGATAGCGTCGTTTGTCTTGTTACTTTTACCACTGACTGAATGTTTGATGTCATTAAAGTGCCTTTCCTGTTTTGAATACATTCTGGGCTCTGCCTGTTGTCAGACGTGCAACCGAACAATTTGTACCATGGGCGTTGTTTTAACTGTCAGGGACTGCATAATTGGGTCAGACATTAAAGCTGGTCCACATGAGTTAGCTTGCAAATAGGTTCCGTATTTATTGTTGCTCTCGCGTCCCTGACCAGGAATAATCGGGTACAGATAATGGATGGATGGATGGATTTATTGCTGCGGCCAGTGCTTTGCCGCTAGCAAGTTTAAAGGTTTGGCCCCCAAAAAGAAGAGTCCAAATGGATCAGCAAACTAATTATTTTTCATCAGTGTTAAACCGGTTATCTCTGCAGTGCCGCGACGTAGGTGATGAATCTTGTTCTGCGAACGCGCTGGGAAGTCGGAGAGGTGTTGCAGCCGCACGCCGTCAGTCAGCCAGCCTGCGCGGTAGTGTGGCATGTCTTATTTTGGAGGGGTGAGGAGGTGCGAGCTGTACAGCGTCACCTCCCCGGTGCTTCCTGTAGCAAACGCTGCATTGATTTAGCATCCTGGCTGCGCCGGCAATCTGTCTGCTGCCTGCAGTGTCTTCTCGTTTGGAATGAAGGCGTCGCTTAAACGACTGCAGCGGAATGTTCCATAATGTAATGGAACGGAATGAAAGGCAATGCAATGCAATGTAATGTAATGGAATAAATCTTGCATTGTGAACATGTTCATCTGATGATGTTCATCAGCAGAACACTCCCCCCCCCCCGTCTTCCTGGACAGGTTATGAAGCAGTAGGAGGAAAAAACGAATGGCTGACAGAAAAGTGGCACGAGAATGGTACCTTTCATGGTGAACGCCCCGTGTGATAGTGCGGGGCTGCGTGTAATCACTGTACGGTGACTCCAAAAAGCCGGTCCATTCGCACACGCCAGCAAGGGTTTGTGACTCAAGGGAACGAGCAGCGATGTGAGAAATAATTGAAAGCAAAGTAATGAACTTGCTTGAAGACCTGGGGCCTTGCAGGCGAGTACCAGCAGTTAAGCAGTCCGTTCCCCCCCCCCCCCTATTTTCCCCTTTCCTAGTTTCTGTCAGTTATGTCTGCCCACCTATGGTCTTGGAAGCCTCTGTAACACTGACGTTTTTGCTACGGCTCAAACCCTATCTTTAAGTTTTAGTCTTATATGAGCTGTGCACCATATGAGCTGTGTTATAGAGCACCTATGGTGAGAAAACTGAAGCCCAGGAAGCTGATTGGTTGGATATGCACATAAGTATCCATAAGTCCATTTACACCCTCTGCACTTAATATCTCGACCTGACCCTTTCCTTACAGTTTTTCTAAATTTTTTTGCTGAATACTCATCAACCTTTTTTCTACCCCCAACCTAACATCAGTCAGTTTCCGGCTATAATGAGGCGTGCGTGCGAGGTGCGAGGATGATGAAGCGCCGCTCGTGTTTTCAGAGAGCAGCCTCGGTTGCCCTTTAAATGCAAATCCTCCAGCGCGCACTCCAGAACCCCCCCCCCCCCGTCCCGTCGCCCCCCGCCCCCCTCCCCTCGCCTGTAAGCGGCGGTATCGGTGGCAGTCGGGAGGGAAGTGCCAGTGAATTAAGGCCGAGCGGAGACGTGCCTGTGGGGACTGGAAGTGGCATTACCGCAGACTGCTGCAATAACCCCCGCTTACTTATCCTGCGCCGCGGCGCGGCTGCTCCCGGATCCCGCGCTCTCTGGTCGCTCCGCTGTAATTGGGGTCAATCGCGAGCCCCCAGGAGCCCTGTTCGTTGGGGTAGGGGAGGGGGGAAAGGGGGAAGGGGGAGGGGGGAAGAGGGGGGGGGTGGTTGGGTGTGCGCGCAAGTTGTCTAAGAAACTCCTGAACCTGTTCCCGAACCCTTACACATAGAGACGAATGGAGCCCGCTCTTGGATCGTTGGGTTATGTCTGTGGAACGGGTTCAGAAAGGGCAAAACATTTCTTTGCGAATTGCGGCGTGGGCCAACAATGACAACAACGCGGGATGTTTATGTCTAAAAGGGGCCCCCCAGTTACATTTTTATAGCTTAGGTGTCCCGTATACGCCACTAAATGGAAAGCTGTAATTTAGATTTTCCTTAAGTAGAGGTTTGAAAAGCTGCTCTGGCAAGTTTGCGGGATGTATAAATATTGAACCAGCAAATTCTGATGTGCAGGACTGTAATCCTGCAGAAGGAATGCTTCATTTTTGCTCAGCGTTTAAAAAAAAATAAAAAATTTTTTAGTTACAGTCATTTATGTAGAAAATGTCTGAGGCTTCTTGGCCAGAGAGCTTTTTTTCCACAGTGGAATTTAGCTCGGAGTCTACTGTACTTGCCAGGGTGCTGAGTACAGAGCTCAGCGATGGGAAAGTGAGTAAATGCACATTTATTTGCACCTGGTCGCCGGGTGAGGAGGCCTGTGGAGGTTTTGGTTATTTAGGCGGACCTCCGGACGGAGATAGCCAGAGGTCAGGGTCTCGGTGTCCCCCCCTGCTTCAGCTTGGCCCCCTCTGCGGTCTCATGCCACTGCCTGACTTTCCCATTATCTTTACTTTCTCCCCCCCCCCCCCAGACACATGAACCAACAGGAACGGAAAACTAGCTTTATTTCTCTGTGGTTAGTCTGGTTCTTCCAGTTATGTATTATCTCTCCTATTTGCACCTCCATGGTTGGTTATGCTTCTGGTCCAAGGCAGAATTAAGCTTCGCTGGCTTTGCTGTTTATGCGCAGAATTTGCTGCGGATTCGTTTGCCAGTTGGAGATAGCAATGCTGCTTACTGACAAAAGGCATTGGTTTGCTCGAGTTTGTTCAGATTATATAATGTGTATATAATAAATATATTGGGTGAAAAACCAACATTGCTGCAAATGAATATTTTATGCTGTTTGAGTAGGTCCTGGTTTATATGCATGAGCTGGTTAATGTGATGTAATTCCTGTCTCTCGTCGACCTCTTGACATGAAGAGCCACTCCAGGAATCCTCATCGCTAATGCCGTATTCCCTATTGTACTCACTGACGGCGGAAGATCACTCATGAGCAGTCTGCTTCGAGGGCTGGGTGCATGTACCCAACATGTGACCTTGTGGACGCGCGCTGTATGTTATGATGTAGCTGAAGACTCTCTCTCTCTCTCTCTCTCTCTCTCTCTCTCTCTCTCTCTCTCACTCTCTCTCTCTCTCTCCCTCTCTTTCTCTCATTCTTGCTCTGTCTCTCACCGTGTCTGGAGCGGCTCTTCTTCCCCCCCCCCCCCCCGCTCCTGAAACGTTCGGTGGGAGCGATGATGTCATCGACCGCGCGCCCGTCGCCCAGCGCCTGCTGCTCCAGCTGTTGCGCCGACGCGTCCTCGCCGCCTCCTCGCCGCCCCTCCCGATTTGTCGGACGGGCTCGGGAAGGACCTAAAATTAGCGATTCGCCCCCCCCCCCCCGCTCTGTTTTTCTCTCCTCCCGTCACTTAATTAACTGCTGCGCGCGGCGTGGCGGAACAAGACCTCGGCTTCGGATGGCTTGCATAAGCATTATATAATTTTTATGCATATTTTATGCCAATACGCTGGATTGCGTGCTTCCTCTGCGTCACTCCTTTCGAGGGGTTGCTCTGTTCACTCTTGACAAAAGGGCAGCGAGGGGAGGGCCGCTGTTAAATTCTCCCGTTTCCTTTGTTAAAATGGGGAATTTTGTCAGACCGTTCACAGGGCTGCAGTGCTCTAATCAGTGTCAGCTTCGAGTTCTTTAACACATAAGTTCCTAATTGCCTGATAAATGCAATTCCATAAATATTTGTCTTTAACTTATTGGAACCCCTTGTGTAGAACTTTTTGGAGGGGGGGGGGGGATGAGAAGAACAGCT
The DNA here is from genome assembly GCF_013347855.1 of Anguilla anguilla. Lineage (NCBI taxonomy): Eukaryota > Metazoa > Chordata > Actinopteri > Anguilliformes > Anguillidae > Anguilla > Anguilla anguilla. The sequence goes on along the minus strand of NC_049206.1, from coordinate 53,654,588 downwards.
TAGAAAGGGGACTTGCTTTCTGGCTTTCATTTGTATCCGTTTCTCTGCTGATGGGCCAGACTTTTATTTCTGTTGGTGCTGCGGACACGGAAGCATAGGATTCTCTGTTCGCATTAGCTTCCATCACTGCTGTGTCACTGAACAGCGTCCCCTGAAATCGCCATTATTTGTTGCAGCGGTGTGGTTGAGAAACCAGCATAGAAACTTACATTTTCAAGTGATCCTCGTTTTACATGTGAAGATGCACTGAAGGGACCTGTTTTGCATATGAAGATGCAGTGAAGCGCTTGCCAATACTGTCCTGGAAGATCAGTGTAGTTGAAAGTTTGCACAATGTGTTTTGTTGTCTCTTCAAATATAGGTGGCATGTGACCGGATGTGGTGAATGTCCCTCGTAAATAGCTGACCTACATATTTACCTCTTGAGGCCTTTCATGTTCTATATAGCTCTATGTTTCTAATATTTTGAAGGAAGTGAAAAGGCATTTTTTGTGAATGCAATCTTACTCAAATAGTACTCATTTATTGTTAGAGATGGGTTGAGCCTTGTGGTGAGCGCATGCAGGCTTTTTGTGACAAAATCAATTGCGTAATGTTGTAACGCCAACATTGTAGCTTGAATTAGATATATGCAAATGAACACAAAACAAAAACAAACCCAACATTTTGACCTTTAACATGTGGATATTTTAATATAAGGAAATACATGCTTTAGATCCACATACTAGTCATGCATAAGGCAAGTTCTAAATTAACTATATAGGCTGTACATAGATAATTATTGGCTGTGACATGAACCAAATCTACTCCAGGAAATAATAGAGAAGTTATGAGAAAAGCTGTCTTTCTCTCTGCAGCTGAACACAACAGCGATTACATTTTCTTTGCCGTTTCTGTCCTTGATGGTGTCAACAGAATATTCTCACACAATTTGTTAATCCTTCGAGGGGTAACAGAATAAACTGGTGAGTCATTTTCCCTTCCCGAAACAAGACGAATTCACAATGGGCGTCGATGTCCGTTCATCGCAGATCGCAGTTACGCAACCGTTCGAAACCGCGACGCCATGGAGCAATCTGTGTTTCGAAGAAGTGTGTGTAATTGGGAATCTCGTGTAACGTACGATTACAGTGTTGTCACAAGACATGAATTGGCTGTGCCCTAAGGCTTTCGATGCAAACCACATGTGACTTATAGCCAATCTCCTGTGCTGCTATTGGTGCAACACCTGCCTCGTTTTACACCGTGTGACTGATATTGGTCATCCTGTGGTGAGTCATAGAAAAAGCATTTAACAAGACTGATTGTGAGAGATGTGGTCCCATGACGATCCAATCAACCTTGGGTCATGGATAGTATCCCATTCCTTCATTTTGGCAAATAATTCCGGTTGAAGAGGGGTGTTTGCTTACCTTTCTGTCACGAAATGTCTTTGTACATTCTTGGGAGACCACTCTGGTATTGTAATGCCGGAGGTCCTAATCGTCAAGAGCGTGAAGCATTTATATAGTTTGTTGTTTTAGGTTTTACCATTATGTATGCTTATTTGTAAATAATCTATATGAAAGCACACTTAGGTTCATCCATTGTTTAGCCCGTTTATTCCTGGTTAGGGCCAAGGGGTGGTGCTGGAGCCTATCCCAGCATGCATTGGGTGAGAGGCAGGAACACACCCCAGACAGGTTGCTAATCCATCTCCGGGCACATGCAACAATCACTCACACACTCATACCAAGAGGCAATTTAGACTCTGCAATTAACCCAACCTGCATGCCTTTGGACTGCGGGAGGAAACTGGAGTGCCCAGAGGAAACCCACAGGCAACAGTGCTACCCACTGCACCACCGTGCCACCCCCGCACTCAGGTGTAAAGTACAGTTTATGAACGGAGGGAAAAAATTGGAGACAGGTGAGCTGGCGCTGTGTACCGCCCCTGCAGGACTGCTCTCCGTCTCGATTCGAGGATACCGCGCATCCTTCGTCGGTTGGCACGCCCCCCCCCCCCCCCCCCCCCGTGTCACACAGGAGGTACGTGCGCCGCGGTCAGATGATGTTCGGCGTCGCTTCGCGCGCGGAGTGAATCAGTGCGGCGCTGGTCAGAGCCGTGTGCTGTGCCGGAGTAAGTGAAGATGTCAGGCTGCATGGAAAATCCAGTGGGCAGACAATTATATTTATAGACTGGAGCAGGCAGCTCGTCCTTCACCGCACATCCAGTAACAGCCACTCAAGGTTATTCCCCAGCCGCCGAATACAAATAATGAGACTTAGCCCAGGAGCCAGGTGGCACATGTTTAATTTGTTCTGGATGGGAGCAGTTTGTCTCTGAAGTGAAGGTAAGCGGGATCTTCAATCTTAAATTTTGTCGGGACACGAACCGTTTTCCCTGACACCTGGGGGAAGTTGCCTTAAGGCCACCTCGTCGCTCTCTCACGCGCTGTATTTAAATATTTACATGGTCAAAATGCACTACTTTCTCTGAAAAATTAGATGCATCATGCTTCGTTGATGTGCATGCGGCGATCCATTTCACAGTACCAAGCCACGCTGTGTACCATTGGTCATAAAACGTGCGAGCTCTTTTTCCCAACTAATCAAGTTTTTGGGTCATTATGGCTTGTGCAGCTTTTATGCTGGTGTTGTACTGCACGGTGTTCCCCAGGGTATTGTCTTTGGCCCGCTCAGCGAGTATAAGCAAAAGTACGAACTATTTTTTGAGTTTTTACACTGAATGCAGTGTACTTTATGTGTGTTTTACTTTTCCCTGCCACGTGGGGTGTCGATTCCTCTTACTCATACTGGACATCCAGCTGAGATCTGGGCACGGTAACTACAAATTGGCCGAAAACGAAGAAAGATAAAACGGAGATTGTATTAATCGGCTCTAAAACGCAAAAGGTGCGATTGAACCTCATTAATACTGTGTTTGATGAAAATTTGATTCCACCATCTGTGACGGCAGATTTCAGACTGACATTTTTAGTCTTTCATTACACAATGTGCCTTAAAATCCATTCTGCCACATTGGGAGAATTCTAGATCAAATCACCTAATGGATTTGAGGGATTGTTGGGAAACAGGTGTTTCTGATAAAACAACCGTCCACAGCGATTTTGCAATGTGTATAAAAGCAAGAAACAAATTGAAGTAATTTAACACCATTATTTCTGCTTTTAGTACTTTATTTAGTATTCACTTGTGTATTTTGAGCCGAAACAGATTATTAGCAATGTTACTTACATTTCTCGCTGTATATTGTAATGCATTTTCTAAAGGGTGCAGATACTGCGAGTGCCACCATTAAATTTCGCATGGCTGTTTTTCATTAACCTGAATACCAGAAACTCAAAATGCAGGCAATGTTTGCCAGCTAACAAAAAAAAAACAACTTTGTGCAAAATTCATATTTTCTAGAACAAAAGCTGCAGAGGAACACTCCGTGATTCCAGCAAAAACCTATTTAACTAAACTATTTAAGCTCATCTGCTGTTTTATTTTTCATTTTTACTAGATCATAGAAAATGTTCTTGTTTGTTTGTGCCTGAGTGGAACCTCTGTCAGTCACCTGCGTGATCATGTGTTTTCTTCAGGAGGGGAGGGGGAGGGGGAGGGGGAGGAGGGCATTGCCGAAAGCATGGTGTGGGACCTCTGTTTGGGAACCCCCCGGAGCTCGTTCCCAGAGTCAGGCCAGCTGATCTGACTCAGGGCCAAGTCTAAAATTGGTACTGCCCGTCTGAGCGATCGGGGTAAACCGACACTGCAGTGGAGGGGAAGTGGCCGAAGGCGGGCGCATTGGTCGGGGTGGGGGGTGGGGGGGTGATTGGGGGGTACTGGCCACCTGCCTCCCCGAACGTCCGCACCTCAGTATCGGGGTAACAGGTGCCGCCGGCAACATGAGATCCTGAAGAATGACAGGGGGCTCGGAGGGGCTTCTGGGGAGACGGTCTGAGAGGGTTTTTTGTTGGGGGGGGGGGGGCAGGAATTAGGGACAGCTGAGGGATTATCAATGGAAGGCACGCGGCGGGGTGGGGCGGGGCGGTTGCGTAACGGGGGTCTCAGCCGGCGCGTGGGCCGCGGCCCGTGCCTCGCGCTCGGGTGAGCGATCGCGTCCCGCTCGCATGAGCGCCTGTCTGTTTTCGGACGGCCGCTGAGCGACTTGCTTTTGCAGCGGGCCGCCTTTGGTCCGCCGGGCACATTTGTCCTCCCTGAGGATCTGCTAAGAGACAGTCTGCCCCCCCGCCCCTGTGTGTGGGACTGCGCGGGGTCAAGAGGTCAAATCTGACTGGAACATCAAAGCTCCTCTTATAGTTTAGAAATAACAATGTCTGCCAGCAGGAGCCATCCTTCCCATAATATTGTCAATGAGGATTTAATAAAGTACCCTGACTATGCAATGGTGAGCGTGTTTGTGTGTGTTTGCGTATGTGTCCATGTGTTTTCTTGTGGCGTGGATACATGCATGAGTGTGTGTGTGTGTCGGCATGTGTTTGTGTGCGTTTGTTCTTTAGTATGTGTTTCGGTGTGTGTGTGTGTGTGTCGGTGTGCATTTATTTTTGTATGTGTCTGTGTGTGTGTTGGTGTGCATTTATTTTTGTATGTGTCTGTGTGTGTGTGTGTGTGTGTGCGTGCAAACGTGTGTGGATTGACTCTATAGGTTCTTCCTGCACTGTGAAATATGATTGTGCTGAAAGATGTTCAGACACAAGCCCTTAGCAGAGCAGGCCTTGGATATCAGATACGCATGGTACAGCTTTGGAAATGATGCATAGGTTGCCCTCCAATTAGCTTTGCTCTCAGGACTAGGTGGTTGCAGGTTTTTACGGTACGTTTGCACACATTTATCTTGGTGAAGGGGTGGGGGGAAGGGGGGGTGGGGTGCTGGGAAGCAAATTAATGCAGTATATCCAGGAATAAGATAACAATAACTGCTGAAGATACTCACACCTAAAGAAACTGCTTGTTGTTTTGATACAGGAGTTAAGATGTCTTTGTTGTCAGAGCTCACTGAGTACTGTGCATTTTGATTGGACAGGTATTCCACTTGACTCACTGGCTGCCAGTTTTACAGAAAGCTTTGCCATAACAGAAAACAAAATAGTCTAAAACATCATTGTGGATATTGACACAATACAAATGCTTTGTTGCTGTGGGTTTTTTCAGTATTAATAGGAAAAAAAAACACTGCAAGTATAATGTATTAAGATGACATCATTTCTTACACATGCACTGTGGGAATAGAATATGTCCAGCAGTGCTTAAATATTGATGCAGAAATGTTGTAATGGAGGAGATTAATCTCCCTGATTAACTGTGGATTTGTTTGTTACCAGAACTGGTTGTTTATTCCAGAATTCATGGGCAGCAAAAGCCGGTCGTCTTTGCGAACATGACTGCGTCTGTGCCGCACATGTTTATCATCGCACATGTGACATATCATGACACATGCGACGGGGTCAAAAGGTTTTCAGTGCTTAACTCTAGAGCGAGTTTTGTTTTTTTCAAAATCCAGATGCGATATGCACACAGCCGCGGTGTAACGGCAAAGCGGAGGCAACGGCTGCCTCAGCACCGTCTGTCGGAACGGAGGATTAGCACGGCTTGCAGAACTCGCGCGAGTCCATCGGCGATTTTATTCCCCCCCTCGGCATTGACGATTTGCGCAAAATTATATCAGGCGAACATCAGGCGCTTTACAAACCTTCGACCAAATCGATCGCCAGCGAAGGAACGCCAAACAAACAGAGGCATGAGTAATGCGGTGAGGTAAGTGGGTTCGATTGTGAGGGTGGGGGGATGGGGGGACGGGGGGATGGGGGTCTCCCGTTCCCCTCGCGTCCGTGGAGACGAGCACTTAGTAGCCCTGGCCAGAGGCCACGTTTGCACCCTCTTCGTTCAGCGTTGGAACAGAGCGAGCGCCGCATTCCAGTCCGTCGTTCCCCCCCCACCCCACAGGAGCCGCTGGATAACCGTACGAGCGGATGATACAAACCCCAATCCTGCGGTGTGCGGGAGCACCTGCCTGTATTAGCCTTATCTTTTCGGATTATGCATTTCCCAGCCTGCTCCTGGAGTTAGCCTGATGTTAGAACGCATGTTAAAAAAAAAACAAATAAAAAATCAATTTCATGACTGTGCTCTACGGCTGATCAGCTCAAATCAAATGCACGTTCAATCCCTGGATGATCGTGAATGTTATCATTCTCCCGAAATAGTAGTTCAAGGGCAGCTGAGAAATAAAACAATAATAATAAGCATAAAAAAAGAACTTCACCGGCGCCTGTTTGCGTTGCTGTTGTTCTGAATAAAATGGTTGTTTGTATAGAGACGGCCCTCTGCCAGAATAAGTGGATGAATTATTTATGTTTGGAACATGTTGCTGAGACAAAAGAACATCAGTGGATGGCAGGGGCTGGTCGGACCTCCACGCTGCTGCAGGTCAAACAGATGGCAGCCTCATCACAAGCAGCCCATCAGTGGGTTTCCAGTGGCATTTAGCAGCCAATAGGGGGGCGGGTGAAATGCCTGGACCGTGGGGTATTCTGGGACAGCCTAATACGGTGAATGAAATTTAAAAAAAAAAAAGAAAAATCCCCCGATGGATGTTCTGGTCCCAGACTCTTGTCAGCAGCGGAGGTCGTGGCAGGTCACGCATTTTTAGGTCATCTAAATGGGATTCTTCGATAAGGGAAAAATGACTATCCGGGGCTGATAATAGATTCGTATGTTCTTCCTGCAAGGCTGCGTGAGTATTATAAACCGATTCACCACGGTAACGGGAGTCTTGAATACCTGGGTTCGATTGTGTCTTTCAGAATGGCGAGCGTCTTTGTCGTGATTGTCTGCCGTGAACTGCATTCTTCTCCTGGCTGCTTTGTTGCTGTGAGAGATGTTCGGTGACTTGGCATTCCGCTCAGTTTTTGGCGGGAAACAGCTGTTTATAAAAAATGAAAAAAAAGCTTAACGGTTTCATTCAGTTTAACATACAAAATCTTGCACCAGGGAATTCGCTGATAAACGTGACACGCGGCCCTTTAAAAAAAAACCCAAAAAAATAATCTTGTTACCCTCCGGTCTTGTTTGTGCGTGCGCTCGCCGGTTGTTCAGCAGGCTGACAGTAAACGCATTAGCATAAACCCAAATTAATATTCGCTGCAGCGACGGTCGCATTTTAAGCTGCGTACCTGCGGCACGCCGGGGCCTCTTGCGGGAGCCTGCCTGGACTGCGGGCGAAGGCTGCCCCCCCACCCCCCCCCCCGATGCGACTTTCCGCACGCTTACCGCGCAGCGACCGCACGCTGAGATAGCGGACCGCCGATTAGACGACCGGGGGTCCGGGATGGTGCATTTCAGAGAGATTTCGCTAATATTCTCTGGTGTGCTATTTATAGACGACTGAGGAGGGGGGGGAGGAAGGGGGGTTGGGGTTGGGGGGGGGCAATGTTTTGTTATGGCACCCCCCCCGGGAGAATCCTCAGGTCACGGGCGGTGAGCCGTCGTTCCCTGCCGGACCGAGATCGGAAGGGCGTCCGAGACTGAGGGAGTATCCGCGTGGCGATACGACGAGATTCCTCTCGCCTGTCTGCCTTTCACTTGACCCCTCTATTTGTGGTCACGTCTGCACAGGGAAAATGTAAACTTAACTTTAAGGGGGTGGGGGGATTGGGGGAAGTGGGGAAGTGGTGGTGGGGGGGGGGAGGAAAACCCTGCACTGCCACCAAAGAGACTGCAGTGCGTTCGCTGCCTGCTCCGGGCTGCTGTAAGTGTCTCTAAATGTAGTCTGTTGTATAATCCCTCTAGGGGCCCTATTGCTATTTTTGTTCCTGGATATGCGTCACGACTGGGTATTTTCTCTGGTGACTAGCTTACATCAGTAGGTCTCCTAACATACGCTCTATCAGCGAGTGGCTTCTGATTGACGGGAGTTTCGTCCTGCTGTTTGGCTCTGCTGCTGATCTCAGAGGATGGACAGTGGGAATTTCGGCTGAGGGGAACGCAGCGAGTGACCGCGGATGAGGGTCGGGGGGCGCTGGTAACTGCAGGTTAGTACACGGACGCTTTCTTTTTCGCTCCCCCCCCCCTTCTCTCCTTCCCCTCTCGGCGTTGTTGCTGAAAGGTTATTTCCTCGTCACTCTGTTTGTAAACTGACTGCGGGGCACGGCTGGCCGTCCGTCAGCGTCAGCGGGGAGAGGGGGAGGGGGGGAGACGGCGGCCGGGGCTTCCCGTGCGGGTCGGAGCGACGTGCCGCCGCCGCCGCGCTCTTCGTGCGGCTCCGGTTCTCGGAGCGGTTCCCCTCTTCCTCCGGCGCTCTGCCCCGGGGGCTCGGTCCCGCTCTCTCTCCGCTCCGCCGAGCCGCCTGCCCAGCCCTGCCGGGCGTTTCCGTAGCGGCGGATAAGACGGGAAACCGTGGCATTACCCGCTACCGTGTCCCCCCCCCCCCCTCCCCGAGCAGGTGGCCCCTGTCGCGGTGGAGCGGCCGGCGGGTAGTTCGCGTAGCGGTGCGCTGCGGAGCCGCGGTAGGGCAGCCCCCGCCGCCGCCGCGCTCCCTCCAGCGTCAGCCGGGCCGGGCGTTTCGGGAGCTTTGTTGTGTCTGCGCTCCCCGGCGTGCGAGACACTTCTGCAGGAAGCCTGCTGGCTCCTCGCCTCGGTCAAACCGGATTAGACAGGGTTCCTATTTCCCTAAAATTTATGGAGGGACACCCCTGCACTCTCCCGCACCCCCCCCCCCCCTCCCCTCCCCTCCCCTCCCTACCACTACCACCACTACTCAGCCTTCTCTGACAGGAGCCCCACTGCATATTTGAAATAACATTACCTTGCACCCCAGGGAGAGAGAGAGAGAGGGAGAGAGAGAGAGAGAGAGAGGGAGAGAGGCTGTTTAATGAGACTGCTGTGTGTTGTTTCGGGTTTCACCCTGCGCCGTCGCTCTGGAATAACTTGTTGTTTGAAGGAAGGTCCCGTTGATAAGGCCGGGGAAATCTCTGCAGGCTGCGGCCCCTCGCGCTCCGCGCGCATCGGCGGCCTCCGGTTCAAAGGTGCGCGTTGTTTCCGAGAAGCTTATCGCGCTGCCGCTACGCATTTATAATTCCCCCCCCCCCCACTGCCCCCCTCCCACCAGCACCCCTCCGCCAGTCTCGCTAGGGAACCCGGGACTGAGATTAGGACGACCTTGAAATGTGCTCCCTGAGCTCAGACTTTTATCACCTACCTACCCCCCCTTTCCCCTCTCCGCCCCCCCCCCCCCCCCCCCCACCACACACCGGCTGGGCCAGCCGGCTGAACAGACCCTTTTTATTTACTTTCTATTTCTTCTCCCTCTGCCTTTGGAGAGAGGGCTGTAATACCCCTCTGTCTGATAGCGGTGGAATGAGGGCTTGTTTCCATGCCAAGTGTGCTGAACCGTTTTCCATTCACAAATTCTCAGACGATTTATAATGTATGTGCTGTCGCTCCTCGCCCGGGCTTTCGTGCGCTTCGGACGCTTCCTCTCGGCCGCCTGGTGGGCTAGCCGCCCCCCCCTCGCTGGCCTTTCCGCGGAGGCCCTCTGCTCCTCTGCGAAAAAGCAAAGCTGGAAACAGAGGGTTTGTTGTTACCTCGGTTCTTGTCCACGAGGGTACGTGTGTGTAAGCGAGTTGGCGCTTGGTGTAAATGCACTCATGAGGTCTGGTCTTCCTGCTGTTTGGCTCTTCCCCTTGGGTCACAGAAAAGGCCTCTGCTCACTTGTGGCCCCTGCACATTTGTGTCCCCTAAACACACTTGTGTCCCCTGCACACTTGTGGCCCATAAACACACTTTTGGCCCCTGCACACTTGTGGCCTCTAAACACACTTGTGTCCCCTGCACACTTGTGGCCAGGTTGACATAACGGGCTGGTGGTGGGGGAACTCGAATGGCTGTCCTGGAGACTTATAGTCCTTAAAGTTATGCTGCAATGGCATGCAGTGGCTGGCTTCGTTAATGGCGGTATAGTTACAGCGGAGTTGCCTCCTGCTTCATCAGTTTCAGCGGGTCTGGTGGTAATTGTGAGCAGGTTTGGATGCTGCATTCTTTATTTGTTGTCTTCTGTTTTCTGTTATTTGATTCCTATGTTTGGGTGAGTGTGTGCGTGTGCATGTGTGTTTGCGTCTTCCTGCCTGTCTGTTATTTTGTTTCTCCTGTTGTAAGAAACCGTTCCATACTTCTCTGTTCCCCCATGTTGTTAACGGGGTTTACAGTAAGGGCTGTGAAAACTGCAGATTTTGGAGGGCCCCCTCTCATCCCCCCCTCCTCCTGGGTCCTGTTGGGGAAGTTCTGTGTGTTTGTCTGATGCTCTGCGATGTGTTCCTCCTCCGTGCCAATCACAGTTACCTCACCTCGCAAACGTTCGAGCCGAACGGTCCCTCGCAGGGAGGGATTACTGGCTGCGATTTTTTTTGAGCTGTCACGGTCCGGTTCTCCCGTCGAAATCTCCACCGGCGTGACTGCTGATTCATTTCTCCTCCTCCTCCTCCTCCTCCTCCTCCTTCTTCTCCTTCTTTTTTTCCCCCTTCTCCCTCCTCCGTTGGACCTCTGGGACGCTATCCTGCAGGGTAAGCAGAAAATTCCACTCGTAAAAAAAAAAAAAAAAGCGGGAACGGAGAGCCAAAGAAAGCGAAAGCGTTCTGTTAAAAACAGCGCTCCTAACATCCAGGTGGCCGAGGCAGTCCTGGTCACCTGGGACGCCGTTTCTGTCATCGCCCCTGCTGAAGCGCGCTCGCTCGCGGGTGGGTGGCTGTCGCGGCCCCTGATTTCGGGGCTCGGGTCTGTTCTCGCCGAGGGCGTTACGTCGGCTCCTGGTGGCGCTGGCGTTTCCCGGCAGCGTCTTCCTGATGGTGGAGCGTATGCGTTCTGACTGGGTGTTCGGTGTTTGTGCCAGCCTCACACTGCCCCTGTTATTCCCAGAAACAGGCCTGGCTGCTGGTTGTGAGGACGGGAACAGTCAACTCACAGGAAGGTGTCATACACCATTTCCACCTCCCTCCCCCTCTCCCTCCCCCTCCCTGGCGGTATGATTAGGCTCCTGTGATCTCTAACTACGCACACCTGCCTTTATAGACCGCGCCAAAGGAGCGTCGCCTCAAAGTGGGCGCGCTTTGAAGAATAATTGATATGAAGCATCGTGAGATCGTGGTTACCGAAGCCGGCGCATGCAGAAGTTAAAATGGCAGCACGGCAGATCAGACCCAGCTGAACGCAGCGTGTCCTCACAATGTTACCGGAATGTCCTGTCAGTGTTATAACATTGACTCGACATGGCAGCAGCTTTGTGAGGACATCTTGTGTTAGCTTGTGTAGCTACTCTATCAATTCAGTTCAATTGAATATCACGGTGTGCAGTGAGGCAAGTGAGGTCCCCTTCAGGAAAAGGTTGGGTCCCACCTGTGCTCTGGAAGGCCGGGGCCAGGTGCACAGGTGCCAGAGGGTATCCCAGCATGCCCGGTTCGCGCTCGGCCGCACGGTCCCTCTCTCCGCTCTCTCTGTTCCCGCGCTCCGCGCTCCCGCAGGGCTCCGTAGGCCTAAGCCCTCGCCGCCTTCTGTTCGACGGGCGCCGGTGCCAGCGCCCTGGCAGGAGGAGGCCCTGGCAGCTGGCTCACGCCTAGCGTGGGCTCGGCTGCCCGTGCCTCCTCCTCCTCCTCCTCCGCAGCAGGTAGCCGCGCGCTAAGCTGGCTCTGTCTGTTCTGTCAGAGGAGGAACAGGCCTCCTGTTCTCAGCGGACACGTCAGAGCCTGTGAGAGAGAGAGAGAGAGAGAGAGAGAGGGAAAGAGGGAAAGAGTCTTCTCGCTCGCCCTTCTGTCAGGAACGTACTGTTCCAGAGGAAACCTTAGGATGAGCGTGGGCTATATTTCCAATCGGTTCCGGTTCCATTCCACCTTTCCAGGGCCAAACGTGGATGTGTTTTTCTGACCAAAACGGCAGGAAATGGAAGATAAAATACCAGACAGAGTGAATATAAATGAAGGTCTCTGGTCCAGACCGCGTTCTTCCGAATTGACATTAGACGCTCTCTGTCCCTCTTCCACGTGAGGTAGAGGATGAGGCCGCGTTCTCGACGCCTGCGGGCGTCCCGCGCGCAGTCTCTCCAGGCGTAGCGGCGCGGGGCGACGGCCCAGATCCAGGTTGGAAGTTCCATCCCTTTTTTGGCGGGCGAGCCTGACGCGGGAGCGCTCGTTCGTCACCGGGCTTGGCCGGGGAGGCCTCCTCTCTCTCTCTCCCCGGAGTCCGCGGTCATTAATAATTCCGACCTGCCAGGCGAGGCAGCGGCAGGGGCAGGGCCGCCGGTTGCCAGCGCCGGCGCCGCCGAGGCCCGCCGCCAGGCCCGAGCGAGCACGGAAAACCGGACAGGAAGCGGAGCACCGGGCGCCGGGCCCGAAAAGCGCCGGGCCTGGGGTGGCCCGCCTCGCTGGCAGATGGGCGATTGGCGCTGGACGTGACGCAGCCGGGGCGGTGGGGGGGGGGTTGGGGGTGGGCTCTGACGTGGTTCAGGTTGACGAAGGCCAGACCTGCGTGGGGTTTTCGTTCCACCTGTCCCCCCCCCTTCCCCCCAACCCCACCCCCCTTCTAATCCCCCCCCCCCCCTCCACCCAGCACCCGTCCCTGAGCCGGCCTCTTTCCACACGGATCCCAAATCCGCATGAGCGGGGGGACAGACTTTGCTTTGCAGACAGCAGGGAGGGGGTTTATATGTGGTGAAAGCTATTCCTGCCCTAAATCAAGTGTGGCTCTCTGGCAGTGCTCACACCAGCGCTCCATGTGCCCTGAATTTACCTCTCGCGTCCCGTCCCAATGGCTCAGCATGGGCCGGGATCCGTCGCCGTCTTTAAAAAAGCTGCATTGTTTGGCTGTACAGAGCACTCCTGTCTGCGGCATCCAAAATTGAGGGAGTGAGCTGCGGAAAGAGGGTGCATCGCTCACATGTTTATGGAGAGGCCGGGAGGCACTGGAACCTTGGACAAACAGAGGCGATACCGTGTGAATAATGAGAGAGAGAGGGAGAGGGAGAGAGAGAGGCAGAGGGAGAGAGGGAGAGAGGGGGAGAGAGGTTGAGAGAGTAAGAGGGAGAGGAAGATAGTGAGAGGGAGAGAGGGATGGAGAGAGAGAAGGAGAGAGAGGGAGAGAATGAGAGGGAAATAGAGGGAGGTAGAGGGATAGAGAGAGAGGAGAGGGAGAGAGAGAGGGAGCGAGGGAGAAAGTGAGAGGGAGGCAAAGAGGGGTAGAGAGAAAGATGGAGAGGGAGAGGGAGGGGGGGAGAGAGAGTGAAGGAGAGGAAGAGTGAGAGGGAGAGGAACATGGAGGGAGGGAGAGGGATAGAAAGAGAGAGCAAAGGAGAGGGAGCTTAAGAGGGGACAGAGAGAGAAAGAAGGAGAGGGAGAGGGAGAGAGAGAGAGGGAATGGGGGAAAAAAAGCCTTGAACAGAGAGACAGCTGCAGCATCAGTGAGGCAGGCGTGAACGCTGTGCTGGATGGGGGGATATTTTTAGTGCAGTGGGCCATTATGAGTACGAGCTGCTGGCCACGCTCCGCAGCCGTGGAGCTGGGCTGCTCAGACACGAGCGAGGAATGTGCGCTGGCCAATGGAGAGGCTCAGACACGAGCGAGGAATGTGCGCTGGCCAATGGAGAGGCTCAGACACGAGCGAGGAATGTGCGCTGGCCAATGGAGAGACAACAAAGGTGCTGCACTGCCGAGACTCTGTGCATGATGGTCCCAGAACTCCACGCAGTGACACGGGTTGGGGAATGGAGCAGGTTTGGGGAGGCGGGGGGGGGGGGGGGGGGGGATTGGGGGGGGGGAGAGGAATGGGGGATGCTTCCAAAGACCGTCACCTGCATGTAGACCTGTGGAAAATGCCTGAAATGTTTTAACCCTTAACCCTGTAAGATGTGACATCACAAATCTCTACTCGTGATTGAAAGCAATGAGTTCTAGAACACTGACTTAGAATTTTGAAAAAAAACCTCATCTTCAAAGGGTTAATTTTTTAGAAAACAAATGTAAGTATCCTGCAAATTCTGGCCAGTTTTTAAGTTGACATATATTTCCAACGATATTCCGACCTCATTTCGACTCAGATGTACTGTAAGTAAGTATAAAGTGATTTCAAAGTTGAACTTTTTTTTGGATTCACTTTTTGTGCTGGAAGGACAAAGAGTCTGTATTGCCCATTCCAGGGATAATACATATTATTCCAGTGTTACTGAGGCAACACTGACTCTTTTCCCTGCGTAAGCACCTAAATACAGGAGGATGTGATACTTGGGCTGGGAAGCACTATTTTGTATTTCGTTTTTCTGTTTTGGTCTGTCACCATTGGTTACTGCTGAATGACATAAGTTCCTACGTCAGAAACCCATGCATTTTGGCAAGCACGGAAATTCTGCGATTTGTTAACGATTTATTAAATGTCGATGCTGTGTGTTGGGTAGAGAGTGCTGAGGTAGTCCTGGTGGAATCACAGATGCAGGACCTGGAGAATCTAGGAGCGATGTGGGAGTTCCATTTTCTGCTCTCTTCCTGCTCAGGAAAAAAAAAAAAGTGAACTGGTTTCCGGAGGCTGCTAGTTGTGTCGCTTTTATTCGTGTTTACTTAATATTTTTTAAAAAAGAAACGCAACACGCGTTACGGAATTCACGACATTTGATATTTCTCGACCTCGGGCCTCCCGTGTCTTTGCGGTGCCGCGGCAGCCGAACGCCGGAGACGCTAAATTCTCGAGACGTCTGCCCGGAGAGACGCCGTGTTTGCGCGAGAATCCGAGACGGAACGTAGCGGCGTTCCTTTAGGTGCCGCCGAAGTGCGATGATGTGCTGTCGACAGTTTTTGGTCAGCGGCTGTGTGTGGGTTTAGGATGACGAGCCGCTCTAAAGAATCCACGAGTGGTCTGCCAGGAAGCCGAGCCTACAAAACGCTGTCTGGGCCTGACTTCCCTTCCATGAAACACTCAGTAAATAAACAGCGATGTGTCACCTGCAAGGATACTACCGCGGCACTGGGCACACACGCACGATACACACACGTACTGTACACGCACATGTATGCACAGATGGCTTATGGAAACACACATGTACACATAAACACAGACACCCACACACACACACACACACATACACAAACACGCACACACATAAAAAACTGACCAACATACGCTTACACACACACACTCACGCACACACGCACAAGCACACACACATACACAAACACGCACACACATAAAAACTGACCAACATACACTTACACAAACACACACACACAAACACACACACACACACACGCGCGCGCTCTCTCCCTCCCAGCCTTCCCCTCGAGGTCCTCCGGCAGATGTTGGGCATTCGTGCCGGGCCCGGGGAGCGGGAGGAATGTGGCAACCTCGTAACGCACCTCCGATTTTCCGCTCCCGCTGCGTACACATCCCATTATCAATTTTATACGAAAGTCGGAAATTCCTTTAAAGACGCGGGGCTCTGGCCCCCCGAGGGACTTTCAGCCCGAGCGGTTCTGCATTCCTGCCGGCTGTGAGTCTCGGGTCTGGAAAGAGGCCCTCTGTCCAGACGTCTGAAGGTGGCCCCTCCACGGCCACTTCAACTGTAATATAAAAAAAAAAAAAACTGCTTATTCGGTATGCTCCAGCCAGTTTATATCACCCACCGCCCCCCCCCCCCCCCCCCCTTTTCGAAGTCTGCTGGTGGTGTTTGCAGCTCAAGGTGAAATGTCACCTTGAAAGATAAATGCGTGTGTTTTCGCGGGGGAAGAAAAGACCCCGCCCACTCCGGCTTTTTGAGGTGGCTGTTAAAATTGATTTGTGGTTTTATTCTCTATATTTTACTATTTATGTCAGTTGGTGGTGCGTAAAAAAAAAAAAAAAAAAACTAGGCCAAATGAAAAATACAAAATTTAATTTCTGAGAAATATCTCTTCAGAATGGTTAAAAGCCCAGAGGAAACTGTATATTATTTTGGAGTGTTATTTGAGGATGTGTTTTGGACCGTTTGCAGCATGAACAGAATGTTCTTTACCAAGAAGGGATGTGGAAACCGCAACAATGGACATTCAATTATACCGCTGCTCTTGGTCTTGGCTGTGATGGATGGCCTTTCTGTGGCCGTCCCAGGAAACCGGCTTAAATCACTACCTGTAATGGAGAACTTGCGATGCAGACGGTGCTCCACGCAGACTGACGGTATTGCCCCTCGCTAAAGTGATATGGGGTAGAACGAACACTGACCCCCAGCAGTACATTTGATTACCGAAAATCTACAGTGCGTGCAGATCAACTACAGGTCATTTTTTAAAAAAAACAGTTACTTTTAAAATACAGTGGTGCTGTATGTTTGCATCGTAAAACAAAAAAAAGTGCTTGCAATTCAGATTCTTAGAGGTCCAGATACACGCCGTGGATCTTAAACCAAACTACGAAGTCAGTGCAGGGGTTCCCAGAGTTTCCTGGCGTTCCTGGGAAGTTCCTCGTCTCCAGACGCGCTAGCGGGAATCTCGCCGCTTCCATATTAACCGGGGGACAGTTCGGCCGTACAGATTTGGCTCCCACGCTGGTGCCAGTGTAATAGGACCCCTTTGGGACTTTAAGGACCGGGGCTTGTTGCGCTGCTGGTTCCCTGAAAGGGGGCTTAGTCACACCTAGCGGGAGGCGTCCATGCACTGTGGTTACAGGCCCTCCCTGTCTCAGTGCCTCGGCTGCAAGCAAGGGCCAGAGATTCCACATCCAGACAGCGGGGAAAAGGCTGGCTGCATACTTTCCCCTCTTCCATCTTGGGGATAAAAACAGCTCAGGCGCACTTGATTATGTGCTTTGTTTATTTGTTGATATATCCCCTCCACCCCCACCCCCACCCCCCTACAAATTTGACCCCTATTTATTCACTCTTCCATACACGAGCACACACACACATGCATATTTATACAGACAGGGACAGACAGACACACATGCATATGCACTCAGATGTGCGCACACACAGTTGTGCTCTTGCACACACACACACACATGCACGCACACACACACACACTCCGTGGATGATGAGAAGGCTCTTGATGGGAGGCAGTGGTGACTCCAGTCTCCCTGGGGACGGTGGTCTGCGGAGTCTCTGTGTCGCTGTGAGACAGCAGCTGCTGTCATTACGTAAGCGCTGTCAGACCGCATCTCCTCACTCCTCAGCACCGCTGAACGGACACCGAGCCGAGCGCCCGCTTGTCTGTTTGTGTGGATCCTTTTTTAACCCTTTGAAGAGTAGGTTTTTTGGAACGTTTTTTCAGTCAAAAGTCAGTGTTCTAGAACTCCGTTGCTTTCAATTACCCAGTAGCGATTGTTACATCAGCATTAGAATGTTCAGTTAAGAACATTCGGATGCTGTTATGCCTGATTCGCGTTGCTTAGCAGACGAGGTGACAGCCGTGGGACAGGATGCTTGGGCCAAGGCTTTCCTGGTTGGTAGCGAGCGCTACTGTGTCACTTGATATGCTAATACATTTTTTTGAAGGAGATTTGAGTCTGCCATCCCTATGTATTTTTAGAAGGGGGAAAGCCAAGACTGTTACTGACAGTGACGGAATCACAGTACAGAAAGTACCATAGTGAGGAAAGTAATCCCTGGCCGCCCCTGGGGGGGGGGGGATTCATTAAATGGTTGAGATGGCCCTGCTGACTGCACCACACAGCACCTCCGACTTCATATTTAAATGCGCTTACTGGATTCAGTCAGAATTTCTAACATTTTGATTGAAATTTTCATAAAAAAAAAAAAAAATGAAATAGTTTTATTGCTTCACAATTCCATAAGGTTCGGCTATTGGAATTAGCTGTCGGTTATCTTTCTTCCAGTGCCTGTTAACAGGAGCCCACAGTAGCGTTTGGCGTTCGTTTCACAGAGTAACCCGTTCGGTTTGCGCTCTGTGATTCGGCGGTACCCCAGGCCTCTCGCTCAGCCCGCCGTGAAATCCGCCTGGGCCGGTGACGGGGGCGGCCGGAGAACACCTGCACTGGCGTCTGGCGGAGGAAGCGGGCCCTTCCACACAGGGCCTCGTTTGTGCGGCCGCCGTCCCGAGCTCGTTAATCGGATGGGGGGGGGGGGCGTTTATAATTGGGCTTCAAATCTGTTTTCCTTCCTACCAGCCCTTCTTGCTGCACATGTTTCGGAGCGCTCGGGAGGAGAGCTGGCAGCTAACCCCCCCCCCCCCCCCCCCGGCTCGAAAAAAAAAAAAGCAGCGTGGAAGAAGTGTCTCATGGGAAACCGGGGCGGGAAATATTACGCGGCGCACCGGGGCTGCGGGGTTCGTCGTCACGAGACGGAAAAAACAATTATCCGGCGTGTTCTTCAATAAGCTTCTTGAGGAGTTTTATCTGCTTAGCTTAAGAGAGAAAAACAAACGGAATTATCTGAGCCGTCGGTGCGTGCGGTCTCTCTCTCCTGCGATCGGCGTCGTCTCTGAGCTGAAAGTCGCGTGCTGGCCACCTCAAAGGGCCTTTCTTAACGAGCTTTTCCACAGAACGGATTCCACCTGTTATGACAGACGTGGAAAAAGGAAAAAGAGTCACTTCATTTTCCCCTTTCCTTGGCAGGGGCTAAGTGACGGCTCATGACTTGGAAAAATCCGTTTCAAAGGGAATGAAAGACAGAAAGAAACAAGATAAAAAAACAACAACAACAAAGAAAAAACACCATCAGGGTTTGTGCCGTTCGCCTCTGTTCCATGGGTAATCTCTGGTCATAGCAAAGGCTTTGGCCCAGCTCCTCTCTGTGTCAGGGAGCGTGTTGTTGTTGCTGAGTGAACTGGGGTGGAATTTGAGTCACTTTCCTCCAGTGGAACTGTGCGTTTCCGTCTGCCAGTCGGTGTTTGCTGACGCCCCCTGGGCCCCGTGTCTCGTGCTCTCTGCTCTGGTCCAGGAAACCCCGGGCTTGTCCTGGGAGGTGTTAGCGACGAGCCCCCCCTTCGCTTCACAAACATGAATGAAACTCGTTTTTTTCCCTCCCTTTTTCCCCCTGCTATCTCTCCTCAGAGGGGAAAAGTGAGCGGGTCCCTCGCCGGTCCCTCGCTCTTGATTGGCTCCCCCGGGCGCCGCTGCCTTTGCGCTCGACGGCGACACGGGGCGGCGGCGCCTCCCGTGACCACTTCCTTGACGCCCGGCTCCGCGTTGCTAGCGCGCCGCGATGTGCGTGGAGGAGCGCCGTTGCCGGTGGATACGTTGCCGGGGGGAGTGAAAATCACATTACGGCAACGATCGGCAGTCTACCGAGGCCCCGTTTGCTTTTCATTGAAGAGTAGCGCTCGATTCATTGCTCTCGAGAGCATAATAACATTTCTCATGGCCTTTCTGGCGCGAGTGTTTCCACGGAGTCACAATACCCCGCTCGTGGTGATATAGAAATCGTCCTTCGCCACCATTTTTTTTTTTTTCTCCGCTCCCCGAAGACCCGAGAGGCGAGATGCGTTTAGATAAAGAGACAGAAGGGCTTCGTTGCCGCCCGCGGCTTTCATTCTCGAAATAACATGCATATCGGAGGAAGCTTCCCGCGTACTGACGCAGCTGGTTTTTGTAGCAGTTGAGCTGCAGTGATGAGATTAACGTTTCTGGAATTCTCTTCTGTTTCCTGTTTCAGTCTTTCTAGGGAAAATAAAGGTGATGAAACCATTAATCTTATTTAGTCACTGGAAACAATAAAAAAAATAGTGAAGTGGTCCTAATTGGGTGTTTGATAACTTTTCAACTTTTTCACTAAATTAAATAATAATTTGAGAACGGTGTATTGTGTTCACTCAGTTTCCCTTTGTCTAAAGATCTGAAACTATTCAGTGTAATACATGCAATAATGAGGAAATCAGGATGGGGTAAATCATTTTTCACAGCACTGTGTATGCTGTAGTTGTAGTAAATGTTCACATGTGAGGAACTGTGAAACTGTGAAAATTTTGGTTGTATTTGCCTCAGTTTTCATTGCAGCTCCACAGTGATGTATTATATTTACATATAATTGCTTGCTTTGTGGGGCACCAAAATCATTTTTGTGGGTAGTACCATGACTTTGGGATGGTAAACTGTGTAACTCATTCTCATATCTCATAAGTTCATAAAAAGAGTAGCTTTTTTTAAAGACTTCAATTACCCCTTTACTAAGCACTTCTCATAATCTAAGCAAAGCACATAGCACATTGGGAAGCCATGTGCTATGTGAAATGTGAATACAATTTAGTGTAATAATCAATGTAAATCATTTGAGGTTAACAAACAGAAATACAGAAAGCAAGTTAAATACGAATAGAATGACCACGCTGAGCACAGGCTTTGAAATGCTGCTTTGAAAGGACATTTATGCTGGTTTTTGTTTTTCTGTGTCTGGAAGGGAGTCTTCATTAGCTGCCTCTCACAGCTGTGGTAGCCACCCCCCCCCCCCATCACATCAGTCTGGGACGAGTGAAAACCCTCTTCTCTTTTTGACAGATCCCAGGAGGCGGTGGCCATAAGCAAATTACACACATTGGTCCAAAATTACGAAAATATGTTTAGGGTGGTCAGGTTGTTTTCATGCTTTTCCATAAAGAAGATTTTTATTTCCTTATTTGGTCATACGGTCGCCATGGAGCCGTGCGTGTCGCCGTGCTGTGTTTGAAAGGAGCCACGGTTACGGAGTGCGCCGCACATGCTCGTTCTGGAACAGCCGACATCCGCTGCAGCTTACGAAAGTGTGACCTGGCCCACTGCAGGCCCTTATCCGTCTGTGTGACCCCAGCGGGATTGTGGGGGTCTGTGTGAGGTTCGCGACACCCCGCCTCTTCCCTCCGCACCTTGGAGCGGGGGGGGTGGGTGGGGGGTGGTGTCCTGGGTGCTGCAGGGGAACGGCGCACGCCCTCTTGATACTATAACCTCAGGCCTTCTCCTTGCTTCAAAAACAGGGCAGCTCCGATCCCGCTCCTAACTGCGCTTGGATGTTAGCGGGCGGAGCGGCCGGCGTTGAGTGCGCGCAGGAGGCCCTGATCCCGCTAAGCGCGGCGGCTGACCCCTATGTTCCACCGCCGGTCCCAGACGTCATCCCGGGCCTGGATACAGTCCTCCCCTCCTCTCACAGTCTACCGTGCAGTGGAAGCCCAAAAGGGGGGAGGCAGACTCTGCTGTAATGATGTCACTCTACAGGGCCCTGGGACAGCCAAACAACATCTACGGTTCAACAGTTCAGTCTGAACCGGTTTGAACCGGAACGCTCCTGCGTGGCTGTTGCGCGATTTCACGTAAGGTGTCGAGGGTCTGATGTAATAGCTTCTCTAAACGGTACGGTACGGTCAAACGGAACCTTCTGGATCCAGAACTGAGACGCCCGGTCGCTGAGACGACACTGCTGGCCAGCGGGGTCTCATAGCGCTGGACTGTTTTTTTTTTTTTTTACCGCTAAATACTGTACAGCCGCTCCCATGGTTCTTATCGATGAGCAAAACAGAAAGTGGCTCTCACCTCGTCTGTTTTGCCCTTTGACCCAGAGGGAGGCTGTAAACGCGCGGTTGCATCAGTTCGCGCTGCGGCAGGGAACTGGGGAATACAGCAACGGAGAAACCCCCGAGGGCTACGGTGTGCCGTGTTTGTGCCCGTCATAAACTCAGGGCGAACCACGAATAAGAAATTCTTATCTTTTTTATGCTGTGCGACTCGCAGAGCAGTAAAGATCACTCAGATTTATTTATTTCGTTATGAATATCTGGAGCCGCGCGGCTGTTCATTTCAGCCTTTCGGCTTCGGGTCTGTCGTTTGTTTGCTTATGCGCAGCGCCGCATAGTTGGACGATAAGGATGATGTAATATCTACGTCCTCAAATTCTCGTCCGCGAAAAAAAAAAATTATTTTAATTTACTTAGAAAAAGGGTGTTGTTCAGTCAGGAGAACTCCCTGTGTTTGTAATGTATGTTGTTAGGTGTGAGGTTATTAAACACGGTACAGCACAATGGCTTGGAGTCGGTCCAGCTCTTTTGACTAAGCCGTTCCTTTCGAGTGGATGAGCGGCATTAAGATGGCCGTTGCATTTCCAGTTATTTGGGTGAGATTAAGGGTGGCACATGTAATTAATACGGCCCGTGTCAGCGCGGCACCTGCGTGAATAGGCCAGCGCATACCTGCGCTCCCTATCGTGACCGTATGGCGTCACCGAAAACAATAAGAGTTCCCCCTCCCGCGCTCTCCCGAGACCAGTGCGCGGCGGCGGCGGCGGCGGCTAACCTCGTTTCACCCTCTCCCGCGCGGCGCTTTTATCGACGGTGCCCAGCGGAAGGGGGTGTGGGGGGGGTGGTGGTGGTTGGGGGCGGCGTGTCGAGAGGGCAGTGTGCCGTAGGGCGGCCCGCGCTGTTTCAGGGGTCAGGGGGCAGGCCGGAGCCAGCGGCGCGCGTTCCCGTGGAGGCAGAGTCACAGGTTTGGCTTTGTGCGCTAATTCCAGGGCCGGCTTCATTTACAGTGGAGTTTTTAAAAAATAAAAGCACATGATATTTGCAAATTGATGCCCTCGCTGGTCGCCGCTCTTCTCTGAATGGGGTGTTTATAAGCCTAGGTTGTCTGCGGCCCCAGCAGTTCCACCCACCCCGCCACCCCCCAACTCCCCCCGCTGTCAATCGATACGTTTCCAGAGGGACGTTATGAAAACAGGAGAATGTAGTGGTGCCTTGGAGGGGGAGGTGGTGGGGGGGGGTGGTGGGAGGGTGTCATACAGGACCTGGTATGTGTTGTTGTTATTCTGCCTGACCCTCACAATTACCCAAACCATAAAGCTTCCATTTCCAGCCTGCAGGACTGCGCTTTAGAGCACCAGAAATCCCGCTCGAGCGCCTCACTGCTTTTTAAAATCCCCCCCCCCCCCCCGAAAAAGCTGCACAGAATGTGGAGGGATGTGTGTGTGTGTGTGTGTGAGAGTGTGTGCGCGAGTGTGTGAGTGAGAGAGAGAGAGAGAGAGAGAGAGAGGGAGAGAGAGCGGTGGAAGCTGAGCAGGCTGGCCTTGATTGGTTTCGCAGTCTGACTCAGAGCTCGTTGGGTTGTGTAAGGCGAGACTCGCTGCACTATCGCCGCTCTGGAGCCCCTGTTTTTCTGGAAGAAGAAGTGGGAGAGACAGACAGAGGGAGAGTGGGAGGACGGCACACTGCCCCGCGCAAACCCGGCTGAACTCCGCGACCCCTCTGTCCCAAACCACATCGCCCCCCCCCCCCCCCCCCACCCCCACCCCCTCCCCTGCCCCCCCCCCCCCCCGCCAACCCGCTGTGAGAGGCAGCAGGGAGAGGCGGCGGGAGAACTTCGCGACCCGTTGCCATGGTTATTACTCTGCCATTCCGTTTCCGGCGGCGGTCCGGGGGATGCCAGTCGCAGGCCGTGCCCGAGGAAGACGACACCGGCAGAGGAGGGACGAGGAAATGATACTGATTATCTCAGGCCCGAAGCGCCCGGCGCTGGAATGACACTACCAGAATACCGTGTGATTAACGGCCATTAACCGGTCATGCGGTTGCTATTTGTTTCTCCCAGAATCCTGTTTCCCAAACGCAGCCCTACGTAGTGTGCACCTGCTGTACAGTACACATTACGCACCGACTGTTTCCTCAATCCCCCCCCCCCCCACACCCACCCACCTCCCACCCCACCCCCCTTCCCGCCCGTCAAATGGGTTATTTATAAATAAACATGGAAAGTCTGAGGAAAGAACAGGCTTGGCGGGACCGGCGGGATAATCGCTGCTTTGTTTCAGAAGGCACGCGGGGAGAAGAGCGCGCGCCTCACTTCCTCCTATTTTTTGCGCTCGTGGGAAAAAGGGAGGTCCCCCGGGGGCCCGCCGGTCACATGACCCGACGTCGCGAGGCGAGGGCAGAAGCAGCTGCTCCCCTGGCTTCTCCTCTCCTCTCCCCCCGCAAAAAAAAAAAAAAAAAAAAAAAACATCCCGTGACGGCGGTGTGGAGATCCAAGGCTGGCCGGGGCTGTTCTTCGCATCTGCCCCCCCCCAACCCCGCGTCGAGCGCCCCGTTCCAGGTCTGCTCCGGAGTCATGTCTGGGTCGGGTCTCTGAAGATCTCCCCGGCCCATTGTTTTAAAAGGTGTGCGAGAAGAGGCACGTCTCTCTCTCTCTCTCGCTCTCTCTTTTTGTTCTCCTCCGTATATCGAATGAAATATTAGGATAATTCAAATAAAATGTGGCAGGCCCCAGTCAGGAAATCCACTCAGGCGATTTCCCGTCACTGGCGAAAGGGGTAACACGACTCTCGACCCGTCGGGGGAACAGTCACCAACAAAACAATAAAAAAAAAACGCTGGATTGCTGATGTCATGACCGCAGCTATTCACTGGATTCCACACTGATGGGCTCATCTGTCAGCACTGCTCTTTCCATTAAGCGCTCCGAAGTGTGTGTGCGTGCGTGTGTGTGTGTGTGCGTGCGCGTGTGTGTGTGTGTGTGTGTGAGAGCGAGGTGGGGTGCGCTCCAGCCAGTACAGCTGGGGAATGGGGGGAGCAACAGGCTTCTCTGATCTATTTGTTTGTCGCTAAAACATCCGAAGATGAAGCGAATGGCTTCTTTTTTTCTTTTTTGCTCTGGATAATTTATCGGAAACCGCCAAAAATCTTTCCCCCTCTCCCCCTTTGTCGATTGCATCATTTTTCAAAATGTGCTATTCGGTTTCCTTCCATAAATTTTTTAAGCCTCCCCATTAAATGTAAGGTAATTGCATTGTCTTTATATGCAGCCCGAAGCCAAGGGGCTAATTAAAGCAGAGGCGTTAAAAAAAAGGCGAGGAGTTTAGGCGTATTTATTAAGTAGACTCATATTAATTATGTAAGACTTTTGAAATGAGAAATATTTTATAGAAGGCGAATGTTCCGGTACCACACCAGCTCAAGGCTGCTGTCGACGTCCGCCCAGAGTCGGGGGGATGGATGGCAGCAAGGTGGCTTCCTTTTTTGGGGGGGGGGGGGGGGGTCTTTACGCGGGCACCTCTCAGGCCGCCTCTGACACGAGGACCCGCCCGGAGCCGAGCCGGGCGCTTAGTTTCCCGCCACTAACTTAATCGGGCCGCTTTTCGTGGCGGGCTGTTCACGGCGGCCAGTTCGTGGGGGGGGGGTGGGGTGGGCGGCGGGCTGGGGGGGGGTGGGCGAACACGCGTGTAGGAGAGCTGAACGCGGCCGGGCGGCAGGGTGAGGGAGGGGGAAGGGGCCCGCCTCTCGCCCGGGCCGGCGAAAGTGGCGAGCGCCGAGCAGGTGCGTCTGACAGGGGCTGTCGTCTGTTCCCATGGTTTCCTGCCCGGCACGGGAGCGGGGTGTCGGCCGCTGACGGACCAGCTGGCCCGAGGCGCTCTTGCGGCGTGATACATTTCGCTTCCTCCGCCACTTCAAATGATCTCGCTAACTTTCCTTTATTACCTACCATGAAATTTTCATTACCTGGATAGTGTGGACCTGGAGATACGGGCCTACTGCCTGTCTTCAGTGGGTCCAGTCTTAAAGCAGAGGACAGAACAAACATAGCGTACACTATTTCTTCTACTGCACATAATACACTGCGCATTCAAACTAACAATCCGAATAGCAGAGACCTGGAGTGCGATATATTCGCTAACTTCCTGTAATATTGTTGTGCTGCAGTCTATTTTACAGTAATATAAATATGCGTGTACACATCATTTGTGTTGTCATGGCAATACTTATGTAATCCAGTGGAAAATCCAGGCTTTCTCCATTCCTCAGTAAGTCTTTCCACTCCTTTAACTGAAGTAATTGATCATTTCCTCGGTAACAAAACAGAAAACTGTTAGTGTTTAGACAGAGCTTGCCTTTGTGGTGCATTCACATGAGAACGCACTGGGAAGCCTAGGTAAAAAGCATGACAGGATTTTCCCTTCTGTGGTATTTCTCCATAAAAATACTACTGTGGCACATGGTGCATATTTGACTGAAATGCATTCAGTAGTGTGTGGAATAATAAGACTTACTGTGCAATCATGTAAGTAGGGAGGCAGTGATTATGGTCTAGACATGATATACTAGCTGTGGTTAAAGTATATAAATTATTGGCACTTTCATATATTGCAAGCCTCAACCAGAAACGCAATGTAATTATCTAATGTAAAATGCTTATTGTGATTTATTGCACATAAAATTCATGTTGTGACTAATAAGTTGATTTATACAAACCGAGAAATGCCATTTTATATTTTCAGAATGCATTTTGATTTACATACTGAATTATTCCCCTGGCCTACACTAGTCATGGTCAGTCTCTACTTGTGCTACAGAGCTTAGCAGGTTCTCCATGGAGATTCTCCAGTGATGGCTAAAAAAAAATGCAGAATATTATTTGCTGAGGACCGTGGTTATCGTCAGCATGCTTAATCACAGTGTGATTTCAGGCTAATAATAACCCTCTTCCCTCATGAGCAAAACTGCACTCTCCACAACGAACGACCACTCACGTCACTGGCTCTGGCTGCCCGTACAACAGCCTGTCATAAGCTGCTGTAAAAATAAAAAGCATCTTCTCCCCCCCCCCCCCCCCCCCTCCAAAAAAAAAGTCCACCTCAGATGTTCTTGAGTGCTTGGATGATATGCAGCATTCATGATTTATTGTAGAGGTTGTTTGTGTGGTTGTTGTGCTCTGTCTAACAGAGCCCAGGTTGCGTATACTGTAAGGTCTGTTGAAGGTGAAGTATTGTCCAGATACTCCCACTATCCCATCCCTGTAAAGCACAGATGAATGGAGGAACTCTTCCTTATTTTGCATCGATTCATTATTGTTTTCTCCCCAACAATCGCCGTTAACACTGAATGCTCGTCCTCCGGGTTTCTGCAGAGCTGGAACAATGAGGTGGCTTCAGAGAGCGAAGACTTAAATGTTCATGTTTAACTCTGGGGATTTGTCTCTCAGTTCAGCAGTTCCTGACATTCTAAAAGAAAACAAACAAACGAGCAAACAAAAAAATCACACAGTGAAGCTTTTTCATCCTTGCACCCCGTGCAGCACCCGGCAAGTGCACATGCGTGACTGAACAGCAGGAAAACGGCAAAGTATTTCTGAACCTCAGATATGCCACATATCACAAAGAAATGGTCTGAGGAGCACTGGACTGTCAGCACGGTGTTGCTATTTCCATGCCATTAGGGTGATTATTATTTATATCATTAGGGTGAATTTTCTTAAAACACAATATCCTGTGCAGCAACAGTGGATCTGTACTCAGGAATAGGCACCCCATCTTGCTGATGAGTTATTAAACCAAGGACCTAACTCACTGTGGTCATTAAAGATCCCATAGCACTTATCACAAGGAGGAGGGGGGGGGGGGGGGGGCGCGCGGGGGGGGTTGGGTGGAGGAGGTTCCCTGGTGCCCTGGCCAAATTCCAAATCGGGCTCTGTACAAATCTGCCCATCTGATCTTCCCATAATTGACTAAATAACTCTGTCCCTCTCCACCTTGGCCAGTGTGTGGTTGGTACTGGATGCAAAAATGCAATTGGTGCACAGTGGTAGCAGCTCACATAACAAAAAACATTTTGAGATCCACAAAATGTATAAATTCCATTATTATTATTATTAATAATAATAATAATAATAATAATAATAATAATAATAATAATAATAAATAAATAAATAATTTTTAAAAATTACAGCTTCCTTTGAAATGTACTTTATCATGCATGTACTGTATGTTCAAAATATTTTCAAAATGATTAGATTAAATTTGTTTTGAACATCCTTCTCATGCCTTTTGTTCACATTTTATTATCATTTTTTTTTTACATTCAGTTAGATGAATCCATTTTAAAAAGAGGGATAATAGCCCTTAGAAAGGTCTGGAATAAACAGGTTTTCAGGGACCGTTTTCCTGGCTGTGTGTTGGGAATTGCTGCCACAGCAACCGGGTTCGGTTCTGGTTCGATGCGGGTTTGGTTTGGGTTCGGTGCGGGTTTGTTGAGGGTTCGGTTTGGATTCGGTGTGGGTTCGGTTCTGGTTCGATGCGGGTTTGGTGCAGGTTTGATTTGGGTTTGGTTCGGGTTTGGTTTGGGTTTGGTACAGGTTTGATTTGGGTTTGGTGCGGGTTTGGTTTGGGTTTAGTGCGGGTTTGGTTTGGGTTTGGTTTGGGTTTGGTTTGGGTTCGGTGCGGGTTCGGTTCGGGTTCAGTTCGGGTTCGGTTCACTGCGCGCAGCGTTCCCCACCCCGGCTCTTCTGGCAGGCGGGCAGACAGGCGGACAGGCGGACGGACGGGCAAGGCGAGAACGCCAGAGAGCAGGGAAGACACATGGACAGGCAGCATGCTCTGGGGATCCTTATGTAACATATCCTCAGCAGCACTCAACTGCGCGTCGAATCAGAATGCCTGTCTGCTCCGTGCTCTTTATAGACGCTGCCGCCAAGCGACGGCTGCACCCCCCCCCCCCCCCCCACTCCCTCCCCCCCCGCGATACAGCACCTGTCATTGGGTAGAAAAACTCGCAAACTTGCCACGAGGGGACTATCTTTACACTTTTCTGAAAGAGATGCAGATGAATCATCGAGAGCGGTCTAAGTGCCTCGTGCGAATGGGTCTTCACGCCAGTTATTTTGGTGTTTTTTAAAAATAATTCTGATCAATAATACATTGGCACTTCTCTCTCTAGCCTCTCTCTAATTAGTCAAGTTTGCATAATATTGGTATTTTTGTTGTGCTATGGATTGTGAACAAGGGAGAAAGCTTTATTTTTCCCAGAATCAAAAGGAAATATTTGCCTTAACTGGTCGGTATTAACGGGCACCGGTGGCACGGTGGAGAGCGGAGTCTTCGTGCGCAAGGCGAGGAGAGAGGAGAGGTTCTTTGCTTGTGTTTTAGCGGCCCAGGGCCCGTGGGTTTCTGCTAATTTAATTTCTCCGAATTTGTCAGCACGGAGAGATTTATGGATTGCCCGTAGTTTGTCATCGGAACTTTCTCGGAATGATTAAAGAAATCTTTTTGCGAGATTATCAGCCGACCTAATTATAATTAGGTCTCGTCCTTTTGCAGGATGATAAGATTTGTATAATTTGTCAAAAGCTGTCATCGAAAAGCAGAGCATCCATCTGACCTAGTGTAGGGGAGGGCGAGTCGGAAGGCACCCGCTTTGAATCCCGGATCTGTTGCAACCGGCGAGCCCTTTGTGTACCTTTTTCTTTGGGAAAGAGGAACACGAGGATGCCAACATTCCTCAAACAGTTTTTCGCAACACAGCAGGTGCCCTTCCACCCTGACTCAGACGAAGAACAAAGCAACACATTTTCCACGCTGGACAATCAAAATTTGAATGAGTCATATATGTTAAACAGAAAAGCAAAAAGATTTTTTAGAGTTAGCAGACTCAGTGAACCCCAGTGTCTACTGTTGCTTCTCAACCTATACTATACCCTCACTGGAGCGTCAGAAAGCACAAGAAAGCTCTCCCATTTTCTCCAGAATTCAGAGGGTGAAATCGGCAGCACCAGGAACCATTACAGGTGGTGTGGACATACCCACAATGCATTGCTCGTGGAACAAAGGAGCATAGGCTGGGTTCCTTTGAATTGTGGTTTCTGGTGGTGACCTGTGGCTTTTCATCGCTTTCAATGGTCACATTGAACATTATGTAACGCTGTAGTTTTTTGCCTGACGGTGCACCGATGAGGCACTGCCCTCCTTGGAAATGCTCCGCTGTATTACCTTTTTGTCGAGTCAGATCGCTTTTGCAAAGGTCTGTTTCGGCAGATGTCGCTTCTCCAGGTCTGTCAGGCAGACATTGCAGGTGGGGCCGGTTCTCCTGCCTGCTGGCTCATGAAAACGATTTTCTATCGCAAGGCTTTAATCGACTGAGGACAGGAGTCCTGCTCCTTCTCTTACTTACACGCTCTATCCTTGCTTTTCTCCACAGTGGTCTGCATTGTCTCAGAGGTCTGGCCGAGGAGTCTTTCTGATCGCTGATTGGTGCGTCTCACCGCACGCCCCCGGAAAGGCCGTGAAGACCCGCGCCTGTCAACAAACTCCCCGAGGAATCGAGCCTGGCAGATCGTGCCGGTAAGTTCGCGCAGACGCAACGACCACCGGACCTCAAGGGGGCGCTGCTCTCAGCGTCACTCACACATGCGTGGCAGCGAAGCGCAAGTAGCGGGCGGAACGCGTGCTGAGGGGGATCACACCCGCCGGCGGCTATATTTTTAGCTCTGTGGTGGCAGATTGCAGATAAAGGTCACAGCTGATAACATCTCGCGTTGGTTGGTTGTGGTGCGCCCAAACATTCCTACGTATTCGCAATAGATACCTTTCACATAAATTGTCTGTTGTCTTAGGCGTGGGTGGGTTTGTTCCTATTTAGCAGGTTTTGGTTTGGTCAGCTCTTTGTAGAGTGCTGCGCTGGTTTATTTTTTTCTTGCTGTTGCACCTCTAGCTAGCTTCCGTCACAGGCATCAGTGCACGCCTTCGCTTTGTAATGCCTCTGTTCCTCCGGAGATATGCTGATACAGGAGATTTTCATATCGTTACTCAGGGACAGCGCTGGTATTGCACCAGAGAGGAGCCCTGAATGAATTTCAGCCGAAGAGCGCTGTGCTTCATATCAGAGCGGCTACCTCAATACGCTGCCCACGCCGCCTGACGTCGCGTGGTTTTCTGAAACAGGAATAGCAAGAGATGCGTCTTCACTGTACATCTTGTGCTCTGTATTAAATATAACAGCATCCTCAAATGACTTTTTATGCATCAATTTCACACTGTTGCAGTTAACCACTTTAATATCCTAGGTGGTTAATGGCTTGAATTATTACATCATATTTAGAACGGCTCGGGCTGATTTAAACCTGGAAACTGGTACTGCAAATCTGTTTTTTACAAGATTCTCTCAGGCATCAGATTTTCTCTCCAAACCGCCATCGTATATTTCATCCGTAATTGAAACAAAAAACCAAAATTGATTGTTTGTAAGGATATCCACTAAGGCAGTGGATAGACACCCTGCTCATGCCAATCATGAGCAAAACTGTTAACCTTGGACAATGACTAGAGTCATTTATTTGGTCTACTGCAGGAGCGGGAAGCAGGGGCCATCAGTGGCAGATGTTTAAACTGTTCCACTCCCAAAATCAGTGCTCGCTGCCTCCAGATGGTCTCCCTCTTGTTTTGCACCTTCCCTGTAAAGAATTTCAGTGGTTAAATGCTTGGAAGTTATGAGGTATACTGTTCCACAGGCTTTCGCCAGAAACTGTACTATACCCTGTTACACACACACACACACATACAGCAGGTTTGTAAAAAAGCTCATTGGTCAGGGGTGAGATTTGGGAATGACATGCAAAGTGCCTGAACATGAGTTAAAGCCTCTTCCAAGGTAGACACAGCTGAGACGACCTTAGGAAGCGGCTCTTTTCCTAAAGTTACATGGTTTTAAAAGTTAACGGCTGGTCGCAAATTTTATGTTTGTATAAAGTTTGGCATAGATCTTGAAGTTCTAACGTGGGGCGAAAAAAAAGAGAAAAAATTTATATAAAAGATTACAGCGTCAATGAAACGTACGGCTGGAAGTGGGTTAACCGGCGAGAAAGACAATTAATCAGTGCTTCTACAGCTGCTTCCTGATGGTTCTGCAAAATGTTGTGGAAAATTTAATGAAGGCTAGCTCAGTAATGGTTTCAAGCTTACCCAGTGGAAAATATGACAGTCTTTCCATAGACAATTAAGACCAACATGAAGACTTTTTTTTTCTTTCCCTTTTTCCTTTTTTTCCCCCCCCATTCTCTTTCTTTCCCTATATAAGGGGGTTGTGATATGTTTCTTCCACTTCTAAATGGAAACATGGTACAGTAAACAAGTGCAGCTGTGGAGCGGGAAAAGGCTCGAGACTGGGCATTGTTTGGGACTCTGTGAGAGAAACATCCTAAGTGCCCCTCACTGCCCTGAGTCTTATCCCCGCCGAACAGGCTGCTCCAGCATGGCAGCGGTCACAAGCGTCACGCATGCTTGCCCGTCGCCTCGCAGGAAATCCCGACGGACGGAAAAGGTTGTGCGTGAGCGCGCTGGAAGGTGTTTAGCAACGTCTGTCAACACCACTACCCCCACCCCTCCCCCCAGTTGCCCTTAAACCTGCCTGGAAAAATGCACTTGTTTTTGTTTCAGGGAGGTTTATCATCGGAGACGCGTTTTTGTTGATGCCGTTTCCAATTACACGGGCATCCCGGTAACAGAGCCCTTCGAGGCTGCCCCCCCCTCCCTCTCCACCCCCCCCCACCCCACCCCTCCCCCCCGCCCGTCTCACCAGCCTCGGTCTCCTAAAAGCGGTGAGGTGTCTGCTCCATTACCTTCCTCCACCTCCTCCCGGTCACTCGTTTGATTGGTAATTGTATCTCAGGGTGGGGACGAGGCCCGGGCCGAGCACGCGCGGCGTCCGCGTTAAGCATGACCTCATGCGGCCGGGCGCTGAGGCGCTGTGGCTTTTCGTTCCGAAGCCTGCCTCTCGGCCGCACGCCCTGGGGCAGCACCGAAGGAGCCCCACAGACTCAGAGGAGGGAGATTTAAAAAAATAAAATAAAATAAAAAATAAAAAAAAAGCACTGACTGGTTGCCTGGGAAATGATGTCACCTTCTGTTCCCGATCGCGGCTTTCCAGCGTCTGCAGACAGACGGTCCGGGCCTCATTCATCTTCGAGCCGAGCCGCGGGGGGGGGTACTGGAGGAGGCCGTGCGTCTCCCTCCTGTGAACCCCGCCCCCCCTCCTCCTCCTCCCCCACTCTGAGCCGTGGCGGTGCTTTTCATCTCCGGGTCCCCCGGGTGCGCTGATTCGGAATTCCGCCGCTGCTTTCGCCTTTTCCGGAGGGACGAAGCGCGTCCCTGTCCCGACGCGCTAATGCTCCCTGGACGGGCGCCAGAGGGATTCGCATTTCTCAGGCCCTCCGCAGTGGAACGGACAGGCATTTCGAAAAAGGCGAAAAAACGTGCAAAAGACTAGCAAACGGTGCGTCGCTAGGGTGACCCTGCAGTTTGGCATTTTATATAAAACCTGGAGCCTTTTGAGGAACAGGTCTGCAAAATGAATACTAAACATTGCCTGTGGTCTGTTGCCATTTGCCCTAGTCAACAGTCACAGCAACAGACACGATGACAGTTTGGTTTAGTGTCTTATGTTAAAGCAGTGACATTTTTAATAACATGACTTAAAATCTGCAACGATTTTTTGTTGACATATAACATGTGATTCCATGCCTCAAAACCATAACACAACACAAAGGAGCACAACATTTTTTTCTTCTTCCTCCTCTCTCTGGCACGGCTGTCAGATCAGGGACCTATTGTCTGCACGTCAGGAAGTCCAGGCTTCCCAAAAAGTTTTTTTTTTTTTTGTCGCGCTGCAACTTCCACCCTCGAGCCTGTGAATTTTCCGTTTTCCTGTACGGTCATCTGTTCGCTGCGGCCACTCGCGCACCGACGGGACGTCGAAAGCTAATGCATTTTAACAGGTGTCCGCCGAAAAAAAAAACCACTTTGCGTACCGTCGCGCCCTTCTGTTTCGGATAGGCCCCGGCCCCCCCCACCCCCACCCCCCCGGCCCCGGTGCTCTACTTGGCCGATGCCAGCGGGGCAGGGGGTGGCGGCGTTGCGTAACGACAGCCCTTTCATAATACGGCTCGCTGGCACCGTAGCCCGGTAGCATTCATGCTTTCTCCGCCCACGCGGACGCTCGTCACCCACACTCTCTAGCCTGTCTCGAGCTGGATGTAGGATGCGTCCCACGCACACGCTCTCTTTCCAAGACTAATATACGCGCGTGCGTACCCATGGCGATAAAAATACCTCCCTGCTACATCCTGCGACTTCCGATGCACTCGGAATATAGGACGGAGTTTTAAGGCCAGTTCCCACCCACGGCTGGGACGCTTTTAAAAAAAGCATCGATTGATTTCCTAGGCTACCTACCATTGTTCTCAACATGTGAATGTTGGGTGCATAGACTTACAACACATACTGTATATATGCAAATGCCATGCATGTCTATGGAGATTTTTTATCTAACAGTGTAAGAATGCACTATGCATCCATAGTTGAAAACAATTTATTGGCAGAATTTTCTATCGCAAGAATATAATGCACAGGCTCACATGTTCTGAACTGTACATTCAGTTATAATTTTTTAGAGCCTTGTATGAATATGAATATATGAATGCATTGTCTTGCCTGGCATATGTCACCAGTCTCAACATCACCTAGCCAGGTATTATCAGAGTTCACGACTTAGTAGTGACTCCCAAAGCTTTCCATCGAAAGCTAGTAATTAAAAAGGCACTGTATTAATACTTCACTAACGCAGAGAGCCGGGCGAGTTGCTTTACTTGGCGCGTCTCTTACTCTTTTGCATGGGCCACGTGCACTGGGTGTGCTTTATCATGAGACTCCTAATGAGGAGTCGGTGTGACACTCCAGGGGGCTGACTCGCTAAGAGTCCAGGCGATGCTTCCAAAAAAAACCTGCTTACAGGGGCTGAAAACCAACCAGAAAGATGCCTCGTGAGCAAAAGGAGGAACCTAAGTGATAGCCGCGGCAAGCAAGCAAGCGAGCAGGAGAATTTCAAGTTTTCAGGAAAAGTATTTTTAGCTGAAGGGTAATATTTAGAAACGTCTGAGTCTTCAACTTTTCCTTCATCTGACATTCTCAGAAATTGGCATGCAGAGAAGGAAATACTAATACATTTTCTGGGAAACCAAGATTTTCGGATATATACTGTACGGTTGTGCCCACTGGAACTGTACTTTTTGTATCGCTAATACTTTTTAACTATGAATGTAAGAATCTGTTTAGCTTTAATATGGTTTTGCTTATATACAGTACTTAGTGTATTAATATACTGTAGAACAGAATCTTATTGTTGGCAGCTGGAGTTGGAACTAGACCTTACACTCATATGCCATCTTTAAAAATGATTTGAAATAGATAGAAATTTAAAACCACCTATCAAAAAGTTCTAATAATTATGTATCACTGCATTATCTCAGTGAAATTGAATAGCTATAAAGCTGCATCCAGAGCATATTAAAAACAACACAGAAGTGATTACAAAATAAAATGTTTTGTCAACCAGTTTACTATATAGAGTAAAATAAGCACTGCTTTCCTAGTTCTTGCATAAAATACTATAGGGTAAGACAGTAGAAGTCTAAAGAGAGCAACTGCTTCGCCAACATGCACATATAAACACTTTCTGCACTATAGCTATTAAAATACTACAGAAAGACCTAGTCTGGACGTGGCCCATATTCAGTTTCTGACCCACTTCAGCTGAACACAATGTATGACCATTTCTTCCCAAAAAACAAAACAAAAAAACGACTTTTTTGCGGGATACTACACCTCGTCTTTTTTCAGACTCCGTTTCCCTTTTTGCCAGTTGATAAATTCTGTTAAGGCTGTAAAATTCGGTCTCCATCCCTAATGAGATGGAATGGCGGCAACAAGGATCTAAGGCAAAATAGATTGGAGAGCAACCGCGTTTCTTCCACTCGGTAACTTACAAGAGACGGAGTGCTATTGTCTCGATCTCTTGTTTGTTTTTCATTGGCAGTTAAAAAGTAATGTCCTCCCCGAAGCCAGATAAAATCCAGTATGTATTTCAACACCCAGTGGGGGAGGCAGGTTTCAGTCAGGGATCATGAAGGGCTTTCATTGACCGGAGGGTCCAATCCACTCGCAGGCTTTGTTACCATAAACTCTGTAATTACTGAATGGAAACGATTAGCAGCGTTTTCAATTATTCAGGATCTGCCCTGGAAAGGGGACGAGGAACCGTGCCGCTTGTGTCTGAGGAAACGAGAAACGACCCGTGTGCCTGCCTGCATCCTCGCAGTGAAGTCACCCGAAGAACGGGAGCTAGGTGTTACCTGATCTCCAAAATGTGCCACCCCACACACGGTTAGACAGGCTGTTCCTTCACCAATGTTTTTTTTTTTTTTTTTTTGGTAGAGTATGAATCAGGTCCACCGGCCTTTCTTTGCAGTCAGTGTGTTGACATTATGTGCCTACATTAATTTGTATGCACTGAGCATGCTCATGTGATGAATCTAAGATGTAGATTCAGTGCTTCATAGAGGACTGTTGAAGCTTACATAAATTACACGCATTTTTGTGTCATAAAGTACTTTTTTAAAACTGGAAACTTTTGAAGTCGATGCAATTACTTGTTTATTGCTCTAAACCTTTTGTTAAACTTTGGCAGGTTTAAAACAGCAAAGCAGTTGATAATAACAGTGTTTAAGAGCATGACTCAGAATATTTATAGGTCATACTTTGGCAACACTAGTTCATTTTCCATGTCTGTTTCGGTTTTATTTATAATTTCTTTTATTTTTTTTTACAATGTGTGTGTCCCACAATGAACTTTCTAGAAAAAAGGCATTACCACTCATTTCAATATATATGCAGACTTTTTCTTACATAGAGTCTTCTTGTCTTCCACTGCAAAATTAGTCCAAATGGTTTAGGATTTTAGAATTATACCATTTTAAATTCTTTTCGGGGAGATGTACCACACACCATCTATTCACACACAGCTAATCCCCTCTCCAGAATCTGACTACAGAAATGTGAAGAGTATAATCCTCAAATTAAGTCAGAGAGTGTGTTTCTATTTTCAAAAAGAAGGCCCTTGTAAAGGGCTGCTCTTTCCTAAACACAATGGAGATGTTCGTCAATGTGTAGGGCTGGTGTGGACCAGGGATAAGAGCAGCAGCCCACACACTCTCCAAACATCTGAGAAAGCCAGAGACACACAGGCCTAATGTTCAGGAGCAAAATGTGCTTTTTAATATCCACACCGCCAGCACTTCCCCGGAGGAATCAATTTAGCGATGGAGGTGTACCGTTGTGTATGCACTTGCGTGTGTATGTGCGTGTGGGCGCGCGTGTGTTTGTTCATAGCTATGGATCGTTACCGATGTGCAAAATGACCCCGTTAGGCTGAATATTCATGGAATTTTTAGACCTTACATAATTTGTCTGAGTCATCCAGATATCTGGGTTTCTGTGGGTCTTATAGAATGCGTTCCCTCTCCCTGTCAGATTTATGCCCTTGCACTCTCCGCAGTGCGCTTCCCACGCACATTTCCGCTCCGCGCTCAGCTCGTACGGTGTAAAACGGCACAAAAAAAAAGCCTTTGAATATTTTCATCCATTCTCAAAAAATATGATCTTGTTTGGCCCTTGTTTGAGTCATTCAGTACCTTTTTCCATGGAGATACCTTATTCACCCCAAATCAGACATTTCTCCTGGGAGGAACCCACACTACCCCATGCTCCCCCCCCCCCCCCCCACCCACCCACAAAAAAAAAATAAAAACCTATGGAATTGATTCTTAGCTTTTCCTCCGGGACAGATCAGTGACCTATCTTGTCAGCTTTCATGTAAAGAGCAATGTGAGAGACTATAGAAAGGGCCCTTTTGGTTCATTCGTTGGTTGGTATCCGTGTCGCTGAAGGGGGAATAGCAGCCGAGACAGATTAATTAAGCCAAGGAGCCATTCACAACTGCGGATCAAGGGGCAAGCGGTGCGCTCGCCCGCCATTAAGCGTGATGTATGAAATTGACTCCGTCTCCAGCCGATTGCTCCATCTCACTCTTTTGACGAACGTGCTGTGGCGTCCCCTGGCTCTCCGACACTGGCTGACCTTCTCAGTCATCGCACAAACGAAGGAGAATGCATTATTTCACAAAATAAAAAAACATTAGTGACCACGATAAAGTCTGGATCACGCAGCCTTAGGCTATAATGGTGTGAAGTTTTAAAATTATTCCCTTTTTATTCATTTTATTATCTTGTTCAATGAAGCTTCTCTTCTTTTGAAGTCTTAGTCTCCTGAAAATGGTCAGACGTGTTATTCAGTACTGAAATATAAAAAGTACTGAAATAAACCCACATCTCTGAGATCCAAGAAAGTCTCTGGTACAGTTGAGTATATAAGCAGTGAGATGTTGACATACTTTTGGATTCAGTCATATTTAGTTGTTTTGCCATTTTCACTGTAAATTCCAATTCTAGGGTCTGGGGTTCCAGGCTTTCGTTGTTGAATAAGGCATGCCTTGCTGGATAAGACAAGTTAATGAATGAGGGGGTATATTTGTAAAATGATTCCTAGCAGAGTAGAGCTAGCCAGAAAAAACACATTATCTTGAAGGGAATCTCATAAAGGCACCGCTTCATCAAAGAAAACATTCTTTTTGAATGGCAATTCCAAGTATCATACCTCTGGGCTCCCACAATAGTCATGTCTAGACTTTGTCCATCCCAGTTGGACATTAAACCTGCAAACGCACAAACCAGAGATCGTTTTAATCGCTAAGCCAAATGGGCGCTTCTTAATGGACTTCAAGTTCTTCAACTAAGAAAAATTGGTGGTGTTATGTCAGATTCTAAAAAAAACCCATAGTCAGAGCAGAAACTGTTGTTTTACAGTTCTTGCCACATCCGATTTTAGTGTCACACTCTAAGTTGCAACTTGTACTGCTTTTTTTCTATTAGTAAAAAAGCTTCAGGTATAATCGATTTCTTGTAACAACGCCATTACATTGAGCCAACAACTTGTTTTCTTAAGCTTTAGCACACAATCTATGCAAATCTCCTGTTCTCTCAGTAGAGATTCATTTTTGGATTTCAAGCATCATTGAAGTGATTTTAGTATGCTTAATACTATTTTTAAAAATGAGCTAAAACCAAGCAAAAATGTTTTGCTATGTGTTCTGCACTTCTGTTTAAAGTCTATCTGGGCAACATGTTGAC
This sequence comes from Anguilla anguilla, assembly GCF_013347855.1. Lineage (NCBI taxonomy): Eukaryota > Metazoa > Chordata > Actinopteri > Anguilliformes > Anguillidae > Anguilla > Anguilla anguilla. The sequence goes on along the minus strand of NC_049206.1, from coordinate 53,615,843 downwards.
CACATGTTGTTCATACTGTGTCATAAGAAATAAGCAAATATTTGTAAGTCGGGAGGGTTTTATTTGATGGTTATCGGCCCCTAAGTTTAAGTATCCATGTATCCAGGAATACCTAGCATCCCCATGCCACAGGTCTATCTTGGTGTTTCAGCATGTACTTTTTGTGTGAAGGGTAACAGATTATAATAACAAAAATGAACCAAAGGTTAATGTTTCAGATGCTATAAATACTAGCGGTTTTCTGCTAGGCTATTTATAGGGCTAACTTAGGGTTCCAGACATCAGTGTCACATTGTTTCCTTGCTTATGCGTAGACGATGTGGGCAGTGAGGTTCTTCTAGGGTTTTGCAATCTCACAAACGTTGAAGCAGGAAGTAGCAGCGTACAGACTGATTCTGAGCAAATGAGAAATGCAAAATGTTGGCCCTTTATGACTTATTTGCATATGTGGCACTTACAAATATGTTTATGATTCCACAGATATGGTTTGATATATATATATATTTATATATATGTGTGCTCTCGGGTTAGCGAGCGTGAAAGTACACTTGTTTTTAGCAAACGAAAGAATGTCAGTGTCCGCTTCACAGCTTACTCTTTTGAGTCTTATCTGGCCACCCACGCATGTACGGCATCGAACGTCACTTGCATTTCGGAGGCTATTTTTACACCTTTTGTGCCTTTTGAGGAACTGAGTGGGTTCGTGGATGATGATGACTCATGTCTTGCGAAGAGTTCTGCACCCACCACTATCAAAAACTTCATTCTGAGAGCATTGAGAAATTGTTTCAGCTGACCTGAAGACCAAGTTACATGTCGCTTTGTGAACTTAACTGAATTTTCATATGAACTGGAATCGAAAATACATTACCGGGTTGACAAATTAGCAGAAAAAATTTGTTTGATATTAAACAGGATATGTGAAATATCGTATGTACAATATATTATATTATGCCCATATATATGACACTTTGTTTTTGCCTTCAAGGTGAAAAGGCTTAAGAAGAACCTACAGGAGACAAACAGTTTGCATTTCTAAAAAGAAAGTAAGTATATTCTGTGAAGGCACAGACAATTACCCATATACTGTGTATTTATGCGCAGTAACTTTTTTATTATTTATCACAACTATTATTCAAAAGCTGATATTTCAGTCATTTTAACATATAAAATGGTAATTTCAGAGACCACATTTTTTGTGGTCTGCTCATTAACTCCTGTGTGTGTTTTTTTTCTTCTCTTTCAAGTAACCAACAGATCATCTTGTAGTGAAACACAAGACAAAATTCAGAGGAAATGAACCCACAGCGTTGGACATGGCAATCTTAATTGTGTAAATCTAAAAGCATTGTCTGAGAAAGTCAAGTTTACCCATTCAGACTGTAACATTGTGAAAGTGGTCTGATGCCCACAAAGAAGGGTTTGAGGAATACAAAACAAGTGGAACAACCCAACAGAAATCAAAATGGAAGGAGCTGGCGTTTAAGACCCACCCAGGTGGACAAGCATATGGCATGTCTGCTGACTCTAGAGCAATTTAACAGTCGAAACCTTTGATAACCCCTTCGGAAGATAAGAGGAACATGGAGCCGCTCGACACTGCTGCTGGACAGAAATGCAAGAAGGAGCCGCGAGAGAAGGCCCCACTGCAGAGGAAGTGGGTCTCAGAGCCCACAGCCGGCACAAAAAGAAGCACTTTTGCCGACCCGGCGGGGAAACGGCACTCGCACCGCGAAGAGCTGCAGAGCGGCGCCAGTGGTGGTAGCCTCACAGGCTGTGTACAAAAGTACAGCTCCGGGAAACTGCTACCAACTGCAATTGGCCAGTCATCCCAAGAGAATCAATACCCGCAGCTTTTCCCCGGCTCTTACCCCTACCAGCTACCGCCCTCGTTTCCGCAGCAGCCAATTCAGGAGAGGTTCCTGGCAGGAGCGAAGCCGCAGCCTGGCCTGGAGGCCCATGCCTGGCCATTCGCTAGCCAGCTGCCATCGTTCACCGCGGACGACGTGTTCCCTGCGCATCAGCGCGGTCACGGCGGAGTCTTTCCTCGTCGGAAGTCCCCCAGTTTGCCTGCTTCTTTCAGCCAGTATTCCCAGTCGGGGATTGAGCAGCCGGAGGAAGTTCACAAGAAGGAGCAGAAACCCAAAAAGCCCGGGAAGTACATTTGCCACTACTGTGGAAGGGCCTGTGCTAAACCTAGCGTGCTGAAGAAGCACATTCGGTCGCACACTGGCGAACGCCCTTACCCTTGTGTTCCCTGCGGTTTTTCATTTAAAACAAAGAGCAATTTGTATAAACACAGAAAGTCTCATGCCCATGCCATTAAAGCAGGACTAGTCCCATTTTCGGAGTTGGCAGCTACACGGCCAGATATGGATCAGGCCTCTTCATTGGGAGAAGCGGAGGTACATTCGGATGGCGAGCAGAGCACGGATACTGACGAGGAGGCAGCGGAGGCCTCCATGCTCATGGACAAGAGCAGCCCCATCCCCCAGATATCATTTGAAGCTGACAAAAGCACAATGGAGAAGGGTGGTGAGCCAACCTATGTGGACACTGCTGAAGAGCAGGCTGTAGCCTCCATGAAAGTGCCTATCCTAATTGTCCCAAAACAGGTGATTCCCTCAACGGCCATGGAGTGTCCTCATTTCACTGAAGTTGAAGCACCTCCCATTAGTTCTCAAGTGGGCAGAGTGGATGAATCTCACACTGTCAAGCAGAAGCTTGCATTGAGGCTGACTGAGAAAAAAGGGCAAGAGTCTGAGCCATCACAGAACCTCCTGAGTCCCCACAGCAAAGGCAGCACAGATTCGGGATACTTCTCACGATCTGAAAGTGCAGAACAGCAAATCAGTCCACCAAATACGAACGCAAAGTCCTATGAGGAAATTATGTTCGGAAGGACCTGGTATTACAGACCCAACTCCAGGTCTAGACAATCTGTCACAGTCGGGTTAGCAGCATTAGCTAGCCAAGACACTAATACAATTGACTTAAAGGACAATCCTGGTGCCATGCTTGAAGTAGATATGCGAAAGATGTGCGAGGATCATGTATCCCATCTTTTTTCAAAGGATGAAAACATAGCAAACCCAATGAAACTAAATGCTAATGTATTTCTCAGAGGACAGGGTAGCGAATCACAAATGGTAACAGGTGGTGACCTAAAACAATATCCCCCTGGCTCTTGCCAAAGCAACACAGGTCTCCTTGAAGCTCCTTCTGATTCAGGGACACTTATAAGGAGCAACTCAATGCCAACATCCTCTCCAACTAATCTCAATGTCCCTCAAAGCCTAAGAGTGAGCCACTCTTTTGATGAGGTTATGACGCCCGATGATGTTTTTTATCCTGGATCAGTGGGTCTGAGGAGGCTTCAGAGACAAACTGCTTTTGAACATTCGGTGCATGAAGGCCATGTGGAAGTTGACACCTATGGAAACATCTCCAAGAACACTGGTTCACCTTTGATAAAACCTGGGGAACGTGGACCACTGATGCCAGAGCTGAAAGGATCTGCGGCCGAATTATCATGTCCAGAAGTGCGAGTGACGTATGGTGCATATGGTACTAAAGTGGGAATGACGGAAACGGTAACTAGAAAGCGCAGAAAGGAAAAGAGTGTTGGAGATGAAGAGGATAGTCCTAGTCAGTGTGGTAGTGATCACAGTGGTTCAGTTGAAATGCTTTTGTCTCCAGGAGACTATGACTCAAAATCAAATCAAGAGACATCAAGGGCTTCACCTACTGGGAAAGGACATTTGTACAGTGTATATAGCCAATCTGACAGTTTTGATGGAGGTGCTAGTATGTCTTCAGAAGATGTGGTGCTTGTCCCTGAATCTGACAGAAAGAATGCTGGGAATGTAATCTCTGTTATCCAGCACACAAATTCATTAAGCAGGCCTAGCTCTTTTGAAAAATCAGAATCCATCGAACACCCGTGTTACCAGCCTGAGAGGCTTACTGGTCAATTTTCTTCTGAGCAGTCAGACACAGAACATTTTGAGGAGGTACAGAGCCCAGAGTCTCTCCTGAGAACCACAAGCATGGAGCAGCAACAGAGTGACAGTGAAGCTGGAACCATATCATCAAACCAGCAATCTCACATACCCCACAAACTGGTACGTCAGCCTAACATCCAAGTGCCTGAAATAAGAGTGACTGAAGAGCCAGACAAACCTGAGAAAGAACCTGAGGTACAAGTTAAAGAACCGGAGAAACATGTAGAGGAATTCCAATGGCCACAGAGAAGTGAAACTCTGTCTCAGCTTCCGGCTGAGAAGTTACCTCCAAAAAAGAAACGCCTGCGTCTGGCTGAAATGGAGCATTCTTCTGGGGAATCGAGCTTTGAATCAACCTGCACTAGCCTCTCCAGGAGTCCCAGCCAGGAAAGTAACCTGTCTCACAGCTCAAGCTTCTCTATGTCCTTTGATAGGGAAGAAAGCATGAAGTCAGTCTCTCCAACGAAGCAGGATGACTTTGGAAAGCAGTCTGAGTTCTTAATGGTGCCAGGCAGTGGGCATTCTCTCTCTATACCAAACCAGCACCAGCACCAGATGCGTCGTTCTTCTTCAGAGCAAGCACCATGTGCTTTGCCTACAGAGGTCCCGGAGGTCCGTAGCAAATCATTTGACTATGGAAGTCTTTCATCATCATCCAGACAGGGAGAGATCTATGCCAGTGCTTCAGGAATGAAGGAGAGGAGACGCGGCTTTCTGGTACGACAGGCATCACTGAGCGTCTATCCAGAAACAGTGGTGCAAGAGCATGGCATAGAAATGAATGTTAAACAAGAACACTCGGACCACATACAGAGCAGTGTCCATCCTTCACATCCCACTTGGCATGGCACTCAAGGAACCGGTGAAGTGGTACGATCAAAGAGAAGCATGCATCCCTTGCTTGGGTCACACCATCATCCACTGCAGCATAGCATCAGTGAGGACAGCCAGCAAGAGAACCTCCCACTGATCCAGAAGACATCTCACCTGTCAAGCCAACAGCCTTCAGACAGCGAGCGTCCACCTGACCCTCTGAGCCAAGAAATAACGCAGTATTCTTCATTACATAGCAGCATGGTGCAATCTCCCTTCCTGCCATTTCAACCAGGGTTATTCTGGCATCCTGACTCAACACAAAGGCACAAACAGCACCTTGCTTTCCAGACACATCAGTTACAGAAATTGCATATCAGGCAACCTATTTTGCCTCAAGCTCTCCAGAAATCCCACCAGTCTCTCCAGCAGATTCAGGAGCAGAGTGATGGAAAATCTGATGGTGCGAGTAGTCAGAGCTATCAGTATAACCCACGAGTACCACCCCGGCATCTTAGCCATATCCCATCAAAAGCATTGTCTACAAGTTCAATGCTTTTGCAACAGGTTCAGCCAATCTTTGCCACTCAAAATGTCAGTTCACAACCATCCCTACCTGGCCTGTTAGTTCCTGTTAGGATCCAAACTCATGTGCCATCTTATGGAAGTGTTACATACACCAGCGTTTCACAGGTCCTGGCTACGCATGCTCAAAGTACTTCTTCTGCAAAGATAATATGCACAGACAGTGCTTCTCAAGGCTTACTCGCAAGCACTAGTAAACATGGAGCAGGGTTTAATTTATCACACATATTAGGTCAGCCTCCAGGACTTCTGCGTTATCCACTCTGGAAGGTACCAGAGCCCTTGCCGGGTAGACTGAACACAGGAATCCCCCTTTCACTGACTTCAGGAACCATCTCGACCACAGATGCTTCTTCAAGTATTGGGGGAAGCAAGCGAATGTTGTCCCCTGCGAGCAGTCTGGAACTCTTTATTGAGACAAAACAACAAAAACGGGTCAAGGAGGAAAAAATGTATGGTCAGATTGTGAAGGAACTGAGTGCTGTTGAACTCAGCAACTCAGGTGTGTCAAAAGACAATGGCAAGTTATCAAAGTCAGACCTCCTAAAGAATGATGGTTCTGTTGACTACCAAGAGGGCATGTCATCACCACCTTTACTTGACTTTCCCTCATCAAAGACACCTTTACGCGCATCCGCACCTCATTTAAAAGACATACCGCCAACTGAGAGCTTCACCCCACCTCTGCAGATAGTGACAGACAGCTCAGATAAACCTGGGTCCCCCGAGGAACTGGACGTGGATGAATCCACCCCTGAAGCCAGCTCAAGTCCACAGTCCATGCTCTCTTCAAGTGATACTCAAGAGGAGATTAAGCAGGCCACGGGCAGCAAGATTCCGGTGAACATGTTAGTCCAACTTGCTGCTAATCAAGGTGGAGGGATAGCGGGAAACACCCTCCTGCTCACAGACCTCACTGATGTTCAGCAGTTTTTTCAGTTCCCAAGTCTTCGTACAACAACGAGTGTCAGCTGGTGCTTCCTAAATTACACCAAGCCAAATTTTGCCCAGACTACCCCTGTTACATCTGTTTATGGCTCCTGGTCCATCAGTTCTTACAACCCAAACCCACCCAGCCTGAATACCAAGACAACTCTAGCGTTGCTCCGCTCAAAGCAGAGGAAGAATGCTGAAACCTACACAATGGCTGCTATGTATCGTCCTGGGTCTGGAAAGCTTGTGTCATCGCTCTCTTGGAAAGAGAAGTTTGATCAGGTGATACAAAGCAGCTTTCACCTTCTTATTTGTATTGCCATATTATACCCTGTCAAATGTTAAGTAATGACTGAAGTATGTGGAAGTAAGTGTAACTTCTCCCCAGCAAGTAGACACTGAAATGTAAACTATATGAATGTGTTTAGATATCTTATATGTTTTAAATAACAACCTTGAGAGATTTATTTGTGCCCGGGGATTTCATCAATGCATTTTCTTTTTCAGATGAAGCCAGAGCTCATGCAGCTAGATGTGAGTAAATTTGAGAAGAAAATGAAGGGAATCAATTCCAGGGACAGGGTTAAGGAGGATCATGGGGAAAAGGAGATTTCTTCAAAGCAGGCTGAGCCTACTCGCATCAAAATCTTTGAAGGAGGGTAAGTGAAGTGCCCAGCATATGTGACATTATGCATTAAAAATTAATTTGACAGCCCTTTGATTTAAGTGTGCCGCACCTACTTGAAATACCCAATTAAATTTTTATATTGTTGTGACTTTCACAAATTAGGGGTTTTGTGTTGAGAGATGGAGAGCACTTCGATATAATTTTAATATCTTCAGAGAGAATAATTTTTAACTCAAAGCCTGATGTCTGATTCACTTTTATAAGAATGTGAAAATATCATTGTGGTTACTTGAAATCACAAATTCTGTGGTTATTTAATTACTACCTATTATTTGTAGTGGTGGGTATTTTGGGAAATGGAATTTAATCCAGAAATTGGGAATTAAAAAAAATTAAACTTTCAAACATACTGTATATGTAATAGTGGCACAAAAGGGCTATTGACATCTTTCTGAAGTGGAAATGGGGCAAATCATGATTATGTAACTTTCCACTGGGAATCTGTTGCTGCATGGGCAATCCTGTGGGTATAATCCATGTCATTCCTCAACAACAGATTAAAAAACTATCTAATACAGTATCTGACCCTTTCTAGTTGACATCAGACGAAGCGCAGTAAAGCTTTTGCAACCTCCTCCTTCACAGAGTTCATATAATCTCTTTGAGGGATCTTTTTTATTTTTAAGCTCCCCAAAGGGTTATCTGTACGGCACTGTTTGGCAACCATTCAAGACTGTCACCTAACTGACATAATAGGTATTACCCTGTACAGCTGGAAAGAAATCAAATAAAAATAAAACTTTAAATGGACACAGCTGTGAAAATGCTTCGGTCCAGCACATAGTTGAATTTGGCACGGGAATGACTTCTTTGAGCAGCATAGGCCTGATACCCGCACTCGCCTACAGGAGCCCGGCCTGTTTGATTTACTTCAGATTGGTGCACTTTAACCATGCACCTATATACCCCATACCTTCGCACAAGGCTAATAAGTCAGAGCTTGTTTTCTTTGCAGGTACAAATCCAATGAAGACTATGTTTACGTAAGAGGCCGAGGCAGGGGGAAGTACATCTGCGAGGAGTGTGGGATCCGCTGCAAGAAACCGAGCATGCTCAAGAAACACATCCGTACTCACACAGACGTGAGGCCATACGTCTGCAAGTTCTGCAATTTCGCTTTTAAAACTAAAGGTGGGTTTCTCTCTCTGGGAAAACTAACCACTTTCCTGGTATGCATTTCCAACATAAAAAGGAACATTTAAAATGAATCAATGAATAAATAATAAAATTTTAAGCAGTAATTAAATGAAAAAAAAAATCACCATGACAATCGGGAAAAATAAAGCAATAACAGCTGTCAAGGGTTTGTGATTAAGTAAGAGATGTTTCCTAAAAAATTGTGAATAGTTGCTGTTGTGAAGCCATTGATGGATCGAACAGCCAGACCTTTCATGTCCGGTTCCAAGAGAAGGTCTTTGATTCTCTGGTTTCAGGAAACCTGACAAAACACATGAAGTCAAAAGCCCACATGAAGAAGTGCCTGGAGCTCGGAGTGTCAGTGACATCTGTGGACGACACGGAGGCAGAGGAAGCCGGTATGAATCAGGCATTGGCCAAACGGGACTCACGAGGAGCCTGTGTGTGATAAACATTGGGCTCTACGAGTTACATTGGTGTGGTTCTTGAGGGGCAGTTAGCGTAATGAACAGCAGCAGTGCCTTCGGTTGCCAGGTTTACATAAAATCACCAAATTACAGAAACAGTATAAAGATTTTCCTGCTTGGATTGCAGCATTCGCAAATGTTATGTTTCCACAGAAAAAGACGAAAAAGAATCCAAGGACTTTGTCCAATTTAAATGAATTGCATTGAATTATAAAGATCTATAAACTGTATAGAAAAGGATTATTTTTTATTGCATCTTATTTCTCTGTTAAGACTACATTAGATGTTGTTTATTTGTGTTTTAGCACAAATATGCCACTACTGCCGGTACATTTAGATAAATGTACAAATAAATATTTTAAAAACAGCAGGAGAACAAAGAAAAGTGCCTAAGCCGTTTCTGTGTTTTCTTTCAGACGCTGCCGAGGAAGGACAGAGGGATTCTGGGAAGATGAGCCTGTCAGGCCACATGGCGGACCACCAGTTTTCCGATGCCGATGACTCCGACGGCGGGGAAGAGGACGGCGACGAGATCGATGACGACGACGAGGAGGACGACGATTACGAGGGCGACTCCACGCCAAAGACGCGCTCCAGGAGCACGAGCCCCCAGCCCTACGGGATGCCCTCGCTGTCCGTGACCGCCATCGCCGCCTCCCAGGGCGCCTCCTCCGACCTCCTGGGCGCGGCCGCCAAGCCGCCGCCGCTCTTTAGCTACTTCGCCAGCCTACCCAGCATCCAGATCACCCAGCTGATGGTGCCCAGCGAGAAGGCGGGCAATGCCCAGATGGCGGAGTACCAGAAGCTCCTGCGGGGTGCGCTGGGCGAAGACTACAAGAGCAGGCTGGACGTGCCCAGCTCCATGGACGAGGACTTTGGCCTGTCTCCAGAACACAGCTCCTCGTCCTTCGACTTCTCCCCATCCCGCTTGTCCTCTCCCGGGTGTGACTCCTCCCCCCTCAGGGAGCCCTCGCCCACGTCCCGCCGGTACCTGTCCCCGAGGAGGGACCTCTCGCCCCGAGGACGTCTTTCACCCAGACGGGAGGCGTCCCCCCTGAGGCACATTTCCCCGAAGAGGGACATCTTCAGGAGGGACCTGTCCCCGAGGCGGGACCTGTCCCCGAGGGGACACCTCTCGTCCATATCCCTGGGCAGGCCTTTGTCCCCTGGTAGGGACATCACCAGCAGGAGGGAGTTATCACCCAGGAGTCGACACAGGGGCATGATTCGGGCCGTGTCGCCCAGGAGGGGCTCGCATCACCACAGCGCCCCCTGGGCCTTGGGACAGTACCTGCAGTCTGAAATGGTTCCTCTGGGACAAAGGAGCAGGAGCCACGCAGACATGGAGACGGTAAGTCCGGCAAAATCCGCCAGCACTTTCGTTAGTGAGTAATGTGGCATATAGTTATGCTTGATTATGTTCAGGATGCAGTTAGACAGTTAAAGGTGAGGAGTTCATTTGCCCATGCAAAGTCTGTCAGCAATCAAATCTACCATACACAATACTCCATAGTGCCTCAATCTCCAACACATAAAAGTGAACAAAAACCCAGCTTTTTCAAACCTAATACATGCATACACTACTGAGGTAAAAACACATTTGATGCACTTAATACTGCTGAAAGGGACATTTCTATTTACATTCTTGCTAATTAAGAATCTACAGGGAAAAGGAATAAAGCAGCATTCATAGAGCACTGTGGACAGGGAATATTTAGTGAATTATAACCATTCGTTTCAACTCCATCTGGCTAGTGTCCATGGAACTGTGGGATTTGAAGCTAAGGGAACAGTAATGTAAGGTTGGCTTTGTGTGTGCTGCTTAATAAGCACCATTTCTTTCTTCCAGGCCTTGTTAAACCTTGCTTTCCAGGAACCCTGGTTTAAATAAAGCCAGAAGCACAGTTTTAGATGCGTACTTTGCAAAATATTCATGCTTTCATTTTAGCTTTCTTGGCTGTGACTTATTACAATTATTACATACCCTGTTAAAAATCTGTTTTATCACCTCATAACTATTTTTCATCATAAATGATAGCGTTTGATGTTTGTGGTCCTCCAAACAAATTTCTCTCATACACCCACATGTACGTAACAGTAATACAAATTATGAGTTCTTTTTTGTATGATATATCATGTATTTAAGTCATTTCTGAAGTCAAATGTCCAATACCTGCATTGCCTCTTGAGCTTACCTGAAAATACTTACATTAAAAATATTGTAGTCTTTCACTTTTCATACTTGTGTTGAGAAAACAGAAAGCCTTCAATCACAGTCCTGTCACACACTGTTGACTGAATAGCTAACATTTAAAATTACACTTATCCAGCTGTTAGGTGATGTTCTTGACTCTCCATAACTCAACTCCCAGAATGCTCAGCGGTGCTCACTATCTGCTTTTCCTTGGCTTTAGGATCAGAGGAAGGGCTCTACCCAGACTACCTCCCATGTCCCCGGGGACTCCTTGCACAGCAGCCAGGATCCCCACAGCGCTCACCAGGGCCTCTTCAGCCACCTCCCCCTCCACTCCCAGCAGCAGGTCCGCACCCCCTTCCCCATGATCCCCATCGGTGGCATCCAGATGGTGCACTCGGTGCCCTCCTCCATGACGGGCCTGGCCCACTCCGCGCGCCTCCCCCTCCAGAAGAGCACTTCGGAGGAGTCCGGCACCAGCGAGGTGTCCTTCCACCTCCAGGAGGGCGGCGGCGGCAGGGGCCCGCCGGAGGACCCGCCCCGGCCGCAGGAGAAGCCGGCCCCCTCCCAGGTGGCTCCGCTGGCTCGGTCGCTGGGCGGTCCGGCCCGGAAGCCCCCGGAAGACGCGACGGACATCGCGGACCCCGAGAGCAGGCAGGACGAGAGCATACGGACTTGCACGAAGGCTATCGCCTCCCTCAGGATCGCCTCGGAAGACCCGCGTGAGAAGCCCCACCCCCACCCGGCCCCCCACCCTCACCCCGGTCCTGCAGAGAGCCCGCAGGTTCACGTTCAGCACTTTAGTAGCACTGAGATCAGGCAGTCGCTGGCTGGCGCCTCGGTCACCCCCCTGGACCCCACCGCTGAAAAGGACAAGCTCGCCTCATCAAAGCCCGCGCCGCCAGGCCACTCCGCTCTCTGCGGTGCAAGTGCCGATGAGAGAATGTTAGGTCAACAGGGCCCAAGGGAACTGCCGACAAGCACAAAGAGGGCGAAGGATTCCGCGAAGGAAGCCATGGACGACAGGTGAACGGTGATGATGCTATTTGAGAGACATCACAGAAATGCACGCACACCTACATACCCCTCCTCACCCCAACCCCCGCCCCCAATCATGCACACACATGCACTTATCCTTGTTCTTACAGGCTTACCCCCCCCCCCCATCTCAAGAATACCCACACATGTGTGTGCAAGAGCACACACTTACATACACATAAACAAGTCATTAAACAAGCAAAATTCTGTTAGACATTATGTAGTATGCATAGCATGCCTTTTATAACCCGGTTTGCTATTTAAAACAAAAAAAAGACATTTCTTTCTTATTTAAAGTTTCAGAAAAAAATATGAATAAATATAAATATAAATATATATATAATGTTAACTTATACATGAGCCTGACCAAAATTGCTTATGGACTTGTCCAGTCTGGTACTTTTAAATGTACAGATGAGTGTGTGCCTTTTCTTTCCTTTTTTGCTTATATTCTTATAAGCATATTACGCAGGAAGAAGACGTGTAAATATATGGAGTTTGTGTATCGGCTTTGTAATAACTGTAATTCCCCTTCTCTTTTGGACACCCGAGTCTGAATGATGTGAAGTATCAATATATGTAAGGTTGCACTAAAACATATTTTTATATGAGTGAAATTCAATGGCTTTTGTGTACAGCAGCAATTCTCTACTATTTATTGTACCATGTTTCATAAATTGTACATTTTTCTTAATGTTGTGGATGCCTTTTTCTATGTAAAGCATGGTTTTTTTGCTATTGCTTAAATAGAACTACAAATATGTATACTGTAAAATTGCTTTATATATTGGAAGGGTATGTATGTCTGTATGTTTGAATTGTGTGCATATATATATATATATATATATATATATATATATATATATCCACACACTCACAGCACATACATATGCACACACGTAAAATATAATTAGTATATACATATATATACACAGTATATAGCTGCACTTTTGCATTAGATTTACACCCACATAACAGTAGTTTGTTCTAAATGCTTGCAACTTTTTATCTCCTTGTTGGATTGGCTACAACTAATTGCTAGTTGTGATTTTTACAAAAGAGTAGAACCACCGTTGAGCATTAAGTGAATGGACATTGTGCACTTGTGCGTTTTTGTTTTCTTTCTAAACTAACTGAAGTAGTGGTAACATTTTAAAGGTATTTAATCTTCTGTGAATCATGTCGCTTGAAGTACTTGATCTCTGAAGTAGTAGGGGAGACATTCCAGCTGATGTGTATATGTAAGTCCCATAATTATATACACAAACATACATATTTGTACATGGAAAGAGTTCATGGGGACAGTTGTTAGTTCATCAACAAGTTTTTTTTTCTGTTTCTTTAAAGCTTTTAAATATAGTAAAAAATATTCAGAAATATAATAATGCACCTTATGTTTCCTAAATTTTAAGGGTATAATCCCATAGTATATCAATTTTGGAAGAAAAAAATTGAAATTCATATTGTTTTAAAACCTGTTTGTGTCATCGCAACCTAACTGAACTGGAGAGTTGAGCCAGTGCACTCTTGTGTGTATATTTGTAATTGTATGTGTGTATAAAATTCATGTAATTTACTCTTTGGACAATTTGTCACTAGTCCCTGGTATTCACTTAAATGTATTAACATGTCTGTAAAATATACGGTATCAAAGCACAACTATTGTATAGAAACAAACAAAAAAAGTGAAAAACATAAACAAACAAAAAAAGGATAACTTTGTGATGTTCAGTGGAAAATAAAATATCATGTAAAACCCAGTTTCGATAATGAATTACAGTACCAATGGGGGGAAAAAAACGGATTGTTGTTTTCAAATAAATACGACTACAATAACATGCATGTTCTGAATGCTGTTGTTTTTCCTTGTTTGTTTCTTTAAATAGTTTCCTTGTTTTTTCACCTTGAAATCAGATGGAAATATTTGTAATTTTGGCTCTGGGAGCTTGTTGTGTTTAGCAGAAGAAACTGTAACTTATTCATGCATGGTTTGCTCTTGGGTGTAAACTAGAAGTAAGTTATTTTCAATTTGTACAAAAGTCCTTCTAGCTCTGTGTAATCTGGAAAAGGTCTTCGGAACTGCTGCAGTATGTCACCCGAATGCTGCTTCTCAAAATTCACACTCACACAGTCTACTTTATTTTTAAAAGAAGCACACAAAAATATCTTTTAGATTGCATGATCATGCAAAGCAACAGTAGCTTAAAAAAAAAGCTTCTTAAAGCCCACTCTTTTAACAGCGCTTATAAAAATCCCCGGAACAGTTTTTGTTTGCAAACGTCTTTCTTATCGCTGTCCATCATGCCTTGTTCTGAGATACAGCCTCACTGGATAAAAAGGTGGATTTCATCCTCTCAGTTTTTATTGATTGTGCTGGCTCTCCTGCCCGCTCAGAGTGCATTTCGTCTGCAGCCGTTTCTCTATATTCTCAATATTCTTCGATGGTATTTTTGTCGTGGGTTTCAGTGTATTAATGTTGCTGGGTGCTGCCCTCAATGAAATTTGTTTTGGATCTACCACAATGTGATAATATGTTTGTTCCTGAAAATAGGCATTTCACAATGAGTTGCTTTGTGGCTATCTTCACCAATTCACACAACACACAGAATAGCACAGGTGAAAGTTTCATTTTTTTTTGTGTGCCGGTTAAAGTTCTTGGAGACTGTGGAAGTTCCCTTTCTGATTACTGGTGTCTGCTTACATATCTGGGGACATGGCAGAATTTGGACCGCAGTGGTTTGGCCACAACTTTCCATTTCAAGCTGCGCTACGTTTCCACAACAGTCTGTGTTCCAGACAAAGCACAGAAATACCATTCTTAAATATAGTGTAAACATCAAACCAGTGTAAAACAAATAGAAAGGACCAACAAAGTCTCATATGTTTTCTTAGTACTGTAGCAAAATATTTCATAGGGAAGGCAAACTACAGCTGTACAAGTCTGTTTTATGTATTTTATGAGTGTGTGTGTATGCATATGTGGTATATGTATTAAAAAACGCAGCTACATACAGTACATGCTAACACACACTATTTTTGAAAAGTCTGTGTGTGTGTGTGTGTGTATGCCTGTGTTATTTTTCATATGATGGCATGTATTGGACCACAGGAATGCATATTGGACCACAATCATACTGGACCACGCAATTAACACCCATTTCTTTTCATATTTTACATGGTCGTATTCATAGTTTATGCCCTTCCAGCCACCCCATCTGCGGTTTGTCCTCTGATACTGAGTACATCACCCCTCCCTATCCCCCCCACCCCCCGACCCAACCGCCCCCCCCCGTGTGCAGCTCAGATCTGACAGATAGATAGACACGCAGCGCTACTTTGTCCACTGGCGTTCCTCTCACCTCTCTGACTGGCAGAGGCTTCCTGCCCTTAGGACAAGGTATCTGTCACCCAGACGCCTGCCATCTTGGCTGCCCTTGTCCTGCCTTTTCGTGTCATGTCCTATTTGATTAACCGTTCAGAAGAGAGGATGGCTCAAGGGTCGACGCGGCCCTCTGTTCTACAAATGAGGCACACCCCACGTGCCGTATCCACAAAATCTTTGCAATTTTCCTTAGTTACAGTAAATACAGCATTGCACTCACATTTCCCTGATGCAGTTCTCTTTTCTTTTGACCTGGTAAATATATAAACGGGTGACAAATTAAAGGAAAAATCTAAATAAAGTGTCTTAGTAAGGTAATGGGCCACCATGAGCCACCAGAACAGCTTCTCTGCACCTTTGCATAGATTCTACAAGTCTCTGGAACTCTGCTGGAGGACTGGAACACCATTCTTCCAAAAGATATTTCCACATTTGGTGTTTTGATGATGCCATTTTTCCGGGCATGTATATGATGCCATTTATCTATGTATATATTATAATTCCTACACTTGAAACATTTTCTAGTGTATTTCCAAATAGCAAAACTAAAAACAACAACAACAGCTCGCCTTTCATTCTTGAGCTCTTGAAAAGATATTGGACCTCCTGCTGTTATGATCAATTGGAGTGACGATACTTACCTTGCTACGGAAATGCCACAGAACTGGAAGCTCAGCAAATAGCTGAAAAGGTGTGACTGGAACAGCGATGTTTTACTCTTCAGCCTGAAATCAGTAGTGGACTTGAAACAAGCCCCAGGTGAAAAAAGATCCTGGCGGCAAGAGAGTGGTGATGACACCCAACCAGTCTGTTGTGGAGAATCACACATTCACAAAAGCTAGCATAAGTTTATCCTAGCCAATGCAAAACATTATTACTACATTTTACAGCATTACAATGTTGTTTTTTACTTTTGGTAAATCACAACACCATGGCAATGTTTTTTTGTTTTTTAAACCTCCCCAAAACTGCTACTTTCCAGCTACGCCGTAAACAGGTCCAGAACACAATTATACTTTTCCACTGGAAGGTGTTTTAAGGACATGTAGCCTACATGACAGAACACAACCATGAGAAAATACTTTCCAAAAAAAAGGTTGTTCTAAGTTTTAGAAATTTGATTAGTGGGAATACTTGAAACATGAAAAAAAATTAATGAAGCAGATAAGAAACTAATCCTGCAAAACTGATTGTGATGTGTTGTAGATCATATCAACATAGGCTGATTAGCTGCTGGAATCTGATTATGCTGGAGTCTTACATTAGCTAGGTTTGCCACTTTTTTCAAGAATACCTAACGTCACCTCAATCATTCACTACATAGATTGAATATGATTAGATATAAAACTGCTATAGAAATTTGATGTAAAATATTGAAATGGATGTCATAAATATTGAAGTATGAAAATATTATCTGCTGTAAAATAAAAAATATATTGAAACTACTTCCTACTTGAATGTGCTTACAGTATGTGCAAGTACAAAGCTAAGATTACCTAATCTCTTATATACTCTTAAATATTTCCCAAGTCTGAACAAACATTATTCTGACCTTTGAACATTTGCTGATCTTACCATATCAAACGTTATTGCATTACCATTAATACTAAGTTGGTTATATAAGCACTACACAGAGTATTGAATGTACTTGTTTTTGTCACACTATGATATGATTTTTTTCCACAGTGCATTTATATACCCTAATAAAACATGTGCCCACAGAATTAATTTTAGGTATCATATATCTATGCTATAATATATGTATATCATTTGTAGATTTATAGATTTGTAGATTTATCATTAAAAATACATTACCTTATAGTTTTATTTGTCCTTTATTTTACCAGGAAAACCCAGTTAAGATTGACATCTCTTTCAAGGGGCACCTGCTATGCATACATTTCCTGTATATTAGCAATATCACAATGACAAGACACTTAAACAGGTGGTAAGACCTATTTGATCTTTGAACTGCATCTTTTTGTGTTTAGTAGCAAAAATATTTTTTGCATGATTTACTTTAAATAAAAAAAAGGCTGATGTATGTCTTTGTTGTGCCAATAGCCAGAATTATTGATGATAACCATTAATCCAGTCAGAAGTTTTGTTGTTGTTGTTCTTAAGAAATTTAAAGAAAATGATCAGGACTGGAAATGTCCTTCAGAGGGCCACTAAATGTGAGTTTTACTGCAGCGTTATGATGCCATCTGTTGGTGAGATATTCCATTGTCATTTCGCCAGCAACAAACCAAGATTAGGTTATTTGCCCTACACAATTCCCAGCTTGAGGATATATCCAGAACCCAGACAATGACTTGTTTCTTTGTAATATTAACTGCTGGACAACAATCATATGACTTTGCACAACATTCTTTTCTAATGGCTCTGTGGTTCGGCTTTTAGTCTCCTTAAACTAGAAATTATATACTTTCCCCTCAAAATAAGTTAAAAATAGTAGCATAGAGAATTATTCATGAATTCTATTTTCATTGTCTTATGTTTCATCCATTCTACACAGGCATGCTTATAAGGGGCCTATTTATGTAACCCTGAGCCCCACATGCTGACCTTGCGCACAGACAACTTCTAAATCAACCTTTTTTGGAAGAGACCAGGGATCTGAACCTAAACACAAAAATGCTGCGAAGTACAAAAGATGTAGTACAAAAGATACAAAAAGACAATGGGGTTATAAAACATCTGGCCTACTTTCCCGATGAACTCGCGTTCAAAAAATAACAGTTTGCTCGGAAATGGTACCCTTTAGGAAGAAGAAACAAGGGATATATCTCGGTAATCCCCACACACACCGGCCAACCGTACAAGCCGCACTGTGTCAGTTGAAATGAACGGCTTCGCTTGATTGAAACTAATGGAGTGGGACTGCGGCTCATTCCGCAAGGTAGGGGAATTTTTTTTTGTTTTTGTTTTTTTTTTTTGTTCTGTTCTTTTTTTTTTTTTTTTTTAATTGGACCTGGCTTGGCCGCTTGCCCGATAGCCGCAGCTCGCTAGCGCTGGAAACAAGCGAAGGGAAGGGAAGGCAGCCACATGCGGCTCCGCGTGGGAGCCGTGACTCATAAATGAAAGCAGATGCGAGGGAGATAACAATGGCCTCAAATTTAGGCCAGCGTAATTATTTAAGTGTCAGTGTTATACTCTGGGCGACAGCGAGGCACCGCATTTCCTATCACGTTCCCGCATCCGCTCGTGAAAATGTTTTGGACGTGCGGACTGACGGACTGCGACATTCTGCCGACTGGATTTGGGAAAAAATGTCTGTCTGTCCCTCAGTTTGGAGAATTGGCTTCCCTTCGTGCTCTAGTATTAATCTCTCATTGCATCTGTGATTATGCATGTATTCTGCATTACCATTATCAGCAATAACATAATAAATGCTGCAGCAATTCCATGTGCGTGCATACTAAGACTGACCCACTTTATATAGAATTGCTCTATTAATCAAACTCCATGTACCTTCTCTTCTGTGTAGTTTAGAATAGATGACTCATCACATACACTTTCTGCAGTGTTCCTATTTCACAGAACGGACCCTGGTGTTCCTCCCACTCACTACAGTTGAGAACAGCAAATAGGAATCAGTGCATTACATGCATGGAGACACCTGGATATATAAGGAAAAAACACAAGAAACACATTTTTGGAAGGAACACATTTTATGTAAAAAGGACTTTGAAAACTGGGGAGCTGAACATTTGAATATTTTCAGTTAATATGGAATATTGAAACTATAACATTACAGACATGTTCATGCAGTGACATATTCCTTATCAATTATTGGATAATTCAGTCAGTATATTTCAGTTCTGTGCTGAATCAAGCAATGCAATAGAGTGCTTAAAAAAGCGAAGTTCAGACAATGAATGATATTTATGAACATTATCCAGGCAAGTACAATATGAGATCATAACTTGTTTTGGAATAAGAGGATCTCATGTAGGCTAATGCTGGTTTGGGATGGTCCCCTCTGCCCTAATACCATGCAGTAGTCTTCTTGACCTGCGGAAGATCTGCTTCACTTGCCCTCATCCAGTGCAGATACTGATTCCCTTCCACTGCCACTGTCCGATTCAGAATATCCACCCCCCCCCCCCCCCCACATTTAATTCACTGCCGGCTGCCTCCACCATTTCCATTCATAGGCCAAGCTACCCCAGGTGGAATGTGAGGAGGATGGAATGCCCGGAAAAGCATCGCATGGCTCAGCTCTGCAAAAACCCTGCCCTTAAAGAGATTTATTCCCAAACACTGTGGGGGACAGAAAGGCATCAATCCCGACTTTGATGGGTTTCAAACGTCAAGGAACGTGCACGTACATATAAACAGCTTCTTTTTACGAGAGTGGGTTTCTAAAGGCATGGCCACGTTTTGCACGACTCGAAAACGGCCTTTTTCCACGCAATTATTGTCAGCTCACAAAAAAAAGAAAAGAAAAACTGATTAGCTAATTCTCCGCCTTACATCTGCTTCTCCCACAGGTCAACATTGCGGACATCACTTGGATAGTAATTAGATTTTGGCTTGGAAATTGTGTGTCTTTGAAGGAAGTCATGGGCTCTATTTTCAGAGCGGCGTCACCTGGCGTGAACCTATCGCTGATGTCAGCCAAGCTCACAAGAAAGGTAGATCAGAAAGCCAAACACAGATTTAAAAAAAAAGAAAATGGCACGGAGAAGGTGCAGAAAGCACAAGAGATGAAATGGTTAAAAAAAAAAAGAAAAAAAAAAAGACCAAGCCCAGTTTGATAAAGCGAACATATGGTGAAAAAATCTGTTCCTCGTTACATCACTGGCTGTCCGAGCCACGCTTGGCAGCGGTATGTCGGGGGGAAGAGAGGAAACAACTGCGGGAGAGGTGCACAGTTCGCATCTCGCTGACGCATTTCGTCCGGGGGAGCATCCTGAGCCCGGCTATAGGACGGCGGCGCTCCGTTATATTTAGTCAGCGGCATCGTCACTGAGCCGTACCGAGGTGCAAAACGAAAAGCATCTGCTCGCCGCAGGCCCGGTTCCCGAATCAATAATGCAGGAAAACGTGGCTTCCAGCTCTGAGTGATTTCTTTAAAAATGCCCCAAGGATACGCACCTAAAATAATACTAAGTGGAATACTATTACTAATATGAATACTAATACAAATACAGAATTTCTTTCGATCAAAATGGATGAACATCCACATAAATATGATTAATTCAACTAAAAAATTACAACTAAATCTGTTTGAAGTAATTTATTTTAAAAAAATGCATTCCTCTCAAAAAATATGAAAATAGTATTTGATCAGCAGTAATAATGAAATATTGGATGTGAAAATCAAGGATTTACCCTTACACAAACCCTTACTCTGAGCATAAATCCAAAACTCAATCCTAGAGCTTCCTGCTTTCCTAACCCTAGCCCAATAACCGTAATCCTAGCCCTAATTATAGGCCTGGGAGTCATGTCAAAAGCTGGATTTTTAAAAAACATTTAAATGGAAGGCCATTTCCATTGTTCATATACCGTTCTGTGGGATAGACACACAGAATTGTTCTGTGGGTAGAGTAGCCAATGATCCTTCCCAACAGCAGTCGGAAAGCTGAACTGAACGATGTAAAGATATTGGTTCCTTTCTTCTTAACATTGTAGTAGGGACATTTGAAGCTGACTTGACACAACAGTCTCAGTTTGCTGCCCTCTTCAGTTAAAAGGTTACAGCCCTGATGACATTTTTATGGCCACAACAGTAAAAATGATCGTTAATTTGTGGGTCAAAATGCAAAATTAAGTTCAAATTAAAAAAAAATTCAGCTTGAATTTAAATTTTAACTTCTGCTTCAAAGAGTCTACCAACAAAAGTAATATTTTGTATGAGAACCCAGCCAATAAATATAGGCCTAAGAGGTGCAAAAATCATTGATAAATTGCTGTTTTACTGGTTTCACATGTACACCTCTTTATAAGAAGAAAACACCACATTTATTTTTTTTATTTTTTTATTTTTTGTGTGCATATGTTGCTTAGATGTCATGGTAGGCAGTACATATACATTTGAAATGTACTTATTAATTGAAAAATAAAATTACAATATTTAACAACACAAAAAAATGTAGTGGAAATAGGCATTGCAGTTACATTGAATTGTGGCCTGCTGCCTTGTGGCATGAAGTATTTGATACATTTAAAAGAACATGTTGTTGGAGCCAACCCAATTTCCTTTTCACAGTACCATAGCATCACTCCAGCTTCCTGGATCCCTGTTGGGATAATCAATGATAATCACATCATGTGCCTCCAATCCCCCAGATGCACACGAGAAACAGGATGCAGTGTATTTTGCATATATGAACTCTGAGTGAGCTTATTCTCTGGTCCGCAAACATTGTATTTAACTGGGTAAGCAAAATGGAACTGGCTTTGCAGACACCATTAGTGTAAATTCTGTAACAGACTTCCGGGCTATACCTAAGTTACAAAAAATTATATGTCTCCATAGCAATTAACCATTTCTAGGTCTTTAATTGCTGACTTGTGACACAAATTATATGTCTTAAAATGTAAAGTTTAAACTCCTCTATATATAGTAACATGACACACTGTGCAGTATAAATCCCAAGTGTCTAAGAACATACATGTCACTTAAACAGCATCTAAAAACAAAATTCGGAAAACATTTCCAACAAATATGTCAAATATGTCAATAATCAATTAAATGTAAATTATGTTAATACAATATTATGTTTGCCCTGGAATGGATTGCCGACTTGTCCAAGGTGTGTTCCTGGGATGGGCTCCATCACCCCCCGCGACCCTGCCCAGGACAAGCAGGTACAGATAATGGGTGGATGGATGGACAATATTATGTTGTATAGAGAACTAGTATATGTACAGCCATTGTTAGATTATTACTGCTCTAAAGTAACCTGAAAGGCGTAGGTACAAGAGGTGACCAGTAGGAGGAGACATTACTCCTTTGACGGACAAGTTCTTTCTCTCAAACCGATGGTGAATATCCACATCCCCACACAGTGTCAACTTTAATAATGCTGGAGAATTCAAAGAACATGATTTACAGCCCTGTTTGTTGTCTACAACCACAATAATAATTCATTTCTTATTTTTATAGTAATAACAATTATGGCGTAATGCATTTTTCCTTCTGTAGAGCAAGAAGACAATTCAACACATGCTTCAAGTATGGCTGTCAATCACAAAAATATTCCATTCCATGAATAAATGGAAATTATATCAGAAGTTTATGATGATATGTACACATGAAGACTGCTCGGTTGATGTTGACAATACAGTTCTTAAGGCAACACATCATAAGTCTGCATCGTCAGTTGACGGGTGGCAGTGTGGTGCTGAACCTTAAGGAGCTGAGATTGTACTCCACAGGTAATACACTTCATTCCCAGGAGCAGCACTGGTGTTGGGCCCTTGGGCACCTAAAACTATCTCAGTAAATATTCAGCTGAATATATTAAAAAAGGAGAAGCAGCATGAGTTCACCTAGGAGACACCGTCTACAAAGCAAACATTTCCAAATGATATGTCAGTGCTGTTAGCAATGCAATCTGTGAACCCCTTGTTTTTACATCCAGGTTGCGTATCCCAGGCTGTGTATCTGTCATAAGATTGGACATTGTAATTTATTTGAACGGGCAAAGTGCCTATCTTTATGTAAATCTTTGTGCATGCTGCTGCACAAAGCAGCCATGACCATGCATGCATCCATGAAGGGTTACTATGTTTTCTGCTATGAGGTCCTACTGCCAGCATTCTGTTCTGTTTCACTCCGATTTCTGACGCTTTTAATACCTCAGCTGAGCTGCTTTAATATCAGCATTAGTCCTCCCCTCCTCTGAATGCATCAGAGAGGAGTAGTCTGTTTACTTCATTTCTTGTATCCATCACCCAGTTGCGTCCTTTCCCCATTTATTTTATGTTACGAATGGTTTTTTGTCCTTATCTCAAATGATAATCGCTCACCTTTTTCAGTCCAGTCTAAGGGTCATATTTTATAGCGCCTGACAAATCCTCTCCATTGTTAGGAAGATGTGGAGCACGGAAACTTTTCCTTATTGCCATCCCATGTGACCCATTCAATTGGTACTGTACAAACATTCAGAGTGACTTATGAACTAGTCATGGTGGCTTACCATTCTCACGTCTACTGAAGTCAGTCTTGAGATGGACACAACAGAGTGTGTTTAAATGAAATGGAAACAAAAATCATCAGCCAAGTTTGACCACGTATGACTGTTGCAACATCTGCTATCAGTTTGAAAGAGTGCAGGCCTAGCACATGATGCACCTGCTTCTTTTCATTACAACAATGCCATTTTCCACACAACAGGCCACACAGAACTAAAGGAGAGCACGCAAGAATCCAAGCAGAACTGCGTCTCTCACGGAGGGAGCCTGGTGCACCACTGTGAAGGAGCCAACACAGGAGTGAGCACAGGAATCCTGGCTGACTTACAAATAGCCAACCCCTGGTGTAAAGAAGCCAGTGGTGTCCTGCCACTGCAAACAACCAGTCAAAGGTAGGTTAATGGCCCAATGAATGACTTTTAGGCTACTGTTCCCAGCCTTGTGATGTGTGCATTTTACAGCTGGGCCTCTCCGGACATATGCAAATATGCTTTACATGTCACTTCCACATTTGAATACATACAGTATCATTAAAAAAAATTAAACAATTGAAAATAAATTATTACCTACAACACAGGTATCTGTGAACGCAATGCCCCTGGAGCCAAACATGAAACAGAATACATGTTCTCACAGGGATATTGGGTTAGGACTCTACAGTCCCAATAAGGTAATCACATGTTTACTGTTGAATGGCCTGTGGGTGTGGATCATCCTCTTTTTTTTCACAGGCAGTGGAGCGAACACACCCTGGCATTGAAACAGGCGACCAGTATGAAATGTTAGAAGATTGCCAAAAGCCAGGGATTCTGTTTCTGTGAACCATTTAAATTACACGGGGACATTCCTCCCCCCGAAACTACGCCTCTGCAGCTTTCATCTCCCCGGGCCCTAATAATCATTTCCGTTTTTATTAGCAGACAGAGTGAAGCATACCCAGAGTTAAATATGACCTGCACTGGTAAATGGAAAACCTCATGGTCTGATCTAATGTTGCAAGAAAAAAGTATAAGCTATAAACGTGTTGCATTGTTGTATTGTTTCAACATTTACTGTAACATTTCTGACATTTTGTTGTTCTACACTAACTAGCACTTTTCGGTGCCAAATTGAACACACAAGCAACCATTCATTTTGTTGTGTTGTAGTTTGCAGTCAGTATTCTATTTAATATAACACCAGATGTTCCTTTGCACATCGGTTTGGCCAAAAACATTTTGAATACTTCAGTTTTAGTATTCAGTATTCAGCTTTTGATTGACCAAAGAAAGAAAAGTACTGTTAAATCTCTAGGATAGTGCAATGATGCCACAGTCAAACTCAATGCACGCACCCAGAACTGAAAACAAAGAACTGCTTCCTACTACAAACGATGCTGCAATCCACAAACATTTCAAGATATTCATACGCTTCTTGTGGTGAGGTCTCGTTCATCAGTGATAGTGATTATTTTCTCTTAATGAAATCTGTCCCTGAAAAGTGTGTGTGTGCGTCTGTGTGTGTGTGTGTGTGTGGCGGAGGGTTAAACATTTTTTTTTTTGATGTTTTTCTCTTTCGCATGCTCCCCCACTGCTTTACCACACCTCGAAAGTCTAACTGCTGTAGCCGTGGGCTGTGTGACCAAATATGTTGTTTTGTGTTTTCGGAAGCCTTTAATTATCCTTCCTGAAGGCGAGGCTAATCTCAAATAATGAGGGGTCAAAAAGGAAGCCACATGCGACTGAGACTGGGAAACAGGGTGCCTGAACTCCTTACAGCTTACCACAATACACCAGATACACATTCTGTGAAAAGAAAAAAAAATCTCAGCAAATTCTTCGCAAGAATTTGCTTAGAATTGGCATTACTAGATGCTGTATTTATGTTTGTACAGTTTATTCATGACTATTCAAGCAAAAGTGTGAAAAAAGGAAACGATTTGCACCATTTTTGTGATTCCAACTGTTGCTTCCAATTATAGATTATAGAAGAAACTGGGCAGCTATTAGTTCAGCAAAATATTTTTTTGTACATTGTCCTTTTTTCTGTCTAAAGATGGAAAGATGGAAACGATATTTCGGGGAGTAGTTGATCCAAGGTATAGGAGAACTTTTCCATATAATATAAATTTCATTATTTGAATGCAAAAAGATAGGATTACGATAGTATTCTTTCTATTTTAAAAGCGATGAGATGCAACATCTGTGAGTTCTTCACCAATGAAGACAAAAGTCTGGCGAACAGATGCTGCAAGTTCAATTGCTGCATAGTTCTGCATAGTTCAACTGACTGTTTTTATTGTTTTAATTAAAATATTGGTTTTCCACAATGGGCTTCCCTTAGTTGGGGTTAAAAATGGAGCTAGACAGTCCCCCCCCCCACTCCCCCACCCCCCAAAAAAAAAAAATGTGGCCGGGTGGGGGGGGGAGGGCCGTTGTAAAACCGTTATTTTCATTCTTTACAAGTTTTGTCTGACATGTGGCTTCGCGCGTAGCTTGATATTTCGATGATCTCTTATTCCCCTGACTCATAGAACAGGCATCCGTTTGATATGTCCCTCAGAACTGCAGCTGTTCTCAGATCAGTGGACCAGTTCCACCCGTCAGCTCAAGAGCCAGAGCTTCAGCACACCTTTGGTCGAAGATTACAACTTAGCAAGGGTCACGAGTCCATAAAACGTCTATTCTTCTCTCGCGCTCGGACCGATTCCCTCGTTGTTGGCGAGCAGGACTGTGGGGAGGTCCGCCGCGTTTTGACGGTGGCGCGTTCTCCTGGCGCGTGTCACTTCCTTCGCCGCGCTCGAGGCTTGGCGGGTGTTTTCCACGTGGGGGTCTCCACTTTGCGCAGGGAGTTCCTGGGACAAACCGAGTGAGTGGCACAGCCTCGAGGGGGGGGCGGAGGGTGTGCCCCGGATTGAGGTGACTGAGGTTTTGGCTCCTGCTCAGACTGGGTGACCGCACTGAGATACTCCTCTTCTTGCACGAGCTGAGCTCCTCACTTTCCAACTGGATACTACTGCTTCATGCCTGAGGAGATATTTCTTGACCGGCTTTGAATTCTACCCATGCTTCTTTGAATTCCAACAGTCTCGTCATGGATCCCATCACCTTCTACTTCCTGGCAAATATGTTGGTTCTAATTTTGGAACAAGAAGGTAAACAACATTGGTATTCTTTTTATGATGTTGTCAACACCGTCACTGGTGCCTTGAGATGTTAAGTGATGTATCTCAGCTGGGGGTGACATGCTTTTCTTTTAAAAAATGAGTAAACAGGCAAACTGTGTTCCTTATTAAAGAGGAAGAAATTATATTTCATTTCTCGTCTTTGCTTATCAGTGGGTTAAAATGTCTGGTTTTGGCCCCTGGTGTTTTTGGCGGATTGAATTTAGGCCTTTACTGAACATTGAAATCTTTCCAAATGGGATCTTGCTGTTAGTTTGCAAACTTTTTGTCAAATTTTAATGTTCAAAGGAAAAATAAGATATTTCTATTCATTTTATTAATGCAATGCAAATTAGCATTTGTTTGACAATAGTTGACAGGTTATATTGCATTTTTTTGCAGTGCTATTTTCAAATCCTTCATTTAATTCCAGTCACAGTAAAACTATCACAAGACCGAAAGAAAAAAAACAGCTCCTTTTTAAATAAAAGGATTAAACATTAACTAAAGTCCTGTGTTTAGTTTAGTGCATGTGAATATTCATAAAACCATGTCAGCATAGTTTTAGTAGCCTTTAACTTTCTATATTGTCCTTTCCTTAGATACTCCAATAACAGAAGTTTAATATATTTTAAATTACATGGTGTAATTTTATAATATTTTAAGTGACTATATGAGGGGACACATTTCATATATTATAGAAATTAATACATCAAACATATCTGAAATTTTTATTTATCAACATATTTTTATTTATTAAATATAACAAACATTTTTTTAAAATTGTCAATGAATAATAAAAGTAACATTTGATATTGCCACTGTGGAAAGTTGGCATTAATGGCATTAAGTCTCTCATTAGTGAGACTGAGGATGACTTTAGCAAAGAGGCTAAGAGGAAGGAAGCAAGATGGCTAATATACATACCAAATGCCTGGGCGAATTAGTTCAGGCTGGACAGACACAGTGCAACACCCATTAAATTTAAACAAGCCTGGGCTACAACAACTAGCCATCTGCAATGAGCCATTGCACAGAATAAAAGAGGAAAAAATGTAACAGATCTAAGGAGACCACTATTGTGGTAACGCTAACAAGATCCACATTTTGGGAGTCAATGCTCGTAGCAAATGCATATACATGCAAAATCACCAAATATAACAACAGCCATATTTGTTCTTTGGCAAAACTGCTCTCAATTTAGAGTGTTTGAACATGGCTGTTTAAAAAGCTTACCATCTGGTGCTAATGTGTAGGTCTGTTTTAAAAATCAAGAATAAGAAAAAATATTCTGTGTTGGTATGTTGTATTATGCAGTCTGTCGGTCTATTGTAAGCCCCATATATTTATAATGGCTTCCCATGTGGGGAACGCATCCATCCACACCCCTCAACATGCACGTTAATGGACCACAGAACATCAGTTGCTTCCTTTGTGTTCCCCACCATCAACCCCAGCCTCCCGATTGCTTCAGGCAGAGCGAGTTGGCAGCAAACCTGCGGGTACATTCGCCACGCCAAGTGGCTGAGTACCAGGGAGCGTGGACCTCAGGTTAATGTCTCGGTTGTAACCTGGAGGCTGATTTCTTTAAAAGCTGCTGCATAAGACTCACATTACCTGGAGAGATGGATGGACAGCAGAGTCGAAACCCTCACTTCAGTTTATTTTGTGAATTTTCACTGTGACTGCCAGACAGGCACAAAGTGACAGATACTCTAACCCAGTATTGCTTAAGTGGGCTGCTAGTGCCACTAGTTGACATAGTCTTGGCGTGCTGTGTCCAGAGTAAAATTGTATTAATGTGTAGGGTATTTCACCACTCCCAAAAAAAGGGATTACCGCATACCCATTTAGTCACAATCACCTGTTATGACCTCCATGTTCTTTTGAAATAAAAAGGTCTTTGTAATACGGGGAGTACCATCTTCCTATGTAAATATAATTTACATGATTGGTAAGGGGAGCTAACAGAAGGTTTGAATGAATTCCTTCTGGGAAAAGTTTCAATGGCACATCAAGGGTCAAAATACAATCCTGGAGACTTCACTGGAGATTTTCCCCTCTTGATTCTGCATTTTGGTTCAGTAGGAAGGGCCTGTATTTGGTTCCTGCCAATGACTGTGAGATGTAAAAATGCTGACTACACCTGCATTACCTCTGATTTACCACGCACTTACAGTGCAGAGATATTTCTTAGATTTAGTATCCTCAGGTAGCAGTAAGATGAGGAACGGCTGCAATGATAAGATTGATGAATTGCGGTGATCTCTGTTTCAGGTTACTCTCTCTCCGTAGTTTCGGATAGCGCCGCGTCGGACGAGGCCTCGCCGGCGGAGCCTGGCGGCGGAAGAGCGGCCCGTCGGGAGAAACGGTGCTCCTGTGAGAACCTGAAGGACAGGGAGTGCGTGTACTTCTGCCACATCGGCATCGTCTGGGTTAACACGCCTCGGTGAGTCCAGGGCACGGCGCGTGCGCGGTTTCTCCATCCACACCTGCCAATGAAATGACATCTTAAATTCACTGCGGAATGTTTGAAACAAAGCCTTTGAACGTCCGCTAGTTAGCGTGCTCAAGAACTTCAATAAGAAGTTCAACACCTTTCTAATCGCTGAGCCACAGGTCACGAGTGATATTTCGTACCACGAAAAGCAATTATTTACCATAAAATGCCTTCAGGAAAACTCATTCTTACTGTAGATGGCAGCCACAGACCCACAGTCTGCAGTCTGGCATCTTTTGTTTTTGAATTGCTTCGAATTCTCAGCAATTTAATTGTTGTAATGGGGTAAAAACAGCTTAATTAAGCCTTCAGAGAGGATAATGGACACATTTCTAAGAATTTGTGAATCTTTTAAAATACTTTAGGTGTGCTATTAGCTAAATTTTCCACACACGTCCTTTAATAACTTGTGGGGATTCCAGGATTTCTGATGGCTTTGTGCCGCTTCTTAATTCCTTGTTTCATGTCTCATGTGTGTTCTGGATGCACTGGACCATATTTTTAGCTTGCATCTGTTTGCCAATCCAGTCAATCATGGTTAACCACAAACAGACACAGAGACATGAGTATTATATACACTGTACATTCTGACATAGTACATAGTTCTTCTAATAGTAACTTATCATGTGTGCTGTGATTCCTGTTGTCTTACGTAATACTTTGGATATACATTAAACCATGTTCAGAGGTTATAAATAGGAAGGAGACTAAAAGATACACAAAGTGAAGGGGGAGAGTAAGGAAAAGATTAACTTGACGCTGTGTGAATCACATTATATTGCTGTTTCACATGCGGCTAGATAGTACAACTGGAATTAAAAAGGACAGACAAATTATTTTTAAAAATTGTCGAACTCCGGAGTGTGCCTTTATTGCCGCCAACTGCAAAGTATATTGTGAAACTTGATCAGGATGTAGCACTTATTCGAAAGGAATGCAGGAAGGACATGGCTGCGTTTTATTTTGACTCTGCGAATGAAAAACAGAGCAATGCTGAGATCCAGGGAGCTGCTCTCACGTGCATGCGGCGGCCTGAAAATGCGAGCTTAAACTACGAAAACACGGGAAGCAGAAGGGTCAGCTTTCGACAAACGCCTCACGTACTCTTGATGATATGCAGATGTGTGCGATGGCCTGCCTTGCTCCGACACTGAGGGCTGTCAGGGAGCTGGGAGAATTTGGCGGGCTGGCTCCTAGTTTTGGGGTTTGAGGGTGAGTATTTCTTCAGAACCAATGTCCAAGTCACGCGTCAAGATGGGGTTCAGTGTATGCCCTTGTTTAAGACATGAGGCAGTATGTATGCTTCTTAAAGGGCTCCTCTCTCAGGTCCTGGTTTGTTCGAAACGAAATAAAACATCTCGGCACATCTTGCCATGTAAGTAGGGAATTGCCAGCCCCGAGCTCCGAACATCTCTTTACTTGTCCAAAGATAACAGGCTTCTCTGAAGTTTTCTCTGAATGTTTTCTAGCCTGCCTGTGACCTGCCTCTCAGGGGACTTGTGTCACAGAACAATTACTGACTCCACGGTGGATGACTGGTGTCAAAATCAGAGTTCTGTTTGACAGCAAATAATCGTTCCCTGGGTTTGTACAGATTTTTAGTTTGAGCCATGAATAATTTTTAAGAATTTATTTGACCCGGTCACCAGTTATCACTTCTACTCTTCAATGGGATCTTCAATTTGATAGCACCTTCTGCATCCCCCATCACTACACTGGGGCTGTAAAAATAAAAGAAAAAGTGCCCTCTGCTGCTCCACCACCATCACTACTAACAGAAACCTGGTTTTCCTCAAACAAGGATCTGTAACCCTGGTCCTGGCCAGCCAAATATTCTCCCCATTTCAGGCCCAAATTATCCGGTAAAGTGAGTTGACAATGTGACCATCTGCTCTAATTGATCACTTAAGTGATGAGTAACAACAAAAACCTGAAGACCCTGGTGCACTCCAGAACCAAATTTGCAGACCCCTGTCCTTGGAGGCAAACTGTCTTTCCACTACCACCACCAGCGCTTTTGAATTGACTTGTTTGGATCGCTGACATGCTCATATTATGTCAATGTCTCACATCCTTGTGATTAAAGCAAAGCTCACTTACAATGTATTAAGCAATTGGGCTTTTTTATGACAATAAGCAGATCTTATCCCAAATGTTCTTGTGAAAACCATTTTGTAACCTGCCATTAACATCGTTTGACAACGTTCTCAAAATGTCGTAGCCAGAACGTTCTATCTTTGTTAACGTGCAACATTACAGAAATGTTGCTGCAGTTTAACCTTATCAATGCATGGAAAACATGCATACACATAATTATACATATTTTTTATCTATAATTCATAAGAGTACATCAAAATAAACAGCATTTTCCTCAGTGTTTTCTCTGTTTCCAGCCAGGTGGTACCATATGGGGTGGGCTCGCTCCCTGTCCGACTGAGAAGAGATGTTGGGAAATGTGTTTGCACAGACAACAGTGATTCTGGATGCCTTCAGTTCTGCAAAGCATCACATGTCCTAAAGAAGTGAGGCACTATATTTTTCACCCATAAGTAGCTGTTTATAGACAATAACATAAAAAAATAAGTTGACCTACTACTGGGAAAAATATTGGGTTTAACAACTGAGTACGCACTGCAATTAACCTCGTGAAAAAATGTATTTTGTGTCTTGGATAACATTGTGGTTACGGAAATGATAGTTTTGAAAATACTATTTATTTTTTATTGAATGTAGACAAGACTGGACACATTCTTTACTGCCCTCCTGAACTGACTTATGTTTGTTCTTTTTTTTTTTTTTTAGACAAGTGGGAATTACAACCTTCCAGAGAATGCTTCCTTCCAAGTCACAGGAGAAATATGAGTGGAATCTGAGTGAAATGGAAAGGAAACGCAGCCTCCATACAAAAGATCTGAAGAAGAGCTGAAAGACTGAGTAATTCAGGGGAGAGATCCAGTTTGTGATGCATTGGGTGTGTACAGCAAGGGCCGAAGTTAAAGTATTTATGAAACTTGCAAACTGCTGACAGTGGCTGTATACTACTTGTTGTCATATATGATGACAGATATTTGCAATTCCAGAGGGGAAAATATATCTGTTTCAGATATCTCATAATATGGGTTTTCATAAAACTGAAATGACCCCCAACCTTTCATTTTCCTATTAAATCATTTTATCATTTGTTGTATGTTGTTGTTAAGCATATCACATTATAAGCATGTTCATATCGAAACTACTGGCAGAAAACACTATAATACATGCCTTATCATATCACATTCACCCCATAATCACATCTGATTATGTTTTTAAAATAATTTTCTGCATTTCAACTCAAGCACAACTGACATGGGACATTGTTTTAGCTTCGTCTTGCCCCTACCTGAACTGCACTTTAAATGTTTTCACATTGGTTAAGGATTTTTGCAACGTATCGTTTAAAATTAATTTACATTACAGCAAAAGGCTTGTTTCATGGGGAAAGCATTTGTTTTACAAAATAAACGTGAAATATCTTTTATTTGATCAAGACAAACAAACATCTATGGTTTAATAACTGAACAACTTTCATCAAAAACTGCTGTATAGTCAATACCATAGTCCCATGTGGCTTAGATTACATTTTTGGAGTTGCAGTTTTGCCTGAGAAGCAAATTATATATATATGTATATATATATATATATATATATATATATATATATATAATTTTATTATATATATATATATATATATATATATATATATATATAAGGCTGATGTTAGCATTTGGGTTGATCAATTTAATTACCAGTCTTTTGAGGCTTTCTGAACAAACATTTCACACTATACATATAGTGAGCTCAGTAACTGTGACTACATTCAGCTGATGCTAGCTACCTAACTAACGAGCGAGGTAACTATAAATGTTTGGGAACTGATATGTTTATGTATAATAATGTATAGTTAGCTACTGTCCAAACAGTACATTTTGCATTGTATCTCTTCATAACTGTTGTTGTTGGTCTGGATATGCTTTGCACTTCCATACACGCCATTGACGCTTGCAGAAAACATTCCCAAGAAACAGCACAAACAACTTCATTGGCATGATTTTTGACACTGTTATTTGAGGGAGAGAAAAAACAGAGTGAAAACACAGTCCATTTGGCCATGGAAGAAATACCGCAATCAATGTTTAGGAAGGACACATTTAGTAAAGATTCAAATGCTGTTACAGAGCCGAATGTGATTTTACATATAACCACTCCGCCGTAATGTAAAACATCCCCGAATTAGACGTGGAACCTCCTGGTCCTTAGGCCACAGTTTCTTAAACTTAAACTAAAGTATCAGGCCTCAAATTAGAAATGCTCTTAATACTGGCACCCAAATTAGAAATGTAGTACCTGTCAAAGGCCCTGTCAAATACACATACTAGCATGGTCTAGTGGACTAGAGACTAATTCTAAGACCCACCTCATACCTGTACGCTCCTGTGACCCATTCTGGGTCCCGACCCAAAGTTTAAGAAACACTGCCCCGGGCAAAGCTCAGCTTTTGGGGTTTTGCAGCAAATATCACTGTGCTTTGGCAGGTGGAATCCTCCAGTGGCGAGCAGAGCTGGCAACGAGCCTTGTGCACAGCAGTGATAGATTAACAGCTCACGCATCGGCAATCCGCTATCAGTAGAGCGCGATCACCAGCGCTGCCCGTCTCCAGGCGATAAGATGGAGAGCGCCCCGTGGGCGTGGCCAGAAGAGTTAGCGCTCTGCCAGGTTTGAACCCACAGGATTGCAGAGAGAGTGAGAGAGAGTGAGAGAGAGAAGAAAATATAAACCAGCCAAATATTCTCCCACAAATGTTACGTATAGTCAGTGTCAGTGTTGCTAACAACTTCATGTTTCATCTCTTCGTCATGCAATTCTACCAATTCCTGTGCTCAAGAATTAAGTAAAATGATACATGTATTCAATATAAAAACGTGATACAATAAAGTACTGTAGTGTGATTGTAATATTGCATGTTCATAAAGATGTACTGAGTGTTGAAACTAGATGTAGCTAGAAACACATAGCCAAGAGGTCTGTCAATAATTCTTGATCACATTACTGACATGAAAATATATGCATAAAACTTACTGTGGTCTGGACAATGTAAAGTAGTCACACCCATTTTACTTTGCACATCCTTGTGGGGTGGGGGGGGGGTTAGGGTTGGGGTGGGGTGCTTTATGTAACATGACGATATGCTGATAATGTAACAGTCTCAGTCTCATTCGGTTTTGTTTCACTGTCAGTTGAATAGCATGATACTGTTTATATTTTGATAGTGTGGACAACATGAAATTGAAGCAAAATGAACAGCAAAATGTTCTCTTTTTCAGAGAAATGGTTAATCTGAGCACAGTAAATTAAGAAAGATGGAAACGTGGCTCGAAAGGGAAACTGACATTGGCAGCTCATCAGTGACACCAGCAAACACCTCTTCTTAGGAAGACCGTTCACAAGTCAGAATGGTGAGAACAATCCATCATCTGATGTATGAGATTCTGCAAGAATCCAGAAAACGCCCTTCACCTGCAACATGGTCCGTTCTTTTAAAAAAACATATGTATATCTTTATAAGAACATTTAACATTTAGCCATTAACAGGGAAATTGAACAAATTACATTTGCGTTTAATTGTATATGCTGGTATATTTTGTTTTAAATGTCATTTCCCTGAAAAATATTAAACTAATTTACTGACCTTTTCACAAAAATGTGAAATTTCTTGATAAAAATCTCAATTCGCACGATAATGGAGAAGCTCAATAGACCGCAGCAGTTAAACAATAGTCAATAAAAGTATATTGCACTATAAATGTGTGTCGTAAATCTGGACAAATCTGAATGACTTCGACAACAGCCTCAATTCACCCTTCCACAACAGCAATAAATAACTGTGTTATTTAACATAATAATTGTAATGATTGTGTGCACGTGTGCATGTGTGTGTGTTTGTGTGGGCATGTGTGTGTGTGTCTGTAATAAATCAACAAAAAAAGACACTTTCCAAGTGACGGTTATGGTGAAACACTGAGGTGAATAACAAAGGTAAAACTTACCCAAAGAGAGAGGTATTTTACCCTTTCTCATGACAGACCTGACCTGGCCCTTCATACAGACCTGAGTCCTGAAAAATAAGACCAGTGTTCCCATGCACGGTAAAGATTTATGAAGGTAAGCTGGTGAAAAAAAGGGGGGAAAAATGGATGAAAATCCGTTCAAAAAAAAAGGAAGAACTGCGGCCATATACCTCTGAAGCAAACATGTACCTTCTGAACCTTATTTCTTTTATGGCTAAACCAGCCATTTTTGGCTCTGTTTTTTGTAAGTGACAGTACGTATCTCCCAGTTAATCATTGTAATTACCTGTGTGCAAAAAATATAACAATATACAACAATGGCAAATAAACTTTAAAATGAAAATGACAATATTAGATAATATCGGCTTCCTTCTTCAAAAAGATTTTAATATGAGAGCTGCTGGCATGGGGGGCACAGCAAACTGATTAAATCTGGCACATATAGTGAATGCAATATCCACAAAAAAATCTTGTATGCGATGAGTGACCTTCTTTAACAATCACAGGAGAGGGGCAAAAAGGAAATATGCTCAGATGGCTGATAATAACTGAATATGAAAAATATGAAAGAGAAGTGTATGGTCAATCTTACCAAAAGGGCAGAATTCCTTCTTTGATGGAGAAACTACATAATAAGAGGGGGCCAACCTCTCTCTACCTTTCAACCAGAGAATGTTTATCGATTTATTCATGCTAATTGCTAATTCCATTTTGTTATGTATTTACCAAGCAGAGAAGTATTTTTTCCTTTGTGTGTGAACTATTCTGTTAATTCGTATCTGCCTCGACATAATGAAAACTAAGCCTTCTGCTACGATAGAAACGAGCCGAGGTTCTATTCAGTATACAGAGGGTCTATTGCGTGGGCATATGGTCTGCAGATGAGATTCGGAAGCCTTTTTTGACCAGTCATGCTACGTGAGAATGTGCCCACATCTGTTACTCATGAGACAGAAACTGGCAACTCATAGGGAATGCGTGATTTTTCTAATACTCCAAAGATACAAGTAAAAAAGAGCAATAATTCAAAATGATGCGATCATTTTTTCCTCTTCTAAAAATGCGATGTATGAAAATACTTTCCATTGTACCACCTCTTGGTCTGAGGGATCTGAAAAAAAAGACATTCAGTCAGGACAACTGATGTATTTAGATTAAATACATGAAAAAATTTGCTATGTAATTATTTTGGTTAATGCATATTTCTTGTTTATATTCTGTGAAGAGGCTGCAGTTAAAAAAAGCTAACACATAACGTTAATGAACAAAAATGTCCAATTAACTAACACATTATTTTTTGGTTGCACGTTATCAGACAATTACCATCATGTGGAACGATATGAAGCACAAACTCATTTACTGTCATCGTTGGTAATGAAATTCAACTCCCACACTTGACCCACAGTCCAACGCAGTCTAGCCGCCCGACCGAAACGTCTTGCACCTCTCATTAACTCACGACCACTGTCCTGTGATGTGTCTGTTGCAGGATGTTTTCCTACTTTGTTGATTTTTGGCTGCTGCGTTTAAATCACTCTGTACCTCCCACATCAGTGTGAAATCTGCTGCAGAACAGACTGGCCGACCCACCCGCCAACCATTATAAACTGTGGGAATGGATTCTGGATAATCGTCCGTTGCTCCCTGCACATTATTATGAGTAGGCCTGTCCTGTGGGAAGCAAAACGGTAGGCTGATAAAAACCTTGTGGAGCCAAAGAGATTGGGCATCAAACAAGAGAGAAGATTATGGCCAAGATTAATGGGGATGCTAAATGTTTCCAATGAGCTTGGTAGCTATTTTTAAGGCAGTAATGATTTGCCTCTATTTTTGTCGTCGTAACTGTATTTTTGTACTAAACACTGTGCTCATCTAAGGTGCAAAAAAGTTTCGAAAAAGAGAGAGCATTGTGTTAATTGGTAGTTTTAAAAAATGGTGGCTTGGGGAGTAGGGGGCGGCGGTGGGGTTGTACCTCAAATTGATGTCTTCCTTTGGCATCTGGAACTTGAAAGCGCCGTGAAGTGCTCCCTTATTTGCGACTACCTCTTCGTCCCTCCTTTTTCCCGTCTTGAGGAAGGTCCCTGGTTTACCCCACAGGAAGGCTTCGACGGGAAACCTCCGGAAGGAATTTGCGGGGCTTCCATTTACACCACAGAGGAAAGAACAAACACTCTCTCTCTCTCCACCCCTGCTCCATGGTGGTGAAGTCAACGACCCACAGATGTACACAGCTTTTTAGCACACTGTGGCCACGGCTCACTTGCCTTATTCTACACACAAATACATGTAATACACAACAGATATAATTATGGGAATAGTGCTCCAATGTGCATCATGTGAACTCAACAATAAAGTACTGCATACCATACATTACACGGTTTTTGCAGTGGTTTTGCTGTCGCGTACAAATTTTCAATATTGGAGGTAAGTCACGGCAGATTTGGCTTGAACGGAGTGGTAAAAGATCTGTTGTTAAATATGAGCTACTATCCTTAGTAACTTCAAGTTACTCCATCATTAAGCTCTATATGCACAAATAAAAGAAAAAAGGTAGTATCACAAATCAGAAAAATTCATTATAAAAGAATACGCAAAATATGGGCACAATATGTGTTGTAACAGTTTTATTGAAAATTCACAAGATAGATTTGCAGAAAAGATTCCCAGTTGACCATACATATTCCATTAAGGTTACAGCACTTTCATGGCATGTTACTGTACAGCTGTGTGTGTGTTTGTGTGTGTGTGTGTGTGTGCGCGTGCGGTGTGTGAGTGTATGTGTGTGTGTGTGTGAGTGTGTGTGGAAGCGCTTCATTTGTGCTTATTTCACCTATAGGTTTTACTGCTCTGCTTCCAACTCAATGTGATACCTGTTACATCACAATAGCTACAGTCTCATAAATGGACTGAATAATAGCTAAAAAAATATACGCCAGGAAAAAGTAATCAGATTAAATCATTTCGATAACTCTTCTGTCAAGACTATATAATCTTCACTTAAAACACATACTTTACATTAAGCAGAACTGGGCGGTGATGATGTGTTTCATTGTTTAGCTATGACTTTTGAGAAAACTACTGACTAAAAAAACCAAATCTGCTAAGCCTTTTTTATTAGTCATATGACCATTCTCCTTCATGTACTTTCACTATGTTTCTACAATGGGTTTTCAAATCATAACTAGATATTGATATTAAGTATTAAATATGTCTGATAGTCTTTAGTACCTTGTACAGTTGGAGAAGCTATAGATAAAGGTGAAAATAGTGGATAACATTTTGGGGTACCCAAGGACTAAAGGGATTATAGCACAAATATCCCAATGAGTTCAAATTTACAAGGCCTAATTGTTTATAACATAAAGCTGTTGATTCCAGTAGTGACTGCAGACAAAGCATGTTCAGTCAAATGAGATCTTTTAAAAGAAAATGCATTCTTATTTATTGGACTTGTTTAAAATGACATTTAAACTGATTGAGATATTTAGCCCCAGATATCATACCCTTTTAATCATAATTTGGGTATTGTGTCAGATTTCTATTAAGTAATAATTCTAAACCTTTTTTGGGAGGAGGGGATATGCCCTTCCCAGAATGCACATTTGCACTGAAGTGCATCTTTAACCTATCAGCTTGAAGTAGATAAGGACTGTTAAGGCTGCTGAGAATCAGGCACACAACAGCATGTGAAAATGCTGTTGCAAAATCTTCTTACCAGAAATACATTGACTGTGGACTATAAAATACAGACTATTAAAATGTATTTTTAAGCTATATAATTTTAGTTTACTCTGAAAAGCTTCTACCCTTGCAATGTCTGAATTTGTTCGGTGTAGATTTTTACTATGGTTGTTCAATCTTCATGTTTGCACAAATGCTACAGTATATCATTTTTATCCCTTGTACTAAAATTCTGACTTTGTGAGATGATCTACTGCAATAGGTGGTCATATAATCGTAATCTGCAAGGCAATAATTTTCCAAGACAAGTGAATATTAAATACAAGAGAATAACCTTGAAGGGCATAATAGGTCTGTATGTGTCAGGTATAATGCACCACATGCAGTATTGAGAAATTATCATTCACACATGGCTTTTTAAAGATTTTCTTTTCTTTCTTTACATAAAGTTTGTCTGCCTCATCAAAATTAGGTAATCCTTTTGATTTGTATTAATAATCTGATTGAATTTTTTTTTTACTGTGAGTATTAATCTGTTACTCAATGCACTGTAGGAAACTCTGAATTAAGAATTCCATAGTCATAATCTTAATCTTCCCAAAAAATCTAAAGCACTAAATTTATTAGCTGTATTTATTTCTAGTTTTGAAACTGACATTCTTTCCCCCCATTTTCTGTATCATTATTTAACATCAGTATTATTTTTTTGCTACTTTTTTGGAAAACATAGTAATGCTAATTTAAAAATTTGTAAACCCATAAGTAAATTTACAGCTCGACAAACACATCAATACAGAATACCATCCTATCAAAACTATAAATATCCACTGAATTATATAACATACATTTTTATTGAATTTAGAGTACAATAAATACTTACCTAAACAGGCCTCCAAACATTATTAAAGTTATGCATTTAACCCTAGCTGGCATGTAACTGTGAAACATTTTTTTTGTGTGCAGAAAAAAAGAGCAATTGCAGGTTTTCATCCAAAAAAAAAAAAAAAAAAAAAAATGCCTGCCCCTACTTTGCCTTCCCACATTCATTAGAAGAAAAGAGATTTAATAATTTTTCTCTCTTTCTCTCTCCAAGTCAACTTCTCTCTTGAGAATCATCGTTTGGCAGTGAATTATTCACAAACGTATCTATGGTCTTTTGGCTGGCATGTTTCAGCTTAATCATTATGGCCATTTTTCCCTGCGGAAATAAATACAATAATATTAAAAGGGTTTTTTTTTCTATTGTTACACATATACAGAAGAAAACTTGTTTACATGGTTGCATCATTTAAAATATAGAAATGTCCAGTGTACCTAGCAAGCTTATGAAAGAGACAAAGCGTCTTCAAGTGACACGTGTGCAACCAACACTCAAGATACACGGCAAGGCTTGCAGGACAAGTCATTGTAATGTGATTTAAGAAAATGATGCTGTGAAAAAATGTAAAAATAAAAAAAATCTGTTTTTCAGAACATAAAACCACGACTATAATGAGATGAGTTTCTGTGTGTCATGGGCCAGTCTACTTGCATTGAAATCCCTCATTTGGACTAATCCAATGGATGAAGAAAACAGCACTGCACAAATAACAGTCATGCACTTCTTTTTGAACACGTCCCATAGTAGCAGAGCACCTGCAGGCAAAAAAGCTAAAAAAATACACTATAAACAATAACAATTGTAATAAGTTGAAAGTTGACCAACGTAATAATATTTATGCAATATTTGTCGTCTTTTCAAAAGGTCGCAACAACATGCCTCCCAGCAAAATAAAAAAGGTTCACAAACAAAGCAGGAGGGAGAAAAAACAAAATGGTTCCCTTTCAGAAGCTAGCAGTGCCGCAGCTCTATGACTTGCATATATTTAACAGTCTCTGTGGGTTTTACATTTCCCATAGCCTTTTTTTTTAAATAGCTCCCCTCTCTCTTTTATACCCTGCCTATGAAGGAAGTTCAGTCTTCAGTCTCCTGTACAGGCAGCAGGCTCTCTATAGAGAAAACAAGACCCACCTCACTGTATGTGCAAAAAAAAACTAAAAAAAAAAAAGTATATGCACAGAAAGCAATTAGAAAAAGCACAGAAAAAAAGTTATATTTACAGAACATGTAACATGTAACCAATTCACGTTTAACATCACAGTATGTAAATGACAAGCTCACGCTACTTCCTGCATGTGGATCTATAGATCTATCCTGTTGTGTTTCCTGTTTTCCCTGGCTGCTGTTTCATTGGTTACCTTGGCATTGCACAGTGCACATATATTCATTTTGCTCTGGAGTTTGTTATGCAAGCGCATCTAGGATGATTCAACACACTTTAGCAGGCTTCGCTCATGGTGAACGAGGTGGGGGTCGGGGGGGGGGGGGGGGGTCGGGGTGGGGGGAGCGGGTCTAGAACTTGGTGCTGTGGCTGAAGCTGTCCGACATGATGATGTTCTTGTAGAAGTTGTCGGAGCGGACGGAGCAGTAGCCTTTCACCTTGTCGATGACCTGGTGCACAGGGATGATAGAGGAGGAGCCGTCCCCATCGGCAGGGCTGAATTTGGGGCTTGTCTGGCTGGCGTAGCCTTTACCTGGGCAAAGGCAAAGACTGCGTCAGCGGAGCGAGATGGTAAAACCTAGAGATGGGAGAATGAAGTATGATGTCATCAAAAATGGGTGGAGCTATGACTGCCTGTCAATCATTGACATGTTTGAAAACCAAACAGAATGTTTTGCTTCTCAACACAATGCAAAACACAATGATTGGTTCAAACTGTTCAGTTGCTGGTAGCCACTGGAAGCTCCACCTATTTTTTGTGTCAAGATGTTAATTCTCATAACACTAGCAAGACCTGTTCTCGGCCAGACATTTTCACAATAAAATGCATAATACAATAAATATTCTCTTATGCATCTCACAGCATTTTGTTTGCTTTTAGCCTTAGTTAGCCAGTAAGAAAATATATCATGATAAATATACAAATACACAGATGGACACACCCACACAGATCATGTATATATAGAGAATACAGTTTATATACATTATTGCAGTTATTTGTAACCCAATTTAAACAATTACAGTGCACTTTCTATTTAAACATTTTGAATCAATTTGGCTATGAGCAAGTGTTACTTGCTAAAATATTCTTTTTAAAATTGGATAATTCATTTACAATAAGAACATTCAAAACCTCCAAAGCATTGTTTAAAATTGAGTTCCAAATTTTCTGCAACTTGCATAGATGTGTCTGTGTATTCCCATGGAATTCATTCCAGAGAGACCATCACTTTCAAATCCCCTAGAAATTTCACTGACATTAACCACACAAAAACCAGCACCAGAATGTTGACTTTTCTCCCCATCAGTTTCATTCTGACTGGTGCGCTGTGTGAAGATCTTGGATTGTCTGCCTTGGTTTGATTATCTTTGAGCAACTGCTCTAACAGCAGGGAGATTTAAAGAGAGGTGGAAGTTTGGCAGGAGGTACACAGACAGGTCTTAGAACAAAAACCTTTGCATTTGGTTAAAGAGCTAGAGCTGCTTAACTCCTTCTTTGCAGGGCCTGAAAAAATACACTGAGTTTGTTTGGAATAGTCATATTGTGCAAGCAAAGAGAGAAACAGAATTTGAATAGTGTGCACCACATCTGTAATATATGTAACAGGTCCAACATTTAACCAGTCTTGTTTTTTTTCAGTTCCTTCTTAGTAATCCAGTATTTACACATATACAACAATTGACCAATTACTTGGAACTTCAATGTTAAAAATGTTTAATCGTTTCTTAGCACACAAAAATGTTCAAAATTGAAATAGTTCGAGTAAGATCTGCAGATGTGTCCCATATAAATAGGTGTGTTAAAAGCACACTCCAAAACAAATTTAAGCGCGTTATTAGAATTAGTTCCAAAATATTAGAAGGGCTTCAACAAAGTAAATCACCACTGCATTGTCAATAATCACAATGTCTTGTTATATTTCCTGAGACAGAATGTATATAATATGCACACAGAATGTGTAGCGTTCAATGACTCCCCATGCCTGGCCACCTACATTTCTATGACCTTAACTTTGGCAGCTTCATAAAGTATGCAGACTCAGATAAGTCCACAATAATGAATCTTTTTAATGGTAATCATGATATCGTAAACAAAATTGCAGAGATGTATGTACACGCATCTGGAAGCAATGGGAAATGGTAAGCATGGCAGATGCATTAAATGTCTAAGACAGTGCTACCCAACTCTGTTCCTGGAGATCTAACGTTCTGTAGATCTGTACGGTCGGGTAGATCGTGTTTTCACTCCAACGCTAACAAAGCACACCTGATTCAACAGCGAGACATCTTGTCGATCTCCTAATTAGTAGAATCAGGTGTGCCAAATTAGGGTTGAAATGAAAGCCTACAGGACGTTAGGTCTCCAAGAATAGGGTTGGACAGCCGTGCCCTAAGCAGTGACGCA
This sequence comes from Anguilla anguilla, assembly GCF_013347855.1. Classification (NCBI taxonomy): domain Eukaryota; kingdom Metazoa; phylum Chordata; class Actinopteri; order Anguilliformes; family Anguillidae; genus Anguilla; species Anguilla anguilla. Next base: position 53,572,578 of record NC_049206.1, on the reverse strand, counting down.
CCAATGAGAGAGAGGTAACAAGTGCGAGAGACACGAGGAAACATATCAGCTTTCTGACAATCTGAATATACTGTGGGATCCATCCTCTGAAATACTACAGGTTTAAAATGGCTGTTACAAAAAAGAATTATATTTGGATTCAGGACCCTTGCGTCCACTCTGGGAATGAATGGCGATGTTTTTATCTGCTGTAAAACAGAGATCATTAAACAAACTAATGCAGCTGATGCTGTGATCAACCATAAAATAATGCACAAAAGAATTTCTCAGCAGTTCTGCTATTCTACAGGCGGTTCAAAACACAGGGTTTGAGGAGGCAAGCGCAAATCTCTATCCATTCACTGCAGCATGGTATGGTGCATAACTCCAGTTCTTGGATAACGGTTGTTGTTAGCATACCGGTGAAACATACCTCTGGACTAACACCACTGCAGTACTACAAATGAATGACCTCTCTTAGAATGCATTCTGCGCACACAGTGCCTGTCTGACACGTTGATGCCGCGATGCAAGCCTTGTGTTTTACTGTGGTACATCTGCAAGCAGATCCAAGCAGAAAACAGTGGCTCACCATGATGAAATTAGTGTTGTGTGGGTGAACGCAACATTTAGACCTTTTCGAAAGGGCAAGGCATGTCAACCTGTAAAATGAATCCATTCACCTTAGGTGACTTCTGTGTTCGATTTACAGGTATAACCAAGGTAACGACAAAGCTTGAGTTTTTGTTCAAACCAACACCAAGATGTAACCTAACTAGGGCACAACCTGTATACTGGCATCTAAACTTTGCTGTGCATTGTTTGTTTTTAAAAGTTCTAAATACCCATGAATCTATCTCCTTTGATAACCAAAGCAGCTAAGATAAAAGACAAGGTTTGCAAATTGTGATGTTTATGAAGGACAACAGCCTTGAGCCTTAAAAGGTCTAAAGGTTGCTCTTAACATCCTATAGGAAAGGCCAAACACACAATGTAAAGAAGCATGGAGTCAAGCTGGCTATGATGTAGTTTACCTCTGGAAGGTTCGCCTTGCCATTATTGGTGGACATTATCTACACCACAAACATAAATACAAGGATCAGAAGGGTAAGGCACCACATTTGGGCAAACATTTGGGAAAAACATCAAGAAAACAGCACGAGGCCAACATGCACTGACAAGTCCTTGGAAAATAACGAGTCTTTGGACCGGGAGCAAAATCAGCAACTGTTGTCCATCAATACAAACTTCAGTGCACACCAAACCTGCTATTTGTCTCAAAATGAACATAATTTTGTTTTTAAATGAACAATATGTCACGTGAAACAGTACACTACCAGCATAAATGTATATTAAACTGCCACATGAAGTCAGGACAGTGTTTGATCTACCACCCCCCCCCCCACCCCCTCCGCACACACACACCCAGCACCTGGCCCCGTACCTGCATTGCTGCTCCGCTTTGCAAATGGGTTTAGTGTTGCTTTGGCCTTGGAGGTCCAGTTAGCAGTGCTGGAGCCGAAAGAGCTGGAGGAGAGGGACTTCCCTATGTTATCAGAGCTGACCTTCTTTGTGTTGTTCGTCGCAGTCTTACTCCAGTCTGCAATAATAAAAAAAAAAATGTAAAAAAAGACATCACAATTGAACAACAAGTGCAAACGTAAAACAAGTGAGTTTAATTCTGCTATTTTCGTACGCATTTTCGATATCTCATTTCACAGAGTATTCAGCCGACGGTGCAGATCAGTTCTCTGGATTGTCGAAAACCCTGTTCAGTGTTATTCCTGATGAAACGTGGCAAATACATTCAGTTTTAATGTAGTCAAAAGGATCTTGATGCGATAAACATATCAAACATTCTTGCTGATGTCATACCGCAGAAGGAAGTAAATGCGCTCACCTGAATTTTCAGCCAGACGGAATTTTCCGCAGCACAGATATCTCCTCCATTGTTTTTGAACATTTTCTTTCATTGCACAGTGAAATATGAAGATAAATAACCCTGTTGGGGAGTGAACAGTAAGATGTCAACAATATACACAATTATGTGTGTCAGCTTGCTAACTAAGGCTTAATGCGAAGAGTTAACATTGAGATGTCATTTATAGACCCAAGGGAGTCCTCTGGTGGTACTGAAGATGCATTACATGGCTGTGGCACCTGTTTTGATCGTTGAATTTCTCAAACTTTCAATTACGTTGCTTAGGTAACCACCGAAGACAAACTTGCCATGTATGAAAATCTTTGAAAGCAGGGCCTAATGGATCTGTTAGTGACAGTTTTTTTTGTTTGTTGTTGCATCATTTCCTCTCAGTTGTCATGGGAAACAGAAACAGCAAGCGCACCTTGCAGGGAGTTGAAGATGGAGAAGAGGTACATGAAGGCCAGGTTGACGGGGCCCCAGGCGAAGAAGGCGAAGCCCCAGGTCATGCCCAGCAGGAAGGTGAGGCTGACCACGCTGCGCAGGTTGCGCAGGACCTCCTCGCGCAGCGTCCGGTTGCTGCGCTTGCCGTTGCGTCCGCAGATCTGCTTCATCACCACGATGAACATGGCCACGTTCAACAGGAAGATGAGGCAGAAGTAGGTCACGCACGTCAAGAGGAAAACCAGCTGATTCCTAATCCAACAGCTGTGGGAAGGAGATGAGGAATGTCAGTACCCGCAGGGGACCAGAAAGCATGGTGAGAAAGTTTCCACCAATCAACATTGTCGTCATTCTAATGGTTGTTAGCAATGTCCTTAGTGATTGGTGGAGCTCCTCTCTGTTTCCTATGTACAAAGTGATGTTTGCCTGCCCTATCCCTATTTTATTCTCCCTGCCATGATCAAGGTAAGCCTACTTACCGTATGTACATTACACTGGAAAAACAGTCTATCTTAACAAGTGTTTTTGTCTTGTAATGCGACTTAAAATCATATTACCAAAGTACACCAAAGTGTACTTTGGTAAGTAGTAAAATGAGACATGAGACATAGGCACAAATGTATGGTGTCATAGGCGAGATAGCTCTCAAGCAAATATAGACAGTATACTTTACAAGTAAAAATAAAGCATACTTTAATAGTAGTTACAGTATCTGTAGTATGTAATACTACAGGACTTACAATTCAGAAGAGCCTTGACCATTCTCCTCTTTACCATAGTACTCCTTCCCATAGAACTTCCTGTCAATGGCTACCACGATAGATATGATTGTAGCAGGCAAACCTAAACAGAAGGAAATGCTGGTAAACAGTCATTTTATATTTGATCTAAATTCCTCCCTTTAAATGCAATTGTATTTATGGCTTCACTCTCAGTTTATTGTGTGTTTAGCAAGTAAGAAAAATCTCATACATTTCACTATTATCATACCAAGTCATTTTTGTAAAATTCTGATGCATAAATTTTGAGGTACCAAGAGCTAGTCCACAGCCAGTAAAAAAACCCAAAAACACTTCATGTGTGACAATATAGATTCGTTACGATAATTTACGTTGTATTACATTGATCTAGCAGACGTTTTTATCCACAACAGTCAGATGCATCCAAAAATCCAAAGACATGCAAGTTAGGGTACTTGGGAGAGAGGAGCTATTACAGGGTGTTGTTGTAGAAGAGCAACTGTGCTCAGTCAACCTACCCTGCATAAATAAAGGTTAATAGATACATCACATTCAATTAACAGACACTGTTATTCACAAGTCAGCACACTGACGCGGTGTCTGTTAGGCGAGACCTACCCCATCCGACGATGCAGAACTTGAGGATGTACCTCCGGATGTAGGTGTTGAAGACCTTGACCAGGGCGATGTACATGTGAACGGATTCCAGGCCCATCCAGGTGAAGGAGGTGAGCAGGAAGTAGTGCAGGAAGACGGCCACGGCGATGCACAGGCCTTCATTGTCGAAGGACGCCAGCCAGCCGTCCAGGAGGAACACCATGTTCAGCATGAGGAGCGAGGTGCTGAGGTTCATTAAGATCTTAGAAGGATAGTCCCTGCGCAATTTCCTGTAAAAAAAAAAACAAATGTGGCAAATGTACACAAAGACAGAAGTCACAGTAGCTTCAGCAAGCTGAACTAAGTATATTTTAAAAAATGGCTGATGCATTTCTTTGAGGGTGATGGAATCTGCACGTTTTAATTCTATCGAAGATATTTATCAGTTTGTTGAAGTCACAATTTGAATGAAGTCGACTGCCCCATGTGTACAGTAAACCAGTTGACTCCGATTGGATATCCCTCCAGAAGAGGTTTTTTATGGCTGACTGCACTGTAAGAACTGGACGCAGCTGGAGGGAAATAATCAGTAGGGCTCATCAGGATCTGCTAAGGTCCTCATTCGCCCTGTTAATTTACAGTACACATTTCTATTAATGCAACATGTGTCCAATTTTTAAAGCATGTCACATGCATGTCACATAGACACACTGAGCACAAGAATTCAGATATGGACCGGGTATCTGATTCAGATCACATCTCGACATAGTCTGGGTCAGATTCCACTGTTAACGGATTTTAGTCTAAATGCTCCAGCTTGTCTTCTCTTGTTGCCGACATTCTGCTGAGAGATGGCATCCTATAATAAGCACAAGAGGTGTGAGGCACCCTGCTACAGAGCTAATTGACAGGTCGGGTGAAATGCTGGGTGCAACAGCCAAAAAGAACAAGGCTTGGTTTGCTGAATGTAGAATTTACAGAGTCGAAGGAATCAGCGTGCCAAAAATCACGTGAGGGCAGATACTGAAATCCGATTGGTCAACTGTATCGCCTGTGGGCATAAACAAGGCCCGAGAGACTCACTCGAAGGCGATGTAGGTGAGAAGTGTGGCGGCTGAGAAAATGGCGGATATGCCACAGCCGATGTAGGTGATGAAGGTGAGGATCTTGGTGTTCTGCGCATCAATCTTTGCTGCGGATCCGGATATGTCCTGAGAAAACAGATGGAAGAGTAATAATCAGCATTAAAGAAAAAATACTCGGGGGAAGTGAATTTTGAACATACAGCCAATCTTGTGTTTGTGCATGTTCCTCTAATCATACTTTAAACTAAACACAACTCACCGTTAGGAATACATTGACTTTACACAGCAAAAACAAATAAAGAAGTAAATCTTAACAAGTATTTTAGTCTTATATTTAGACCTAAAATCTTATTTATTTCACATTTTTTCGTAAATAACACAAAAAGATGAGGTCACACAGTTTTACTCATTTGATATGCCAATGACATAAGACAATTTCACCTGTCAATCTAAAAGTAACTTAACAAGCTAGTACTTTCCACTTGAGAGAAGAAAAGTAAGAAGTCTAATTACAAGAGTAAAACTTTTTTTATTTTGCAGTGTATTAGAATCCTTCAACTTGATGTAGTGCTCAAATTAAATAGCTGAAAAGGAGGCACTAAAAATAAGCCTTCTATGCCTTGTTAAAATGAGGCATAATTTCCACTGTGAGTGGTCCCGCTGTTCGTCTGCGCGCCTGAACTTTTCCTTTTCTTCCGAGCCAATCTCCGGTCTAAAATGGCCTCAGGGCTCGCAGCATCTATTTCGCTATTCTGCCTCGAGCTTTCAGCGCCGTCGGAGTGCCGCGGGAGGACGCTCGGGCCTCACCATTAAAATGCCAAAGTGCGTCAGGTGGTCGCACAGGCAGACGGTCTTGTACTGGTTGGACTCTGGGCTGACCCGGCAGCCCTTGCTGTTCCAGCCGCCAGTGCCATCTAGTGGAGAGAAAAGAGAAGGCGGTCACCCCTTTCTGAAAGCATAGATGGCGATAAGCCACAATTTTCGCTAACGTCGTTAGTGTATAGCGGTGACTGTCCAGCAGTATGCATAGCCATAATTAATAACGCAGAATATATGTTCAACATTTTGATTATAATAGCATGAGAGATTTATGTTTATGTTTCCTTAATATAAATTTGAAAAAAAAATCTGGTCCATGTGCAAAGACTTACTTTTGATGGAAAAATCCCAAAACACACACACAGGCTTTGGATTTGACTGGAAGAAATGAGCACAGTGGATTTTATTATAGGATTTTTTTCAGTTAATAATTCCATCACAGACATAGCAGCTCAATCATTCATTTCCATTCGAGTCATTACCTATTCGAGCTGGATGCACTCAGGGTAATACATTTAAAGATTGACATTTACTTAAATTATAGCAGGGAGGGCTAAAAAGATATTGCTTCAAATGCGTCACTGGATGGGGAAGTCTAGTCTTTTTACCTGGTTTTGCAAGTGTACAATCTCTATTTTCACAGGATCCTGTAGGTCTCTGATGGTCTCACTGCCCACACTGCTAGCAACCACATAGCTTCTTAAGTTCAGCCCATTAGATGTGTGATCCTAGGAAGAAAAATAATTAAAAAAACAAATGTATTGACTGTGATTGTTATAATTATGAAATCAAATCAAATTGGTTTTCAGAAATTTTACTTGAAAGGAGACATGAAAACATCAGACAATAACACAACAGACACAAAAATGTTTTTAAAGGTTTAAGTCATATGAAAGTAAATCATCAGTTACGTGCTGTGTATTCTGAATTCTGTTTGTGTGTGTGAGTGCGCATGTTTGAGTGTATGCATGCATGTGTGTCTGTGTAATGTGTATGTGTGTGTGTGTGTGTGTGTGCACGGATGTGTGTGTGTGTGGGTGTGCGTGTGGGAGTGTGTGTATGTGCATGAGGGTGTGTGTGTGTGTGTGTGTATGTGGGAGTGTGTGCGTGCGTGTGTTTTCAGGAAACTCACCTGAAACAGCCCAACCTTACTGAAGAACATGAAATTAATGCGGTAGCTGGACTCCACGTCCGCCGCGCTGAGGTTGCTCAGCAGCGTGGCCGGGAGCGTGACGGCGGCCAGGGGATTCAGCTGCTCCGACTCAAAATCAATCTGCAGAGGAAGATAAACCACACGGCTTTCCAGCATTAACTCTTATCTGAGGCTACTTACACTCTCACACCGCGCATATTCCCTGAGACTTTTATAGAGCTGTATTTTCCCCGGCTCTTTTGAGGATGAACACAGTAGCTCAAGCACCCTACCTCAGACTCAAGCTCAGGACCGTGGTATCCTGGAAACTCAGTATAATGTAAATTGGTCAGTTTATCATCAGCTTCATACAAAAATTGTTTTTTAAAAAGTACCGTTTTTTGGTCGTGTTACTTTTTTACACGCACTGTGAGGTGTCATTCAGTTAAAAGCACTGTGTATGTACGTCTAAAACAACGGAGGTTAGCTCTTCAAACCCCCCAAGAGACTGTGTTTTGAATGTGTTTTGTCGGTAACTGGAAAAAAAGATCATTGTTTCTGACAACTCTATTTTCTGGAGATACACGGTTCTTCAGTGACGCTGACAACATCCTGCGGCTTTCTGTATGAGACACTTAAAACGACATTACCATCTCACAATGTCCATGATTCACCCGACATTACAGATACAAAATTTCAAAGTGCCACTTTTGAAACATAGCAGGAGAAAGCAGGGAGAACGTGCAACGGGGGAAATGCAGCCAGACAAATAAACAGTGGAAATGCTTGCTTAAATATTATTCCAGAAAACGAGTTTTTGATTAAGCTTTTTGTACTACTTACATATTTAGAAACAAAACAAAAAAAAAAAAAACACGTTCTAAAGAGTCAGACAAATATACAAACTGCCAGTCATTTTAAATAGTATATACAGGTTTCATATTAATGAGTCACCTTCACACAGAGCTACACTTTCCATCTGTGGTTTCAGCTCCAGAAGCCTTCCAGGAATCCGTCTTTACTTCCTGGCTCCTAACAGTGTGGCGTGACATCCCTGTATATTTTGTCTAATGTTGGTTCAACTGTAAAATCCTTCCCCCCCCCCCCCCCCCCCACCCCCCCACTTTTCCTTAAATTCATGTCCAAACTTCTCTTAGCTATTCTGGGTTCTGTTCTCTCTCAAATTTACATGTCCAAAAGTGCTGAAATATCTGACAGTTAGCTCTAGTGTTTTCATATTTGATCTACAGTACGCGTATCAATCACAGTATATGTCACAAGGCAAACGTTTTCTGTTGCATTCCTTAGATATTACTTTCTCGCATAGCTCTTCCAAAGTTCCACTCGAAAAGTTTGTGTTATAAGAAAACCACTGTATCTCAATTTTTGTCATTATTGATTGATACTGTACATTAATAGAAAACTTGCCTCCTCCTTTTCGTACTTCTCATGAAGTTTAATCTTCACACCATGTAACTAAAGGTTGTCTAGTGTAATGCAATGGAATAATTTTTTTCAGACAAATTGGCTTCGTGAGACAGGCAACATACAAATACATTTCACATGCTGTTTTACACTATATTATGGAATGTGCTGATTAGTTGAGAAGTTTTTTTTTTTTGGTTTGGCGCAACCAGAAAAGACACTGGGAGGATGTGTACCTGAACGTCAGTAGTGTTGGGGGCATGGAACGCGCTGAAGGACGTCCCGTTGTAATCGCTGGTGTTGAGGGAGGAGATTCCCAGGGCCAGGTTTTCGGAAGAGATGCTCAGGGACGGCCCATCGAACACAATCTTCTGGACCATCTCGTCCACGGTTTTCAGGGCCCTTCGCCATTGGAGATAAAGCTTAAATGAATACATTACGCAAACATACGATTACAGCAGAGGGTGGTGCTCTGGTTCTGTCAGTGCTCAGAGAGCTCAGAGAGCTCGGAGGGCTGGGTGGGGGGGGTTGGGGTGTGTCGGGAGGGGCTTACAGTTCTGAGGTGGCTGCCAGCGCTGTATCAGAGCTTGTCATCACGTTGGAGAAGACGGTCACCATGCTAAAAGCCAGGGATGCGTTGATTTTGGCCACGTTGACGATCTCTTTCAGCTTGGTGACGACCTTCGAGACCTCATTGGTCGAGAGCTCCTTCTGCGTTATGTCAGCCAGCTGCGTGACCACGTCTGCCGCGTTTTCTATCAGGAGGCATTAACAGCAGATATATAGGCACCACTTAATGGAAAAGTAGGCTATTACACGCTATTGCACACTAAGTGAAAAAAAAACTGAGTGTGATTTAGGTCTGGATTTAATCAGCCTTTGCCCTTAACCTTGCCTCACAATTTAGCACAAGTGTTAGTTTTTCTTCACACCTAATTTGGAATGTTTAGCAAGCATCGAATTTAACTTGCCAAGCTGTTTTTTGGGAAGTGAAATAAACATGCTCGCCTTTGTTTGTTGGCAGAGGGGAAAATGGTGATTGAATCCAGTGGTTAGAATGTAATTTTTTCCACACTTCACAGAGGCGGTGGTTTGACATCGAAAGGACTTTATAGGGACATACCTGCAGACACCTCAATGCCGTCAATATCAGTGCAGTTGGTGAAGTCAGGAGAGTCCCAGAATGAAGAGTAGTTTTGTGAGTTTAGCACGCTGCAAAGGAGCATACAGCATCAATGTAACAACAGTTCTGCTTTAATGTAAACAGAGAACCTACTTGCTGTAGGAAGACACCATTTAGCTGAATAATCCTCCATAACTATTTGCTTTTTCTATTTTCATTTTCAGTTTAATTTCCCTTTTTCCTTTTCATTTTGGGCTGAGTAATCCTCCGTAGGCTGGGAGTGATTACTGGGAGCGCTTAATCTTCTGAGACTCACCATGTTCTGGAGGCGTTCAGTGCCTTATTGGGAAAGCAGGGGACAAACTGGGTCACTGTGGGCCTGCTTTCAGGCCAGTTGTAATGTGTGGGATTTTCTTCTGCTTCACAGTTCTCTGCGTAGACACAGGGACGCACACAACAGATTTCCTGCTCTTATAAATCATGTATCTTCCAAAAAAATATTAAGAATCTATGCTGACAGTAGGCACTTCGTGACATAATACAACTTTATTTATTTACAGATTTTTCATTAATTTACAGATTATTTTTGTTGCAGGAGATGATTATCTAGGCCCTACATCTCAGTAGAGTTGTTCAAGGAAGCTTTGCTGCTACTTCCCTGCGCTTTGACGAGGGCTAATTTGAAATAATGGAGATTGTTCCGTACCCACAGCCTGGACAGCGAAGGAATCCAGCACTAGGCCACTTCCAACGTTCAAGTTTTTCTTCAGCAGCCTGTCCTGGATCACTGCCTCTTCCAGTGGGCTCTCGGTGGTATATCTGTAAATCAGCAGGGCTCGACAGGTGTACCTGTATGCGGAGGAAACAATACTGAGAAATTAGCAGAGATTCAGGATCCAAAGGGTTAACATTAGTCACCAGCATTGGTATGTAAGGCTGAAACAGAAAACTTTGATGGAAGGTGTGTTCAATTACACTGAAATGCTGGTAATGGCAAGAGTGTCTGACTTTGCTTTCTTTTTGTCTTTAAACATGTTCCGTCAAGCCTCTCCTCAAACATGGATGTGCTGTGCATTACATCACGTTTCATTACAAGCACTTAGCAAATGCTCTTATCTGGAGCGACATACAAAAAGAGTTAACCACAGGAGTAAGTGCATTTCATTACTACCCAGTAAAAAAAGCCAGGCTTACCGTTTAGCAGCACTGGAACCACCGCCAACATTAAAAAGCTGAACGCTGAGAGGAAAACAATCACAGCTTTTTTTTAAAAATCATAAAGAATGATGTGGCATAGTAAAAATACACATAAGATATTTACATGCAGAGAAAACACTGAAATCTATCTCTTACCTGTCATCAACAACATACACACTGTATGTCCAGTTTTTAAATGTTTGATTAAGCTGTAAAAAAAAAAAAACATTCATTAATTAGCATATTTATTAGTATAGTATGTTTATATATCACGCTTACATCAGGTATCTGTACTTATCAGTAAGTGTTTAAATATGTAAGGCACTCTTGTAGGCCATTAATGTTTAACACATAAAATTTAATCTTAAATTAAACTGGCTTACCCAAAGCATGACAGTCCTCTCTACCTCCAATTCAGAATTCTTTGCCTGGTTGTCATTTACAACAAATGAAAGTCTGTAGTAAAGTCCCTCTGCAAACAAAAGACAGTTCCTTCATTAATGCCATTATTTGCAATTATCAGATTTATTTTTGGGGAAGGGGGGGGGGGGGGGGGGGAACAGTACAAGTCAAATGCATTTTTTGTGTCGCATAGCAGGAGGTATAGCCCAAAATGATGTTATTTGGAGTGGCGTGATCAACTGAAAGAATGTTAATAAATAAAATGTCATAGGAGCGAATATATATTTATCACAGTAATATACTAATGTAGCATTAATGAACATGGAATTCATTGCAGGACTTCCCTGGAAGATGATATATTATATCACATTGGGACCTAACTGGCTAAATAAAGAATAAATAAAAATCGTATTATTATACTTTGTCACCAATAAAAGACTTATTTAATGACAAATCAACAGTATCTAACATATATGTGTATTTAAAAATCACTTGTCTTGTCTTCTGCTATGCCACACAACCATCACAAGATGGCTCCCGAGTAACATTTGCTGTTAGTGCCTAACTACAATACATCTCTATTCTCATGCTAAGACCATTCTTAGGAGACTTCAGTGTGTATAAATTCAATCTGCTCGTATCATTACACAGTCTATTAGAGACACGTATTCAGATTTTCTGAACAAAATGTGTCGAAGCAACACAAAAAAGGCTTCCTGCTTCAATGCAACTGTCGGGACTACAAGCCATGCGCTGTAACTTTGGGTGAATCTGGAATCTGGTTTTTTTTTTTAATGTGATGAGATAGAAATCTGTCCTGGCAAACAGGATACAAAGTCTCCTAAGAAACCTGAACAGTGTAACTTGAAATCACAAGGGGGTGCAGTACCCATTTTGTAAGAGAATGACAGCTTTCAAGTGCACTGGCAATCTAAAACCCTTGATTGGGAAACTACGTTCCGTGTTAGATTCCTACTGTCCCGCGATCAGCAACCCGTGTGAATCAGCTCACCAAAGAGGACAGACAGATTTTCACCTGATACTACTACAACATCCCATCATCGCTACCAGTCGAAGCATCTACAATGAAGAGGTGATTATTTATTTTTTTGTTCTACATCTACGGTGTTGTTACAAAACATACTGTTCCCTGTCGAAAGTCCACACAGACATGAAATATGAAAGCGAGCTTTACACTGGCACACTGCGAGCTCAGGGACGGCCGATGAGATCCCATTGGTGGCTCTCGTGGGCAGACTGCCATTGGCCGCATTGACTCCTCTGGGCGGAGTGAAAATCGGGCCCTTTGTAGGGACAAAAGACTGGTCTGTCGCAGCTGCATGTGATGAATGAGACTGATCTGCCTCCGGGTGGCTCGGGGTGGTCTGGGCCACAGTTGTGCTTTTCCAGGTCATGGCGCTTGTGGACGAATTTGCGGCAGAAAGCGGCTGGCCAGAAGCCGACAGGAGTTTGTCATCTGGGGACTCTTCCTTCGGTTTACTGTCTGACAATGGCTGAGACGCATTGAGGTGTAGCTCTAATTGGGCTGGATGTCCAGTTTCCAGGAGGGCTGTGGGCCTGGATGGTCCTTCATAAGGTCCGGTAGGCTGGGCTGGCCCCTGCTGGCTGCCGTCATGTACAGAGGTGTGCAGGAATGCTCCCATCGGATGATTAGGCTGCGTGTCACCTGAGGCTCCTCCCACCGCATCTTGAGCACTGAAAAACAACATCAGTTCTAGAGCCGGGGTGGTGTGAGATATGGGTTCCACCTCATTTGAACGAGGGGGGCGTGTTACCGTCTGGTCAGATGACCTTTCAGAACCATCGGGGATGGCCACGGTTGACCTGAAGGTCATGCTCGAATGCAGGTCAGGCAGGAAGTCATGCGCGCTCAGGTGGGTCACGCTGCCCAGGAGAATGTGCGGGGATGTCATATTCAAACTACCCATGTGAGCACTTCCCTGGGGCTCATGGGAAAGGGCCTCACCGCTGCCTGACAAGCTGACACGATGCGGCTCGAGCGGAGTAGGGGAGGGGTTTAACAGAGAGGGGAGTCGCTTTGTCTCTGAGAGGCGCGTGAAGTCATCGTCGTGAGCTTGTGACGTACCCTGCCATGTGTTCTGAGCTTGATTGGCAACGGGACCAGAATAGCTGGGCTGTAAGAGATGGGTCTGCGATAGAGACCCCCCCCGGGAACCGTTCGAAAGCGACATGTTGACTTCTGCTTCAGTTAAATAACTCTCCACCCCTTGTGGCTTTTCCTCCTCGGCAGTCGCTGAAGCATTACTCACTAATTCTGAGAACAGGCTCTCATACAGAAAGCCTGTTTGGGAGAGGTGAGGGGGTATGCTAAACGTGGGCCATATATCATTTTCCCCTTCCGTTGTTTTGGAAATCGCATTAAAAGGCGAGGACTGAAAGGCAGGTAATTTGTCTCCTAGGGCTGCAGTAGCCTTGTGTGGTGCTTCAGCAATATCACTGGCAGAAATATGACCCGAATGTGTCAACCATCTCATATCAGATTCTGAAGGACGGCCGTAGTGGCCTTTTAAGCTGCTCAACAGGGTTTTTGGGGAACCGTTTACATAGGAGTCCTCCAAAACCGCAGACGAGTCTAATCTAGAGCCCCCAGATGTTGCTGACATTATTACTGCAGTGTTACCGTCCGGAGCTGAGGGCACTGTATCAACAGGAAGGGCAGGCTCGCTGTCCTCAAAATGAGGTCTGACCCTGGACGCGGATTGTTCTGTCAGTGACGGCAACACCGAGTCTCCGTGGCCTTTGTGAGCAGAAGAATGGCGAATATCCGCAGAGCCGTGTGCGAAAGCCAGAAAGGGATCGCTGAGGCTCGACAGGGACAAAGGATGTAGCCTTGAAGCCTCTGTTATTAATAAGTCACTTTGAATCTCGATGGCTGGTGTCAGGATCGCCTCTGAGCTTCTCAGGTGTGGCGTGTTTGTTTGAGAGGGCCGGACGTGCGTCGAATCGCTAAGCGGCGCCCTTTCCCATTCTGAACCGCTGATGCGAGAGAATGGGGAAGCAGCCTCTGTCACCGCTGAAGAGGAGTGCTTCCTTAAGGAATGGAGGGAGCTTTCCAAATGATCTGAGGGGTCAGCGGTCTGATCTTTCAGCTGTCCGTCTGAAGAATTGGCCAGAGGCGCTTCTGTTTGGGTTTCCGTTTCCACGTGGGGGTACACAGTTCCGGTGGAAAGCTCCTCATAGTCACCGAGCACGGATGGTTGCGAGGGAACACTCGGTGTCCACAGGTTCGAGGTCTGGTGCTGCGAAGGTCCACGGTGCAGGCGAGCGCTTGTCTCCGGTGTTGCCGTGCCGATCCTGCTTGGGTCCGTCTGCACACCTGTCCCTCCTGGCACTCCGTCAAAACGGATCGGCATCCAGCCGCTGGGTGGGCGCCGAGCTGAGTCCCCTGGCAGCGGGTCCCAGTGTAAATGGGGGTCTGGCTGATTGCTCAAAGGATTTTCAACCTCCCCTGGGTCCAGGCTCTCAGCGTTGATGCCCATAGCACTCAGAGCGTCGGCCAGGTGGGCGGCGTCGACCGCTAAACTTTCATCAAGAGAGTAGGGTAGCTCAAAGTCGTAGAGGCCGAAAGGCTCCTCCCCCAGTTCTATGTCATAGATGAAAGGTTCCACACCGGATGAGTACTCAAGGGAGTCCGTCCAGTTCATGGTGCTGTTCTCCGTGTTCACTGTCAGGGCCCAGTGAGGTGCCAGGGGCTTGTTCTTTCGGTTACCGTGCGAAGCCACCTGGAAATGCTCCACGTCCTCGCTCCCGCTTTGGGTCTCTGCCAGTTGCCATGGGAGCGCCACCTCTGAATGAATGTCGCCCTTGGACACCAGGTTCGTTTTCCTGGAGACAGAAAGGGTTGTGGCCGCCTTGGTCTTAGGGGACGTGTTTGTCGGGATGGGAGGTTTCGTCAGATAGATCACGGGCCTTTCCTGAGGCCGAGCGAGGGGGTCGGGCTTCTTCCTCACAGGCCAGATCAGGGGTGTGGAAATCATGCCGAGGGAGGTTTTGGAGCTCCTCGGACCGGCGATGACGTGCGGTCGCGTGTGCGGGGTGGTAGACAGGACCGGGGCTGCTTCTCCGAGACGAAGCATCAGCCGCAGAGCGGCCATCTCTTTCGCTGCTTCATCAAAATCAGCCATTGTGAAAAGAAGGAGTCAAAGCAAGTTACGTTTTGTTTTTATGTGTTAATATAATTTGATTGGTTCTTTAATGCAGTTGCTTTCAAAATCATATGTGAAAAAATAAAACCTATAAAACCTATACTTCAATGCCTTCATTCAGGTTGATCAGCTCTGCACAAGCTTTAGTGGAACACTGTTCCCCACCAAAGGGTTTCCATTAGAATAATCCAACATTTTATTTGCAACTGCTCTATATAAGTACAGTATATAGCACTTTTATGACCACTGTTCCTGTGGAATTACAGCGAGCCAAGAGTGACAAGCACTCAAACCCTGTCCCTAATCCCAACCAAGAGAACCAGCGGCACAATAATTCTGAAGGATTTATGACATCTAACGCAGCCATTATGGAGAAATTATGACACCACTATGACACATAATTTGGTGTTTCTTGATGAGGAATGTTTGCATGCTGAGTGGTTTATTATTACACAGGCTGTGCACGAAAAAAAGCCCAGAGATTTATAGTTAGAGAAAACTTATTTTAACAAGAAAGCAAGGAAGTAAAACCAAGACTTTCTTGACCCTGCAGAAAGATGTCATTGGCAGGAATGTTAGTAACAGTACTGGCTGAGACAGTGGGGATCTCGGACATTGAGAGCAAAAGTAGGACATGTCAGCGACATGAGTGACAGTTACCATTAACGGTAACAGAGACCGCAAATTGCACAAAACAGTGTGGATTTTCTCAAAGACTATTATAGCTTATATAGAGTATAGAGACCATATACATAGTGGTTGTTGTGATTGTTTTTTTAGGGAAATATTGTCAGTGCCAATATTGCCACCAAGTAACCCAGACGGCAGTTCAAATGTATTACTGTCTGTTGTGGTCCGATACTTTTCATTTGTATAGTTCCAGTTGTTGTGAAGGAATAGGAGTTTGATGGCATTATTGATTCGGGCAGATTGCTTGTTCTACCCACTGTTATAAGGTGAACAATGGATCGCTCACTCCGTGAGCTCTTAATTGAAGGTGTGCCAATTGTGCGACGAAACAGCCGTGGTTTCAGAAACCGTTAGTAACGCGTTTACATTGCCAGCCATAAGAAAAGAAACACAAAAGA